>NC_092872.1:641256996-641579496 GCF_028372415.1 Notamacropus eugenii | reverse complement strand
ACAAGTAACATCAAATAATTTTAAGTAGCAGTTAGATGCTGAGTTTGACATATGAGAGAAGAGAGTCCCACGATTTATTTTTTATAAAATAGCTTAATACTAAAATCTCTTATTTCTAATACTTTTAAATGTTAAGCTAAGATTGTAAATAATATTATTAGTTATTGATATTGTTTGACCTAAGATGTTCACCATACTTTATCTTACTTGTCAATATCATTATAATACTATTTAAACTACTGAGATTATCCATGCCTGTTTCTATTCTTTTTCAGGTGTTTGTGAAAATATTTGGAGATTGCAAATATGTACTCAGCACCTCTCTAGTTTGCAAGTGTATTCAGAATCCTAAAACATTTCATTGTGTCATCATGCAAATGTATTTACATAGGAATAGGTCTTGGTTTCTTTAAAGAGGGCAACTAAGTTGAAAACTGAGACCAACAAATAAATGAAAGTTTTTCTAAATCCACTGGATAAAAGAGGCAGTGTTAAGGCTAACCATAGTGTTGAACTAAACAGAGGGATTACTCCTGGGTTTTGCATCAGTTGTTATCTGCCGGGTGGCCTCACTTGTCAAAAAAAAAAAAAAGTTTAACGGGCAAACATTCACATGGGCACATTGAGAAAAGAAGTATGCTTAATTCCATCAAAGCTCAGAAATCAGCCATTAATTTATTCTAACCTTCAATTGTTGGTCATTTGTGAAAAACATCTGGCCTTTAAATCATAGGGACCTAAACAGAAGCACAACATTGAGTATTGCAAAGTTACAAGTTTGGTGTTATGAAGAGGTGCTAGCATATGTACAGATGTACACCCACACATAGATCCCAGTAACACTGTGTTCATAGTATATGGATATATTATACTATGTCTTAATTATATTGATTTATAACTTTTTGAAGATATTCTAAAGAAACTAGTAGATGGAATTTACTTTAAAATCTGAAGATTATTAATTTGCACTTTTAAAAAGTTTTGCCATTTAACATTTCTCACCCTGGCTGTTAACTGTGATGTTTCACAACCTTCCTATTTATAAGTCAGAAATGGTTTCTAATAACATCAAATTTCAAGGTAGCAAATACATAAAAAGCTTTCAGGAAAGACATACCCTATTTTCCATATGGCTAAGTAATTGTTAAGATATTTGTTTTAAAGCTGGACTTAGACACTCCTGACTGCCCTCTAATTTGATATGGCGGGTCCAGATGATTTTATTCAGAAACTTTGGTAGGAGAATGCAGTGAAGGAGATAAATAATTTTGCAGCCATAAGCACATTACAAAGTATGGAAATGATTCAGTTATCTTTACCATAGTGAGTAACATTATCCAGTTTATTTCAATTTTGTATGGGTTTAAAGCTAGCTATAGAATAGCACAATGTCTGGGATACATTTAACCATCAGTGAAAGCCTTAAGTTGGCAGCATTCCAAGTTCTGAAGATGTTAAAATAATGCTAAAACCAGACTGTGGACCTGCAAAGTGGTATTTTTGCAGAATGAACTTTTAAATTACGAAAGAAGCCTCAGGGGAAACCCACTATATTCATTCATTAGAGTTTGAATTTAGAACTAAATGGGAGGGAGGGGGAACAGGAGAGAGAAAGTGTAGCATTATAATATAATCTGTATATTTGATAGTCACAAAATTGAAATCTTTTAAGTATTTAAAAAAATGGTCTAATAATTTCTGTCTATTTAAGAGAAATAAATATAGAAGAATTTTAGTGCTTTTCGATAAAAGCTTTGCAGAGGAAGGACTCCTTTCCTTTATTATTAATTTATTTTTGTCACATTACCAAGATGCTGTATTTTCCCTTCCCTGATATTTTAACTTTCCCATAGCCCTTAATTACCACAAATTAGTAAAGATCAAAAGTATCCCTTACAAGGTTTGGATCTACTGCGGGTAATAATCATCATTATAAGAAGTTCACCTCTTTCTTTGCATACTAATTCAACCATTGAGCAAATTTAGTGGGATAAATTTGACCACTATTATTTGCTTTTGGTTTCCGTATTATTTTCACAAAAACAGTGACTGTTTTTCTAAAATGTATATTTAAAATGCTTCTAAAAATGAAAGGAGCCTTAAGCTAAAGTCATATGTAAACTTCATCTAACTCATCATTTCAGAGGCACTGATGTCCAAAGTACTGCTAGAATAGTAGAGATGAGAGGAAAATAACTTTAAACAGCTTGTGAAATGTAATGTTTGAAATGGTTCTTTGAGAATGTGCAGATTATGGCTTGCATAGTGACTCTTCCCAGCTTTCTGGGAAAATGAGCTGTTGACATTCTTTTGGGTCATCATCCAAGATAGGAGGGCAACCACAAGGATTTAGCAGATAAATTCATCCAAACAGACCTTTATCCATTTCATTGCAACTCAGAAACATTCATGTCGAATAGCAGCATTAATGTAGCCTATTTAGTCCTTCAAAGTGAGCCTTAAGTTAAAAAAAAAAAGAAAAAGAAAGAAAAAGGAAAAAATCAAATGGCCAGAGTAATAACTTCTTTAGGTTTTTTAAGAAGTAATTCATTATTTACATAATTCTCTGATAAACTAGTTTTTTTAATAGTCTCAAAAACTGAAATGAGATTTTGCTAATGAAAAATAAGCATTTGAATGATAATCATTTGGATATATGTATGTGTGTGTTTGTGTGATACACACACACATATATATGTGTGTATGTATATACACATATACTTATATGTGTTGTTAGTTGTTTATAATATCAAAATGTAAATGATTGCTTTCGTTTTTAGTTTAAGTAAATTGAAATGTCTTCAAAACATGAAAAATAATCCAATTCAAAACTATTTGAATCTTGAACTTTGTGTTTCAGATGTTAGTAACATTGAGAAAGATGAGATTAAAAAGATTGATGAGGCAGTGATAGAGACAGCTGAAGAGACTCCAAGCTGTAAACATGCACATAAATATAATAAGTGTGTTGGATAGATAGATATAGGTACTTAATTATAAATGGGGGAAAAAAAAACTTTGACGCAACCTAGAAAGGATACTATAGGCTGAATGTGAAGCAAAGGTTCCCACAATGCATTGTGCAGACCTAGGGCTAACAAACACCCTGCTGCGTTGAAAACCCCCCAAAAAGACAAAAGCACAATGAAATAGAAAGCTTACCACCGGTAGCTTTCAAAACGACAAACTAGGCAAACTATACATCTCCACCACTCCAATTTTGTCAGAATGCTAATGAGCTTGCTCTGATCTTTACTCGGCTTCCCGTGTTTTCTACATCTTCAAGGACCACATGGCGCTAGCAAAATAAAGACAACTAAATGAGAAATTCGAATGCTTTTTGTGTTAGGACCTGGTGCTTTTCAGTTGACGCACTCGTTGAATATTCTCAACTTAAAAGAGTACAACAGGGGGTTGGGTATGAACTTTTTAGCAGGGGGAAATTTGTACAAAAGTAAATTAGTGTGATGAGGAAAATATGAGAAAAATTTCTGATTAATTTCCACTCCATAATATCAATGACACCTTCAGCCCCACTCATACTCTTCTAACAAGAGATGCTGATAAAAGATGAATGATTCTGTGTTGTTCACAGTGAATGTTTAGTGGTTTTTTAATAGCAGCATTCTACATAAAAGGCACCAGGAAGTACTCCGCATTAGCAGTTGAGATCACTAGTTAATAGGATGATGTCTTTTAGCTTTTGTCACGAGATTATTAGAAAGGTTGGGTTTCTGTTCTCATCATTGCATAGTTTGGAGTGCCTATTGAGTACAAGTGCTAAAATACAGGTTTCTCAGTGTTGTTTCACATGTAAAGCAAAAAGCCTTTTAATATAACACCTTTTACTTTTTTCAACCAGGTGATTTTGTTATTGATCTCTTATCTGTCTTTTCTGCTGCACTAAACACTTGAAATATTCTGCTTTTTCAGTAGGCTCTTGATGATATTTGTATGGATTCATTGTCATTAAAAACAGTCAACATCTATACAAAACAAATTCTTTTTTCAGTGAATAACATTGTAGATTTTTAAATTTCTATCATAGTTAACATTGTAAAATCAAGATAGAAAAAATTAGGTACTGCCTTAGCAAGCTCTATCTTTGACATATAATTAAAATATCATCAAAATAATTGCATGTTTGTAGACATAAAATTTTCCCTGGCTATTTCTCTTGTTTCTAACAATCAAGTCATTTGGGAACTAACTCTATCATGCATCCTTCCGAAGTTTGTCCTAAATTTCTCAGGAAAGGTAATGGGGGGAGGGGACTGGTTGGGATAAAACTGTACAAAGAGGCATTCTTATATATGGAATGCATTTGCACTTAGAGATTAGATGTGAATCAATACACTACAATTTATGTATGTATTACTACAAGTAATAGTAGTGGTATTCGTGTACCAGTATAATAGTACTTATAGTATATGTTACTACAAGTAGCTAAAATGAAATGAGATGCCCCAAAAATAAGACCCTTCAATTGCTTTTTAATCAATATGTGGAGATACTTTTCACAGTTTTTTCTTTGACATTTAATATAAGTATATGTGATAGTTAACTGTGCTGCACATGTTCTTAAATAATTTGTCATTCACGAAAATATTACTGCTGTCTACCTGATTATCCGTATATACTGTCTGTTTCTTCTTGGTGTCTTACGTTTTTGCCCCAGTGACATTTTGCATGTCATTGTGTTTGTACTGCCAACCCTGTGGAGGGGAAAAAGCTGTAGCAACAGGAACGTCTTGGAGAATAACTGTAGTTATTAAAGCCAAGAAAAAATAGAGACTATCTTATAAATATGGCAACTCTATCATTTTCATACATTCGTTTATAGTCCTGTGTTGCTTTTTACTTAGTATTGTATTTCTTTTTTAGCAATACAGATAGGAAAGCTTAACATTTCTATCATAAACATCCTCCATTTTACTCTTTCCCTTTAAATGTTAATTGGACCCCTTTTGATAGGTTTTGGTTTTTTGTTCTTATATCAGTCATAAGGAGGAAAAGGATTACAATATAAAGAACACACATAAAACCAGGTGAGGAATTTCTTTAGATAATTTATTTTTAGTACTGAAGAAAAGTTAGGGATCCTAAATTACTCTTAAATGAAACTTCTTTATAAAATCATTTGAGGATGCTATTTTTTTTTTGCAGAGGTAATTACTAAATGGAGTTATTTTTCGTATGTTTTAGAAAGCTTTTTCATCAGTGCTGTAGGCTGAAAATGTAAAATGTATGAAAAAATTTTAAATCCTATCTTTAAGAAAAAAAAACCTCAAGGAAAGTAATTACATAGCAGATCTACAATAATTACAGGTGAATTCACAGGATCAGAAACTGAACCCCACACAAGGTTTAAAAATTAAACACCATGAATTAACACCAGGAAACTTAAATACTTTGAGCTCTCATTCAGTGTCGTATCCCTAACTCATTCCATGCAGCTGGCACATTTGTAACTCGGAATGGGGCTTTAAGAATCTACCATGACAGTGAATTGGCCTGAACCCAGCCTACCTCACTCACAAGAGGCAGCAGACATTGATTCTGACCAGCCACATGAAGGAAAAGGACACTGACTAGAGAAGAGGGGAATAAAAGACTCAGGGAGGACCGAAAACATGTATAAGAAGCAGCCAGAGCCACAAGCTGAAGAGGAATGAGCATCAGGTCTGAGGAAAAGGAAATTGAAAAACTCAGCTGGGACTGGTCCTCTTTCCTCAGAATTTGCTGAGGCCAAAGACCCAGACCTGGCTGATATCCATATTGCCCAGCATAAGAAGGATAAAGACACCCTGTAGCCCAAGCTTGAGGGGTTTGTATAGCCCTGGGGAGGAGAGGAGCCAAAAAGTGAGGAGGGATCTCATAAGGCAAGCTTTAAGAACAATAGTTTAAGAGATCAAGCCTGAATAAAACCTAGCTCACAAGCAGATAAACTAACAAAGAGGATCATAGAAACAAAAGAACTAGACCTAAAAGAAAAAAAAAACAAAATACATTAAACAGGAAGGGTGGGAGAGAAGGAAGAAAGGAAGGAAACAAACATGAAATTACTAAAGTGGGGGGAAGTTTGGAAGAAAAGAAACAAAAAGCAATATTAAAAATATCGGTTCTCTATGAGGCAAAATGAATTATGTAGTGGTAAAATTTCACAAATACAGATACAACATTTTATAAGCATCCAGGAGAAAGACCCTCAACTGTGAAAGAAGGTTAATTCAAATAACATAGGATTATTCCATATTTGTGAGAAGTAAGGGGTAAAATATAATATATTCCAAAAAGCGAAGAAAATCAAACTGCAACCCAGAATATTTGCGTCCTCCAAATCTGAGCCTAGTCATCAATGAAAAAAGATAGACATTCAACAAAAGAAGTGCATTTAGGACATTCCTGGGGGGAAACCCAACAACCTTAAAATATACAGTTTATTTGATTGATAAATCTGACACTTATCAGGTAAATTTCAAATATTCTTTGTACATTGAAGAAAAGGTCCTAATTTGATCATTAAAGCAGTTACTACTAAAGTTATCCATACAGTATTGAATTCATAGCACTAATTAGGGAGATAAATAACATTTTACTTTTGAAAGATTTGTTTTAAATAGTGAGTTTTTAACATAACAGTTTTGAAAGCAGTAAGCCATACCTTCTGAAAAACAAGCTGATGAAAATGAAACCTAAAATATTCATGTACTTTTTACTAATTACAGTATTCTCATTTTGTTTTTGTTTTTAATTGTGTAGCCACCAATTGGTTTCTGTGTTTTTACAAAGAAAAAGTGGAAATTGGGTCAAAAAACAAAATAAAAAAAGTAGGCCAGGTATATAACAAGTGTGAAGGATAACAAGTGAACAGCCCATGTGCTCTTTTGGTATACCTACAATGATAAAAGATGTAGAGGAAGGAAGTAAGACCCACTGGAGGATTTATTGGAAGATAAGAACTAGAATTACACAAGATGAAAACCTGTGGTTGGATTACCTGTGGAGTATTGTAGGAACTATACCCACGTAGATAAGATTGCAGATCACCAAGTGCTGAAGTATTGAAATTGTTGTGGTCATAGTGCCCTGCTTCCAAAGATGTAATAATCTGTACTCCAAACAGTCAAGGATATATATGAGCTCATCAATATGGATGGTCCCACCAGAGATGCAGGTCTTAATCTTACCATGTATACCCATATAAAATTGACATTTGTTCACATCCTTTCATAATTTTACAGCAAGGTGCCAACCCAGTGGCTTTAGAATTTTTCTTGCTTTCTCTTGACACCATGAGGCTAGTAGAGAAAAGCACGTAGTTCATCCTGGTTTGTATTCTAATTTGGTAATTAATCATATGAAATCTAAAGCACTTATTTAATACAGTCACATCCTTGATTAGGAAAAAAAAAAAAACATGGCCAGAAAAAAAGGAAGAGTTAGACAATAATCTAGATAGATCTCCATATGAATTTTCTTCAAACTAGCCTTTCTTCATCATTGAGCAATCATTTAGCATCATTGCTAAATTCAAAGACTCACAAAAATCACAGAATTGAGAATAAGAGGAGACTTCAGCCGTCTTCTAGTCCAACTAATACATGAAAAGAATCCCTTCCATATCATAACTGAAAAGTGGTCACTTCAAGAAGGTGCAACCTACAACCTCTCAAGGCAGGCCATTCCACATTTGAACAGCCCTATAGAGTAGGGAAATTTTCCTAACTACAAGACTAAATTTGCCTTGTTATACACTAAATCCTCTTAGTTTAGTCCTCTCAGGACAAATAGAATAAATGAAATCTCTCTTCACAAGACAACCCTTCAGATAATTGAATATGGTTATCATGTTCCCCACCCCCACACACAGTCTTTTTCTCTTTTCTTCTCCAGGCTAACCATTCCCAGTTTCTCAACTTCTCATCTGTCATGGAGACATTTTACCATCTTAGCCTCTTCTAGACATTTTCCAGCCTATCAATATTCTGATTAGACAAGGATACCCAGAACTGAACACAATACCCCAAGTAAGATCTGATGAGGTCAGAGTATAGTGGGGTTATCCTTATCCCCTCGCTATTTTTTTTGGTTGCCATATCACAGTTTGTAGTCCACTAAAAAAGCCAAATCTTCTTTAGACTACTGTCAATCCATGGCTCGCCCTTCTTTACTTGTGAGATTGATTTTTTTTTTTGTACACAAGTGCAAGACTTTACTTATTTTACTTCATTTTCAGCTTGTTAGTTCAATCTAGTACTCTAGCCTGTCAAAACCTATTTGGATTCTGACTTTGCTATCCAATGTATTAGCTGTTCTTAGCTTTGTATCATCTACAGATTTGAGGAGTGGACCATCTATTCTTTTATCCAAACCATTGATTAAAATGTTAAATAATGTGAGGCCAAGCACAGAAACTAGGAGTGCTCCATTGAACACATGCTGCCACATTGGCTTTGGACCATTAACAACTGTTTTTGAGTCTGGCCATCAAACCTTTTCTGAATCCATCTGATAGTATTATTTTCTCTTTACTACTCTGTAAGAACAGCATGAAATACTTTATCAAAAAATTTGCAAAAAATTTAGGCAAATTACATCCACTGCATTATTTAACCTTTTTCTACTACTTTAAGTAATCCTAACATACACACTCAAAAAAGAAAATTAGGTTAATTTGGCATAACCTCAAGGCAAAACTTGAACCCAAGGTCTTCTTGATTCTGAGGCTGGCTCTATATCTACTCCCCTTTACCACCTATAAAGTCCTCAAGTAGCCCAACAGCTACTCAGAAGGAAATTGAATTCTGGGATGATTTCAAGGCAACTTCTTTCTCATAGAATTCTATACCCCAAGATACATACAAGATAATTCTATACCCACAAGATACCCTGTGGTTAAGATTATTCTCACAAGATAAACATACTTTTAGGACTACTGAACAAGAAATTTCCCTCCTTATAAGACCTCTATCTAATGAATTCACTGACTTTCCTCTCTGAGTAGGATGCTGTTCAAGAACTATTTGGACTACCTTCTTCTTTCTCCAAAGAATGTAATGCATAAGAAAATTCCTTGCCCTCTCTCCAAGGTCTAATCTCCAGACTTTCAAACTTTAGGCTGCTTCTCCCTGAAATCTCTCAGTGTCATATCTACTACTATTGTGTTAGGGAGGTTCGCTGTCAGGGCTCCTGTCTTGAACTTGTGCTCAGCATAACAGATGACCAAGAACCTAAAGTGCATACTCCCCTCTCTGGCCACCTGGACAGGTACCTATAACTCATATGATTATGGCACAAATTGCTATTAGCATTTCCTAGGGAAAGAAACTGCACATGGGTGCAGGTTTACAACTCAAGCAAAAAAACAACAACAACAAAAACAGGTCCACACTATTGCATTCAGTCTGTTTCAGTATTGATAAGGAAAGGAGAGAGAGTGAGACCAGCTCACTTTGATAGGCCATATAGAGGGGCAGCAGATTCTCAGTCAGCTAATTATTAGAAAACAATTCTAATTTCTGAAACCCATTCAATATGATACCATGGGGTGTGCTCATACCCTCTGGGCAAGTGTCTCTAAAAAAGGTTTACCCCCTATAATCTTGTCACATTGATTGGGGTAATTCATCAAAGTAATAAAGGTTTTCTTTGTGTCCTCCCCCCTTCACACACACACTCATATTCTCTTCCCAGTCAAATCTTTTCCATCATAGCAAATCAAACTGGAATTCTTCAGGGCATTGTATCCCCAAATCTAAACAGCTCTCTGAGGATCTAGGGAGGTCCAATACTTGTCCATTAGGCATTTGGTTCTTTCTTAGTCATTTTCTGAATACTAATAATATTTATGTTACATAGTTCTTAAATATTCCCCAAATCAAGTCTTTTGGAAGTACTCGGACTTCCCCTTCTGGCAGGCTTTGAGCAAAAGTTAACCTTTTTTGTGTTATGAACCTCAGAATGTTTTTAAATGCACAAAATAATATAGGATTAAAAAGAGAACCATTATATTTAAAGATAATTTTTTTCTCATCCAAATTCACACTCACAGAAAGTTGCACGGTCCAGGGACCCCATGTTAAAAGCTCAACCTAGAGATTGAATTCATTACTACTAAAACAAATGTAATTATACAAATTGAGCAGCCATACACACACACGCACACACACACACACACTCAATCACCACCAAAAAAAAGCAAAGAAAAAATTAAAGATACACAACTAAAAATAGCATACAGTATAGAAGGAAGAAAGGGAAAAGAAGGAAAGACAGTAAAGATAAAGAAAGAGGGAAGGAGGCTTCATTGAAACCTAAGCTTAGCCAAGCCATTTGTAACTCTGAATAGCTTTGGGTCAATTGGAAGTCAACTCTTCAACCTCAAGTCAGAAACCAGTGGGATCCCTCAGTACAAAAGGCAATCCAGATGTATGTCCTAGGTAAATGTAGGATTGATGAGAAACAAAGCTGAAAAGTCACCTGATCAAGCTTCCCCTCCAAAAGTAAAGACATTCAGAATGGCCATCATGTTCTTTCTTTCACTGAGTCTTTGATTCCCCAGGCTAAATATCCCCAGTTCCTTTCAGCTCTTCTCTTATGTTTACCATCCTTGTCATCCTCTGCTCTCTTTCTCCAGCTAACTTTATCCTTAACTTGTGGTACCCCAGACCCAAAAACAGTGCTCCAGAAATGACATTACAAGCACAGAGTACTGAAAGTTGATCACCTCTTTATTCATGGAAAATGAAGCCTAAAAGCACATTAAACATATAGATGACCACACATCTGGATCTTTTTCAGGCAAACTATTATCTGATCATGCTTCTTCAGTTTATTAGATTCAGTCCACTACTCTCACCTATCAAGATTTATTTGAATCCTGACCATATCATCTAGCGTGTTAACAGTCACTTCTAACTTTATGTATCCATTTATATTCATTTGACAAATATGCTATCAATACATTTTTCCAAGTTTTTTTATTAAATTACTAAACAGCACAAGTCAAGCCCAGATCCCTAGAGCAAGTACTTCATTGAAGACCTCCAACCAAGTTGGCATTGAACCATTAATAACTACTCTGAGTCAGGCCATTCAGTCATTTCTGAATCCTTCTAGTTGTATCATCTAGTCAATTTCTCTCCATCATTTCTGCAAAAGTAGGATTGCAGGTTTATGCTGGAGCCAACTCATTGGAACTTAGCAAATGATCCAAATGAGGGCTTAATTTATTGTTTTTTGGATTGCTTAGAGTTAGAAAAACAATGAGAAAATGTTAACACAAACTAAACTGACAAGTGTGCCATTGATACCTTTTTTTTCTCTTGGACAGCTGGTAAATAAACATTTACCAGCACATTCTTGGTTCAATACGTTACTCATATCTAATTAAAACATGTTTACTACATTCTCTTCATTTACCAGTTTAGCAACACTGTCAAAAACAGAAGTAAGGTTAGTCAGGCATGATCTATTCTTGATGAAACTACACTAGTTATATGTAATGGCTATGATCTTTTTTATATATTTGTTGCCTATCTCCTAAGTTTTTCCTGGGAATCTGAGTCAGGCTTGTTGACCAATGTGTTACAAAATCCTTTTTTCTCTTTTGAAAATCAGGACGTTGTCCTTGTCCAGTCTTTCAGGACCTCTCCTCTTTTTCATGATCTTTCAAATCTCACTTACAGTGGTTCAGGAATAATATCTACCAATTCTTTCCATTATAGGAGGAGACAGGTCATTTGGAACAGATAACTTGAATTCACTGAAATAGCCCCTCACCTCCCTGTTAAGGAAACTGAACATGGAGGTGCTACTGACATTTCAGTGAGTTTTGCATTTTTCAGATTTTGACACTCCAAGAATCATAATTCTACCCTATGGTTTAGTCTCCTCTTGGAAGGCAAACAAGCTTGCTGAACAGACACTGAGTAAATTCACTGATTTTGCTTTCCAGTTAGGATGCCACATAGGAAGCATACAGGTTATCTTTCTGCAAGGTGTGTGTTGCAATCAAGCAATTTTCTTCTCACTGGACAGCCTGATCCACAATTCTCAAATTTGGGAACTCCAAAAATTGGGGTTGAGTGGATACAAATATCTGCTTCCATCATGTGTTCTACAGTAAATCTCTCAGTGTCTTGATTACGGCTATCTCTTGAGCTGAAAAGGGACTCTATCAAAGTCTCTCAACTCAGATCTGTGATCATAAAATGAAACCAAAGTTTTAGAAGGTCATCCCAAACCTGTAGTCCAGGAATTCTCAGGCTACCTAGGCAGTACTTGCAGCTCACCATTTAATTCTGGGACCAATTATCATTAACTTACTAAGGAGGAAACTACATTTGCTCACAAGATAAGACCCTCCTACTGAATCATGTTGTTATGTCTTGGAGGAAAGAGAGAGAGAGAGACACAGAGAGAGAGAGAAACAAATATCCTTGTGACCATGGACAAGTCACTTATTCTCTCATTGCTACAGACAGCTTTCTAAAACTCCAGGTTATAGGACTTAAACCACACCAAAAATATCCCAAGTTCTGACTCAAAAATGCACGTGTACACACACACACACACACACACACACACACACACACACACACACACACCAGTATATGAGAGGAATTGAAAGTATTATGAGACTAGATAAGGGAGAAATCAATTCCTGCAAGAGGATCAAAGAATACTTTGTGGAGGGTATGGCATTTGAGTAAGACCTTGAAGGACAAGTAAGATATGATTAGGCAGAGATTAAGGGGGGTACAGAGATTAAGGTATAAAATAGTAAAAAATTCATTTTGGTGTATTCATTAAGCACATCAAATTTATAGCAATCCAAATTTATAAAATAAGACATTAGCTTATAGTTATTCTCTTCACAAAATTATTGACCATAAGATTTCCTTAAATAAAAAGCCTTGTTCCCAATATATTTGAAATTGATTTTTTTTAGATGTTATTTATGCAGAACTTTACAGGAGCTGGTCATTTATAGAAAATGAGGCATACCTATGATCTAATTTATACAGTGAAAAATTTAGCATTTAGAAAAATAAATTCTGGGAAGTTTGGGGGTTTTTTTCCTCAGCAAGTTGTCTGTGGTTCAGAATGTAAGCATTTGTGCTGATTTGGCAGCAGTGTGTTTTTCTACTGAATGTGAAACCAAGTTCTTATGTTGTCACACTAACATCAAAATAACATGTTTTACTCTAGATGTTTTCTCTTTCCTTTAAGAAATTTATAATTTCAGTAATTCAACTCAGATTCCTTAATGCAAGTAAATTAGGCATAGTGTGCATTAAAAAAAAAATATGTACTAAATTCACAGGTGTCCCAAGTTCTGAACCTTATTCTGCCAGTAATTTAATAATTTCTCTTTCTTCTTGTAAAATTATTTCTTCATCTTTCTAATGGGAAACATAGTTTTGATATGCCTCCTTTAAAATGATCATGACTTCCTTACTATTTATGAGAATGACTGCCCTATACCCCTTCTTTCAATTCAGAAACAGAAGCACATCTTAATCCATCTTCCCTCTCTTTGGTGGGTTCTTGGTCATCACCACAACCCAACTCATATCACATACCTTTATCCCACCTCCCAGTTCTATTAGAGGAACTGAATTTAGGACCTTTTTGTATTTCACCCTCTAAAAAATACTATTTACCCCTTCACTGTATTAGGGGGAAAATTATAAAGTTTCCGTGGAGACCTAAAAATCCTAATGCTTATAACTATGAAATTAATTTTTATAAAGTAAACTGGCTTGCTAGGATATATTTTATGCTAATTGTATATGAGTTGGGTTTCTTTTCCCAACTAAATATTGGTTCCAGTGCCTCATTCTATAATGGCATGAAGATGACCCTGGGTTCTCAACGGCTGTTCCAGCAGAGTGCAAACTCTGGCAGGTTCTACCATGTTGGAAACACTTAGAGTATAGGCCTGGCAAAAGACTGTATGTCTGTCATCCAAGGACCAGCCTTAGCTAATTTTGGAAAGCCTCCTTACCAGAAGGTTGGGCACTAGGTGATGATTTTTTTTTTTTTTTTTGCCACAGCAACTTAGACTTTTTCTTAAGATATAGAGGGTTTGAGATCAGCATTGATGAAAACAGTACCCAGACTGATGAAATTGTGGATCATTGAAGTTTTAGGGGTTTTTTTTTATATTTAGGATTTAATCCTCTGATCTTGATACACACAGATGCAAAATAAATGCAAGTTTTGGGGTTTAAAAATACATTTCTTTTTAGGACTTGCAGGCCCATCAATGTGAGGAGTTTATCATTCCATTCCCAGTTTCATAATACCATCTTCCCATGATTTGATATGGCAGTTGCCCAGTGATGGCATCAAAAGGAAATAATTTTCTTCTTCTTCAGTTCACAGAAATCCAAAGTAGTGATACTTTCTACTATTAGGTTGACAAGCTAGTAAGCACTGCTCTAGAATGTATTCAGATCACAGCTAGCTTCTCATTATCTTTGTTGAACTTTTATATTAAGTAGTAATAAATCTTTTATTTTATCATGTTACACTTTTAAAAATTAATGCTCTAAGTTTGAATTCTACCTCACATATTTATTGTATGTGGTCAGGCAAATGACCTAATATCTAAGTAACTCATTTTCTTCATCTGTAGACTAGAGAATGGGGATAATATATTTGCACTACTAACCTTTCCTCTTGTGATGAAAACACTTTGCAAACCTTAAGTTTTTATATAAATGGGAATTGTTGAAGTAGAAACTTTCAGTCATTTTTAGTTTCACTGCAAATGATTTGCCTGTTCCCCTTGTGAAAAGTAAAATATGATAGCTTTCTTGTAATTATTAGTTGTGGTTTAGCACCTTTCGTAGGATTCGGTTTATTCTGAAAAAAAACTTTTGCATCTGTTCATTGTCCTTCACATTCAAAGCTCAAATCTGACAGACACTTGAATAGCTAGATTTTTTTGTATATTCCAATAAGTTATTTCTGTGGAGTACTTTTAATGTGTAAGTCAAGGGACAAACACTGAACCCGACATTTATTTTGAAATTGAAATGAGGTCTGTAAAGCTAAAATATTGCTAAGTAAAGACTATGAATTTCCTTCAAGCAAGTGTAGTACAGTGGAAAGAACATTGGACTCAGGAATCAGGAACCCTTGGCTCTAGTACTAACTCTGCCGCTAACCAGTTGAATGGCCTTGAGCCAGCTGCAGCTGGTACAGTGGGTACAGCTTTTTTCTGTACCACTATTTCTTCATATATAAGATTAGAGGGGCCAGCTGTGGGAGTGCATACCTGTAATCTCCCTGGCAGGGAAACTGAGATTGGTGGATCAATTGAGTTCTTGAGGTGGGACCTTTGCTGATCCTGGCACTAATATGATGAGGCCAGGAACAGAAGTCCCACCAGGCAGCCTGAGAAAGGACCAGGTCCAAAGAAAGCAGCTTTTTAAAGCTTTTGTGCTGATCGGGATTGGAATTAGTCCAGTGAGGGACCACATTTCAGCCTGGCAAGATAGGGAGACATAGCCTCAAAATAAATAAATAAATAAAAATGAGGAAGTTAGACTAGATTTTTCTCAAAGGTCACTTTTAACTGTTTGTCTGTGACTCAGGAGTGGGAAACCTGCAGCCTCAAGGTCATAGGTGACCTTCTAAGTCCTTCCATGAGGCCTTTTGAGTGAGTCCAAGTTTTTCAGAACAATGGATTTGTTCTGTGAAGTTTTAATTCAGTCAGAGAGCCATACTTGAACACCTAGAGGGCCACATGTGGCTTCGAGGCCTCAGGTTCCCTACCCCTGGCTATGTCTTTATGTGTTATTAATGCACAGTTTTTATGGGCAGCAAGGTGGCACAATGGGTAGAATGCTGAACCTAGAGACAAGAAGACCCATCTTTCTGACTTCAAATCTGGCCTCAGATACTTACTAGCTATATGACCCTGGGCAAGTCGCTTAACCCTGTTTGCCTCGGTTTCCTCATCTATAAAATGAGCTGGAGGGACAGAGCCAAGATGGCGGAGTAACAGCATAGACTTCCTAGAGCGCTCCCGTCAAGCCCAGCCAAATATCTGTTAAAAAAAAAAAATGGCTCTAAACAAATTCTGGAGCTGCAGAACCCACGGAATGATAGAGTGAAGCAAATCTCCCATCCAAGACAGCCTGGAAGGTCACTGAGAAGTGTCTGTCGTGCCACGCTGGGAGCAGAATTCAGTCCAGTGTGGGCCACGAGTGCACAGTGGAGACCTGAGCAGGCCTTGGGGATACTGAATCTCTCACACCTGTGGTGGTTTCCAGACTTCATGACCCCACAACACTGAGGATAAATTGGAAGGTCAGTGGGAAAAGCCTGTGGGACCAGTGCAGTAGAGTGGAGTGGTCCGGCCCCATCCCCAGGGTGACTGAGGGGGGAGGGGACAGAGGAGCTCACAGCAGCCACAGCAGCAGCAGGGACAGCTGCAGCCACTGTTTCTGGAGCTCTAGGCCCACAGGTTATGGGGGGATCAAGTGGCTAACTACACCCTCCTCCCCCACTGGAAGCAGAGAACTACTTTGACAAAGAACTCAAAAGTCAAGTAAATACCTGGGGAAATGAGCAAAAACTGGAAAAAGAATCAGACTATAGAATCTTACTTTGGTGACAAGGAAGACTAAAACATGCAAACAGAAGAAAACAAAATCAAAGCTCCTCTATCCAAAACCTCCTAGAAAAATATGAATTGGTCTGAGGCCATGGAAGAGCTCAAAAAGGATTTTGAAAATCAAGTAAGAGAACTAGAGCAAAAATTGGGAAGAGAAATGAGAATGATGCAAGAAAATCATGAAAAACAAGTCAACTGCTTGCTAAAGGAGACCCAAAAAAATTCTGAAGAAAAATAACATTGTAAAAAATAGATTAACCCAAATAGCAAAAGAGATCCAAAAAGCCAATGAGGAGAAGAATGCCCTAAAAAGCAGAATTGGCCAGATGGAAAAGGAGATCCAAAAGCTCGCTGAAGAAAATAATTCCTTAAAGATTAGAATGGAGCAAATGGAAACTAATGACTTTATGAAAAATCAAGAAATTATAGAACAAAACCAAGGGAATGAAAAAATAGCAGACAATGTGAAATATCACATTGTAACTGACTGGACTTAGAAGATAGATCCTGGAAAGACAATTTAAAAATCATGGGACTGCCTGAAAGCGATGACCAAAAAAAGAGCCTAGACATCATCTTTCATGAAATTATCAAGGAAAACTGCCCTGATATTCTAGAACCAGAGGGTAAAATAAATATTGAAAGAATCCACTGATCACCTTCTGAAAGAGATCTGAAAAGAAAAACTGCTAGGAATATTGTAGCCAAATTCCAGAGAGAAAATATTGCAAGCAACCAGAAAGAAACAATTTGAGTACTGTAGAAATACAATCAGGATAACACAAGTTCTAGCAGCTTCTACATTAAGAGATTGAAGGGCTTAGAATATGATATTCCAGAAGTCAAAGGAGCTAGGATCAAAACCAAGAATCACCTACCCAGCAAAACTGAGTATAATACTTCAGGGGAAAAAATAGTCACTCAATGAAATAGAGGACTTTCAAGCATTCTTTCAAACATAAGTATCAAGAAAAGGATGAAAAGGTAAACAGGAAAGAGAAATCATAAGGGACTTCCTAAAACTGAACTATTTACATTCCTACATGAAAAGATAGTGGTTGTAACTCTTGAAGCTTTTCTCAGTATTTAGGTAGTTGGAGGAATTATATACATATAGACAAAGGGCACAGGGTGAGTTGAATATGAAGAGATGATATCTAAAAAAATAAAATTAAGGCATAAGAGAGGAATATATTGGGTGGAGAAATAGAATGGGGCAAATTATCTTTCATAAAAGAAGCAAGGAAAAGCTTTTTCAATGGAGGGGGGAAAGGGGAGAGGTGAGAGGGAAAAAGTGAAGCTTATTCTCATCACATATGACTTAAGGAGGGAATAACGTACATACTCAGTTTGGTATGAAAATCTATCTTACGCTACAGGAAAGTAGGGGAGAAAGGGATAAGTGGGGTGGAGGGGATGGTAGAAGGGAGGGCAAATGGGAGGAGGGGGTAATTAGAAGAAAAATAAAATAACATATTCTAGAATATCAGGGCAGTTTTCCTTGATAATTTCATGAAAGATGATATCTAGGCTCTTTTATTTATCATAGCTCCTATAAAATTTTAGTCCATGGGACCCTGTGTGTCCTTTAAATATCCTCTACAGACTTCCAGTCAATAAAAGGAATGAAGAGGAGCAAGAAAGCAACCCAATTTCTACAGATACACTACAGAAAAGGTAACAGAAATCTAGGTGATATAATGAATAAAAAGTCAAGAGAAAAGCTACAGTGAGTACCTTCAGACTACATCAGCAAAATGAGACCTGAAACCTATAGATTTTTAAGGGGAGGACTCAGCGGAAAGACTTCTGCAGCCTTCCGAGGTTTTCCTGCTCTGGCAGCCACAGAGCACTCCTTCTGGGAAACCTCAGGTCACTGAGGTAGCTAAAATTTGCCCTGGACTTATGGACCAAAGGGCTCTAACTGGAAAGCACCAAGGCAGTTAAGTACCTGTGGAACTAAAGCCCAGACATGGAAATGGGAGTCAGCGAAGCTCCTATCAAGAGAGTAGTTGGTTAATCTATATACATGATGGGCAAGGAAAATTAGCAGCAAGCTAAACCACTCATGATGACCTTGAAAAGCTCAGCACTCTGTATCTGGAGCATGCAGGCTAACCAAGACTTGCTAGCACTTTGTGAATAGCAGACACCAGAGGAAAGGATGTCTGTAGCAAGACTGCAGAAAATCAAATCAGGAACAAACAGGAGTCCACCTTTTTTTTCTAAACATACAGGAGGTTTTGGTACCTGACCATGATGGATTCCCAATTCAAGAAGTAGTTTAGAATATGAATAAACAGAAGATACAAGCAGTAGAGAAATTTTATGGGTCTAGAGACCAAAAGAAGAGAGTAGTTTGACAGCAGCTACAGTCAGAGTCTCAGATAAAAAAAATGGGTTGACCACAAGACATATTAGAATTTCTGGAGAAGAAGAAATGAGATTTTTTTTCCCATAGGATATTATACATGAAATGAAAGTTGTAACATAAAGAATTACAAAGAGAATAACCAGCTTAATACAAAATATTAATACTTAATAAGCAATATGCCACCTAAGAAAGAGGCTAACTGAAAATTAGAATGGACAAAAAGGAAACAAGTGATTCCATGAGGCAATAAATGAGAACAATGTTTTTTAAATTTTCTTTAAAAAGAAAATATAAGGAATCACCAAAAAACAATCTAGTAAACAGGTCAAGGGAAGAAAATCTAAGGATCATCAGACTACCAGAAAACCATAACTAAAATGAGATGACCTGGGTAGCACACATCAGGAAATCATAGATAAAAACTGCCTAGAACTAGAACTAGATTAGAATCAAAACGCACTGGTCACCTCCTAAGAGAAACTCCAAAATGAAAACTCCTAGGAATATGATAACCAAAATTCAGAGTTTTGAGATTAAAGGGGAAAAAATGCTCCAAGAGATCAGAAAGTGGTCAAGTATCAAGAAACTACCTTTAGTATCACAAAATATGTGCCAGCTACCACTATTGACAGGAAAGCTGGGAATATGTTAGTACAAAAGCAAAAGGTAGTCTTACAAATAAGAAAAACTTACCAGCAAAACAGGATAATTCTACAAGAAAAAGAATCCACCATTAATAAAATAGAGAACTTCCAAATATTTCTGATTATAAGACCAAAGTTAAATAGAATCATAGAAATACAGACACAGGAGTCAAAACAAACCTAAAAGGTAAATACATTGAGACACTTTGGAAGGGACTATATGATGAGGAAACTTGCATTTCTAATATTGAGAAAAGAAACAAATATCTACTCAGTCATAATGTCTATAAAAGCCACAGAAGGAGTTAAATTAAAAAAAAAAAAAACAAGCCCTAAGGAGTAGTTTTGTTCTATTTTCGTAAACTTCAGTGAAGAAGAAAAAGAGAATGGAAAAAGAATACACTAGAGAAGAAAGAAAGAAAGAAAAGGTATCAAATTTACTTTTTCTCATAGTTGAATGCAAAAGGAAATGCTATAAAAACATGGAAGAAAGGAGATAGGAGAAGCAAGGAATGTATAAACCTCTCTTTTCTTCCTGGAGCATAAAGAAAAGAAGTCAATATGCATATACCAACACATAAATCTAGATGATTTTTATAGGAAAACATGAAACATGAACGGTTAAAGGAAAGGGATATTCAAAAGGGAAGGTAGGTTCATAGAGAAATTAGTCATAAGCAAAACAAACTCCAACTTCAGAGGGAGGCTCATGAAATAGGGATTAAAAGGAAAGAATGAAAGAGTAAGAATCTGTGATTGGGGTCTAATCAAGGGGAAGAGAGAAGAGGCAGTAGAGCAAAAGATCACTTACTAGTATTAAGCACACTCTTTCTTACTTTAAAGAGGAGATCAAAGGATTAGGAGAAGAAAAATTATAAGAGGATAAGATCAGGGAAATTAAAACCATCAACAGTCATAACCATGAATGTGAGTGGTATGAATGAGAAAGGATAGATTGGATTAGAAAGCAGAATACAACAATATGTTGTTTACAAAAAATACACTAAAAACATGAAGACTCACTCAGTAAAAATAAGTGACTAGAATAAAGTCTGTTGTGTTTCACCTGAACCCAAAAATGCAGTAGTAATTATTTTATCAGAGAAGGCAAAAATAAAAATAGATGTGACTAAAAGAAATAAACAGGGAGTTCAGTGTTATGCTTTTATTTAAGGCCATCTTAGGGGGGCAGAGCCAAGATGGTGGCGTAGAAAGATGCACATACACTAGCTCTTCCCCCACAGCCCATAAAATATCTATAAAGTCTCTCAACAAATTCTAGAGCAGCAGAAGTCACAGAACAACGGAGTGGAGGAGATTTCCAGCCCAGGGTGACCTGAAAGGTTGACGGGAAAGGTTTGTTGTACCAGACTCGGAGTGGAGCCCAGCCTTGGCCAAGCGGCCAGGTGGAGAAGGCATCAGGGGCGGAATCCAGCCACAGTAGCAGTGGTGCCCAGATCCCCTAACCCACAAGCTCCAAAGGTCAGTGAGAGGGTTTTTTCAGCTGGCCAAGAAGGGAAAAGGACCTTCCCATAGCTCCGGCCTCAGGTGGCAGCCATAGAGGCTGCATTGGCAGGGGACAGCAGCTCCCACAGCAGCCACTACAGCAATAATGGATCATAAAACCCCTGGGGGCACTGAGCAGCTGATCTTTATCTCACACTGAATGGCAGCCCTGCCCCCACAGCTTATCTAAATCTCAGTCCCCAATGCTGGCTTTGTAGAACTGGAGGCCAGGTCGCTATGGAGAGGAAACTCTGCTACACAGATTCCAGGCACAAAAATATCAGGTTGCTCCCAGACCAGCGTACACACTTGATTGTGCCACCTTGGAGGAACTTAGATCTTACAGATACCCAGAGTATATCCTACTCTTGACAAAGGACCCAAAAGTCAAGTAAATGGTTGAGAAAATGCCCTAAAAGGGGGGAAAAAATAAGACTATAGAAGGTTACTTTCTTGGTGAACTGATATCTTTTCCCATCCTTTCTGATGAGGAAGAACAATGTTGCCATCAGGGAAAGACATAAAAGTCAAGGCTTCTGTATCCCAAACATCCAAAATAAATATTCAGTGGTCTCAGGCCATGGAAGAGCTCAAAAAGGATTTTGAAAATCAAGTAAGAGATATGGAGGAAAAATTGAGAAGAGAAATGAGAAAGATGCAAGAAAATCATGAAAAGCAAGTCAACGACTTGCTAAAGGAGACCCAAAAAAATGCTGAAGAAAATAACACCTTGAAAAATAGGCTAACTCAATTGGCAAAAGAGGTTCAAAAAGCCAATGAGGAGAAAAAGGCTTTAAAAAGCAGAATTAGCCAAATGGAAAAAGAGGTTCAAAAGCTCACTGAAGAAAATAGTTCTTTAAAAATTAGAATGGAACAGATGGAGGCTAATGACTTTATGAGAAACCAAGAAATCACAAAACAAAACCAAAAGAATGAAAAAATGGAAGATAATGGGAAATATCTCATTGGAAAAACAACTGACCTGGAAAATAGATCCAAGAGTAACAATTTAAAAATCATGGGACTGCCTGAAAGCAATGACCAAAAAAAGAGCCTAGACATCATCTTTTATGAAATTATCAAGGAAAACTGCCCTGATATTCTAGAACCAGGGGCCAAAATAAATATTGAAAGAATCCACAGATCACCTCCTGAAAGAGAGTCAAAAAGAGAAACTCCTAGGAATCTTGTAGCCAAAGTCCAGAGTTACCAGGTCAAGGAGAAAATATTGCAAGCAGCTAGAAAGAAACAATTCAAGTACTGTGGAAATACAATCAGGATAACACAAGTTCTAGCAGCTCCTACATTAAGGGATAGAAGGGTGTGGAATATGATATTCCAGAAGTCAAAGGAATTAGGACTAAAACCAAGAATCACCTACCCAGCAAAACTGAGTATAATACTTCAAAGGAAAAAATAATCTTTCGATGAAATAGAGGATTTTCAAGCATTCTTGATGAAAAGACCAGAGCTGAAAAGAAAATTTGACTTTCAAACACAAGAATGAAGAGAATCATGAAAAGGTAAACAGCAAAGAGAGGTCATAAGGGACTTACTAAAGTTGAACTGTTTACATTCCTACATGGAAAGACAATATTTGTAACTCTTGAAACTTTTCAGTGTCTGGATAGTGGGTGGGATTACACACACACACACACACACACACAAAGAGCACAGAGTGAATTGAATAGGATGGGATCATATCTTAAAAAAATGAAATTAAGCGGTGAGAGAGATATATTGGGAGGAGAAAGGGAGAAATGGAATGGGGCAAATTATCTCTCATAAAAGAGGCAAGCAAAAGACTTTTTAGTGGAGGGAAAAAGAGGGGAGGTGAGAGAAAAACATGAAGCTTGCTCTCATCACATTCGACTAAAGGAAGGAATAAAATGCACACTCATTTTGGTATGAAAACCTGTCTTATAATACAGGAAAGTGGGAGTGAAGGGGATAAGCAGTGTGGGGGGGGGGGGGGGGATAATGGAGGGGAGGGCAATGGAAAGAGGGAACAATTTAAAGTCAACACTCTTGGGGAGGGACAGGATCAAAAGAGAGAATAGAAGCAATGGGGGGCAGGATGGAGGGAAATATAGTCTAACACAACACGACTATTATGGAAGTCATTTGCAAAACTACACAGATATGGCCTATATTGAATTGCTTGCCTTCCAAAGGGAATGGGTGGGGAGGGAGGGATGAAAAGAAGTTGGAACTCAAAAGTTTTAGGAACAACTGTTGAGTACTGTTCTTGCTACTAGGGAACAAGAAATACAGGTAATGGGGTATAGAAAGTTATCTGGCCCTATAGGACAAAAGAGAGGATAGGGACAAGGGAAGGGAGGGATGATAGAAGAGAGGGCAGATCAGTGATAGGGGCAATTAGAATGCTCTTTGTTTTGGGGGAGGGGGAGGGGACAAATGGGGAGGAAAATTTGGAACCCAAAATTTTGTGAAAATGAATGTTGAAAATGTAAATAAATAAATTTTTAAAAAAATAATGCAATAAAGCCATCTTAGACAGTGAATTACTAGATAATCAAATACTAATGTATTGAACTAAATGACTTAGCATCTAAATGCTTAAAGGGAAATTCAGTGTTCAGTGATAGACAATACAATTATAATAGTACCTCTGTCAGAGTAAGATAACAAAAAACTAAATAAAAAAGAAAAGACTCAATATAGTCTTAGAAAAGTTAACTATGATAGCTCTTTGACAATTACTTAGAGGGAAAGAGATAGGTTGATTTCTGAACTCCACATGACACTTCTACAAAAATTAAGCATGTATTAGGACATCAAAACCTCATATACATGCAGAAAAGCCATAGTGCAATGAAAAAAATTCAATAAAGGCCCTTTAAAGAAAGGGTTAACAGTTAATTTAGAGACCAAATAATCCTAAAGAGTTTGTGGGTTAAAGAACAAATAATGGAAATAACAAATAATTTCATCAAAGAAGTGACAACAATATACCATATAATTTTTTAAGCTCTAAAAGCAAAAAGGGATTTTTTTGGTGGGGAGGGGGGGGAGAGAGCAAGTACACAACAAAACAAATTTTGAATATCAAAGGACTGTAACAAATCTGAAAGCAGAAACACTTTTTTTTTAACTAAAGGAAAACTACACCTAAATAGAGAAATTAGTTGTTACTCATGATTAGATCAATCCAGTATAATAATAAAAAAGCAATACTATCTAATTTATTTTACTTATTTAGTGCCACTGTACTAATGGAACTGCCAGAGAATTATTTTATATTGCACGAAAAACTATCAAAATTCATGTAGAGGAATACAAGATTAAAAACAGAAAAACTAATCAGTAGAAAATATCGAGTATATATGCAGAAGCAAATTAACATAGTAGCATAATATTTTCTAAACCCCAAAACTCCAGTTATTGGGGTAGTAGCTCAATATTTGAAGAAGACTTTATGGGAAAACTGAAAATAAGTTTGACTAAAATTAGCTTTAGACCAACATCTCACACTATATAAGTTCCGAGTAGGTGCATGACTTGAGTATAAAAGATCGCATCATAAAGCAGAAAAACAGTGAAGAAAATGTTTCCCAATTTAGAATAGGGAAAGAGTTCATCTGAAGGAACAAAAAGATCAACAGTCTCAAGGAAAGTAATAAAAAAGGTTGCCAAGGAATAGGGGCTTAGTGGGACCAGATCCCAGTCTACTGCAAAGCAATAATCATCCGAACTACAGACACACTTTGAGATGTTACAGATTCAGTTCCAGACATTCCAATAATGTGAATATCATAATAAAGTGAGTCACACAAATTGCTTGGTTTCCCAATGCATATGTAAATTGTGTTTATACTATACTGTAGTCCATTAAGTGTATGATAGTATCATGTTTTTAAAAAATGTACATACTTTAAAAAATACTTAATTGCTAAAAAGTGCTAACCATCATCTGAGCCTTCAGCAAGTCATAATCTGCCAGCTGAAGATCTTGCCTCAATGTTGATGGCTACTGACTGATCGCATTGGTGATTGCTGAAGGTTGAGGTGGCAATTTCTTAAAATAAGACAACAATGAAGTTTGCCATATTGATTGACTCTTCCTTTCACTTAAACACTTATAGAAGCCATTGTAGGTTATCGATTGGCCTAATTTCAATATTGTTGTGTCTCAGGGAATAGGGAGCCAGAGGAGAAGGGAGAAGATGGGGAACACCATTTAATAGAGCTCTCAGAACACACACAACATTTATCAATTAAGTTTGACCCCTTATATGGCTTCTGGTAGTGTTGCTTGAACATAATTACAATAATAACATCAAAGATCACTGATCACAATCACCATAATAGCTATAATGATGGTGAAAAAGTTTGAAATATGAGAATTACCAAAATGACAGAGTACACAGTAGCATATAATACTGTTTAATAAAGCCCAAAACTCCAACTTACTTGGATAAAGATTCACTATTCAACAAAAACTTGTAGGAAAACTGGAAAGTAGTCAGACAGAAATTAGTCATAAATCAGGCTCTCACACCATGTACAAAGATGAGCTCCATGACTTAGAAATAATTGGTGACATTATAAACAAATTACATGTTGAATTTGGTGGTACACACCTGTAGGCTGTGATGCTGAGTAGGTTCAGAAGGTTCAAACTCAATCATTTGAGTTTGGGGGTGGTATAGATCTGAAGTGTCTGGGTTGGAAATAGAGCAAGTCAGAGTTTTTGAACTAGTCAGCAGTGAAGGATGATTGCTGTAATTTCCAGGCCTGGATAAAATAGATGACCCAATGGGGATGGAAGAGAGGAGGAGAGGAAAGAAATCATGACCACTGAAAATAACTACAAAATGTGTAAACTATTTGCGTTTACCTACCAGGACACACAGGAACTGTATGAATACAACTATATCTATGTGAATGCAACTATAAAACACCTTTCAGTTGGTTTAAGAAAGTGACTCCCAGACTGTGAATCATTAACCCTTGAAGGGCCAGGAATCCAGACTTATTGTCTAAGAACACCTATAGATAGGGGAAGAGGTCATAAGCAGACAAAGGATAGATAAGAGTAAAAAAGTGTTTTTTTTACAAAAAAATTAAAAGTTTTTGAACAAATAAAATCAATACAGTTAAAATTGAATGGGAGATAGCTGGCTTAGTTTTTTTTTTTTTCAGTAAGTTTTTCTGATATTCAAGTTGTATTAGGAATTGATGCAAATGTATAAAATTAAAGTCATTCCCCAGCAGATCAGTAGTTAATGGATATCACCAGGAAATTGTCAAAGAAATTCAAACTATTAACAGCCATATGTGAAAATGCTCTATGAATTTTAAAATGCAAATGACAACAGCCTTGAAGTTTTGCCTCACTCCCATTAGATTGGCAAAGATCATTTAAAAAGGAAAATTATAAAACAGTCATATTGTTGTACTATTGGTGGAGCAGTGAATTGATCTGCCCATTCTCAAAAGCAATGTAGAACTATGTCTCAAAAAGTCACTACATTATGTATATCCTTTGAACCCAGAGATACCACTACCAGCCCCATTCACTGCAGAGATCAAAGAAAAAGAAAAAAGACCCATGTGGAAAATATAACTTTTTGTCACAGCAAAGAACAGAGAGAGTGTCCATCATTTGGGAAATGAATCAACAAATTATGGTATATGAAAGTAACGAAGTACTCTTGTGCCTAAGACATGATGAAGGAGACAGTTTCCAAGAAAACTTGAAAGTCTTGAATAAACTGATTCTTTGTGAAGTGAACAGAACTAGGAGAATAATTACACAGTAATAGTGATATTATAGATTAAAATTGCCAGCTGGGTCAAAGATGTGCACAATATAGTAACTTTTGGAATATAATTCCAAATGGCTTTCTAGAATGGTTGGGGCAATTTACAGCTCCCATCAACACTGCATGAGTATGAGATAGAGTGAAGGGAGCAGAATAAGGAACAATTTACAAAAAGCATCACTTTAAGAACAAACACCTTTGAAGGCCTTCACTCTGATTAAGATAACCAACCGTGATTCTCAAGGACCAATGATGAAGCATGCTGTTTACCTCCTGACAAAGAAGTAGTAGATTCAGAATGGACTGGGAAACATTTTTTTAGGCAACAAATGTGGGAATTTATTTTACTTTACCATACGTATTTGTTACAAGTGTTATGCTTCATTTTGTTTTATTTTCCACAATGACAGAGGGGAAGAAGAGAAATTCCATTTTTGTTAACAGAAAAAAATTTTTTTCTAAAATATATCAGTGTGCTGTTCTTGTCCTTTCACCTAGCCATTCCCACAATCGCGGTTTTGTCATCTCTACAAATCTAATGAATATTAGAATGTGAGGTAGAACCTTGGAGTTGTTTTAATTTTCATTTGCCTTCTTTTTTAGGAATTGGGAGCATTTTTTCATATGTTTGTTGAAAGCTTGCATTTCTTCATTTGAAAGCTTCTGGTTTGTACCTTGGAAAATGGCTTATTTTTGTATCAGTTCCCCACATCTTGGATATCAGACATATGCCAGATTAATTTGCTGCAGTTTTTTTCCCCATTGTGCTGTTTTTCCATTATCAATATCCATAGCTTTATACTGGCTGTTTCCCCAAGTACTTCAGCTATTCTACCCCCTCACCTCTACATGATGGTTTCTCTGGCTTCCTTTGGGATTCACCGTAAATTTGATATTTGTCAAGAGACCTTCCCCAGTCCTCTCAACATCTAGTGCCTTTTCCACTCAGATTAACTTCTGTTTTCTCTCTTTCCCTTTCTCTCTCTCTCTCTCTCTCTCTCTCTCTCTCTCTCTCTCTCTCTCTCTGTCTCTCTCTCTCTCTCTGTCTCTCTCTGTCTCTCTCTCTCTTTCTCCCCCCTTTTCCTTTCTTTCCCCCTTTCTCTTTCTCTCCCTCACCTAATTTTCACATATCTCTGTGTGTATACATATGTACATTTGTGTGTGTGTATCATATACACACATGTAGTATACACCTAGTTTTCTCATGTTGTCTTGCCTGTTAGAATGTATACTCTTTTAGGTCAGGGGCCATATTTTTTCCTTTATTTGTATGTCTTGTGCTTAGCATATAATGTGCTTAGCACATAATAAGTGCTAATAAATACTTATTGACTGAATAATTGCTGGTGCAAAAGCTTTTCAATTTTATCAAAATTGTCCATTTTACCTTTTTTGACCATCTTTGTGTTATTTAGTCAAGATTTCTTTTGGTATCCATAGTTGTGAAAGTATCTCCTTTCTCCTATAATCTGTTCATAATGTGAACATATATTAGGCATGTATATATATTTGGATTTTATTGTGTTATAGTGTGAAATGTTGATCTAAACCTGATTTCTGTCAGACTGTTTTACACTTTTAGCAGCAATTTTAGTCAAATAAGTAATAGGGCTAGAAAAGATTTTAATACGACCCATTCTAATTCCTTCACTTTTGCGGATGAGGAAACTAAGGCTAAGCAAGGTTTAAAGACTTTCTCAGTGTCTTAATCTACTAAGTGCCTGAGGCAGGATTTGAAATCAGAGCTTCCTGACTTCAAACCAAGGCTTCTGTCCACTGCATCATCTTGCTGCTCCTTGGTCTTAGAATCAACTTTCATATTTTTTTAACCAGTACCACAAATAGCTTTAATGATTATTGTTTTGTAGTTTGGGTTGAAATCCAGTTCTTCACAAATAGCTTTAATGATTATTGTTTTGTAGTTTGGGTTGAAATCCAGTTCTTCCAAGCCAGCTTCATTCCCACTTATTTTTTCATTTCCCTTAAGATTCTTGACTATTTGGTCTTCCAGATGAATTTTGTTAATATTTTCTCTACTTCTGTAAAGGAACCTTTTGGTAGTTTAATTTGTAGGTCACTAAATCTGCAAATTAAATTGGATAGTATTGTCATTTTTATTATATTAGCATGGCCCAACCCTGAGAGTTAATACTTCTCCAATTCTTTAAGCCTTCTTTTCATTTCTGTAAAGAGTGTGTTATCATTTTTCTTTTTTAATGTAGAGGTAGTCTTATTAGGTGAATGCCCACATATTTTATATGCTCGTTAATTGTTTGGAATGAAATTACTTTTTCTATGTCTTTCTCCTGGGTTTTATTAGTGATACATACTATGATTAAAGGGTTTTGTGGGTTTATTTTTATATCCTGTTAATTTATTGAATTATTTAAAGTTATTTTAACTCTGGAGTTCTCTAAACCATCCTATCATCTACAAAAAGCAGTATAGGCATATCTTAGAGATATTGCAAGTTCCGTTTCAGACCACTGCAATAAAGCACATAGCACAATAAAGCAAATTACACATTTTTTTGGTTTCTCAGTGCATATAAAAGTTATGTTTACATTACACTATAGTTCATTAAGTGTGCAATAATATTGTTTAAAAAGCAATTGCATACCTTAATTAAAAGATATTTTGTGGCTAAAAAAAATTGCTAATCATCATCTGAGCTTTCAGCAAATTGTAATTCTGCTGGTGGAAGGTCTTGCCTCGATGTTGATGGCTGCTGACTGATCAGGATGGTGGTTGCTGAAGATTGAGGTGGCTATGGGAGTTTCTTAAATTAATACAACAATAAAATCTGCCACATCAATTGACCTCTTCACTTGAACACTTAGAGGCCACTAGAGGTGCGCTGTGGGGGTGAGGGAGGAAGGATGGGAGGGGTGGGCGCTGCCAGTTTGGTAGAGCAGCCAGAACACCCAACCTGTATCCATTAAGTTCAAAGTCTTATATGGGCATGGTTTGTGGCACCCAAAAACAATTACAATAGTAACAGCAAAGATCACTGATAGCAGGAGATCACCATAACAGATAACAATAATGAAAAATTTGGAAAAAGTGCAAGAATTACCAAAGTGTGACACAGAGACACAATGGGAGCACATGCTTTTGGAAAAATAGTGCCAATAGACTTGCTTGACACAGGTTGCCACAGACCTTCAATTTGTAAAAAATACAGTGTCTGCAAAGCACAATAATATGAAGTGGAATAAAATGAGGCATACCTGTAATTTTGTTTCTTATTCATCTATGTTTCCTCGATTTATCTTGTCTTATTGAAATTAGTGTTTCTAGTACTTTACAAATAATCATGGTGACAGTGGACATTCTTGTTTTTTCTACATTGTGTTGGACTTCTAGGGTTTCTCCATTGCAGATAATCCTAACTTAATTTTAGTTAGATAATTGTGTGATTTTTATTATTTTGTTATTAATGTAGTCCATTATGTTTATAGTTTTCCTAATGTTGAGCCAACACTGCATTCCTGGTATAAATGCAGAAATTGAATAGAATAAGTCTATTATAAACAGATTTATTTATAATGCATAAGCCTCTTAATATGTTACAGTAGCCTCTTTGCTAATATTGTATTTGATATTTTTGCATCCATATTCACTAGAGGTTTTCTGCTCTATCTCTCACTCATATGAGTATCAGGATCATATTTGTCTGAGAAGTATTTGGTAAGATACCTTCTTTCTCTATTTTTGTAAATACTGTGTAATATAACAATTAATTTTTCTTTCATAATATTCTCTTGTAAGTTTATCTGGGCATAGTTCTAACAATTTCCTTTGTTTCCTCATCTTCTGTTACAAATTATTATTTTTCATTTATTTTTGTAAGTTGGCTTTTTCTGTCCTTTTTATTTGATCATATTAACAACTTTTCAGTTTAATTTTGTTTTGTTTTGTTTTAAAAGAAAGCTCTAGTTTTATTGATCAATTCAATGGAGTTTTTGGTTACCAGTTTTGTTTATCTCTTATTTGATTTTCAGAATTCCCATTTTTATGCCTATTGGGGCTTTTTTGATGTGTTGATTTTCTATGTTTTTTTTTTTTTAGTTTTATGCCAGATTCAGTGGTCTGTTCCTTCTCTCTTTTGTTGATGAAAATATTTAGAGACAAATTTTTTTTCCTAAGAGCTGCTTTGATTGCATCTCAAAAGTTTTGTTATATTGTCTCATAATTATCTGTGATAAAATTATTTATTGTTTTTCTGATTTATTCTTTGACCTGAAGATATTTTAGGTATGTGTGTGTATACATATATACATACATACATATATATGGTTTGATTTTTAAGTGTGAATTCTTTCTTCAAGTGCCCTTTATTGATTATAATGTTCATTTTATTATGGTCAGTAAAGGATGTATTTAATATTTCTACTGTTCTGCATTTACACGTCACGTTTTTATTCCAAGGCACATGGTCAGTTTTTATAAAGGTACCACATAAAGCTTGCAGATATGAAGGCTGCTTTCAGTTCTTATTTATTCATTCATTAATCATGTCCTTAATTTCTTTCTCATTTATCTTCTTTAATCTATCTGTGAAAGAAGCACATTAAGATCCCCAAGTATTTATAATTTTTCAGTCAATTTTTCCCTTTGATTCTGTTTTCTGTAAGAACTTTGAAACTATTCCATTCAGTTCACATAATTTAATTATTGATATTACTTCATTATTAATGGTGTCTTTGATTAGTATATAGTTTTCCAGATTATCTCTTTTAATCGTATAATGTTGCCATTATTGCCTTGTCTGAAATGCCATTCCTGCTTAACTGAAGGAAGGGAAGGCATAATTAAATATACTATAGCTCCTCTATTAAACTTTATGTGAATCTTTCTGGCAAATGGTTTTTTTTTCCCCAAACAACTTATTGTTGCATTGTTTTATAATTCATTCTGCTACCCTCCTTTGTTTTATGAGTAAATTCATCCCATTCAAGTTCACAATTATGATTGTTAATTTTGCTTTTCCCTCCATTATATTCTCTTCTAGTTTGTCCTCTCTCCTCCTCATACACCTTGTTATATAGAAAAAGTAAGTAATGGAGAAAGGGGATGAGATCAACACCAGTAATCTATAATTAGAATAGTCCCATCCCAGGCTTATGTCTCTCCTCTCTTGGCCCAGCCTAACCTTGGTTCTTACGTTTTATTTTTCTCTCTTTAATTCCTCTTTATAATTCACCTTCCATAGTTGAGATTGGCCTTGCTTTTGACTGTACTATCTCCAATTATACCCCCTTTAATCACTCTCTCACCTTTTTTCTGCCCCTGCCTATTTCCCTTAAGATTTAACGTATTCTTATGCCAAATTCTCTGTGTTCTCAACACTACTATTCCCAGTCAGACAATAGTAATACTACTTATTAACACTTAGCCTTTATGTTTGTATACTTCTGGCATACCCAAATTATAAGAAATGAAAAATTCTTTCTCTTCCTCATTTCTTTCCAAGCATATTCTTCTTCCCTTCCTTTTAGTTATTCTCTGAAAATCAACAAAATAAAACAAAATCATATCCAATTCCTGTAGTTGTCTTTTTCTACTTGCCCTATGACCCTTGAAAAATATGAAGATTCTGAAGAAACATTTGTCTCTTTTCCCTCTGTTAGGAGGGGAAATTATTATTTAAGCATTTAATTCTCATTTTAACACCTTCCATTTGTTCCAGTGCTTTTGCCTCTCCAGGTTTCTCTTGTATTCTGGGTTTGCATTTCAAAGATTCTGCACAGCTCATATCTTTTCATCAAAAATGCTTAAAAGTACTCTTTCCTGTTAAAGGTCTTTCTTTCTCCTTTACTCTGTTTAGCAGGACTAGATCTTGATCTTTAATCTTTTTCTATTGCCTTTCAGTATAATGTATCCCATAATTTCCTTTTCACCATTGTTGCAGAAGTCTTATGTAATCCTGGATGTGCTTCCTTAGTACTTTAACTTCTCTCCCCCACCCTCATGCAGTCGGTTTACAGTATTTAGAGGATGGGGAGGAGGGGGAGGAAGGTTCTGATAGCTCTAGGGTTTGACTATGACTTTTCTAAGTGTGTTCAATTTGGGGATTTTTATCAAGAAATAGTTACTGGATCCTTTCATTTTTACTTTGCCCTTTGATTCTGACAATCCTGCATAGTCTTTTTATAAACGAATGCTTGAAATTTAGTATCTAGGATTTTTTGTTTAGTTATGTTTTTCAATTAAATACTATTTATCATTTTAAGGAAAAGTTCATTTATTCCTATGCTTTTTAAAATGTTTAACATAAATAGATGACATTTTTGTCACAGGCTTTTTCTACATCTTAACATAGTATTGTGTGATTTAAATTGTTTTTGTTGTTCATATGGTCTGTTATGTTTATAGTTTTCCTGATATTAATCCAATATCAGATTCACATTCCTAGTGTCAGCCCTACCTGATCCTAATATACAATCCCTTTGAAGTGTTACTATAGCTTCGTTGATAGTATTTTATTTAAAATGTTTGCATCAATATTCATTAAAGATGAATAGTTAGTCTGTAGTTTTCTTTTTCTAATCTACTCTTTGGTTCAGGCAGCAAGAACGTATAAGGCCTTCTAAATTCTCTTCTCTATTTGTCTGCTCACCTAAATATTTCAACAGCTATCCTCTTTTTAGTTTTCTTCATATTTTAAAAACCACCAGCACCCCCTCTCACAACTTAAAAACGGTAAGGGGGAGGAGAAGTGGAAAAACCTATATAGCATTGTCAAGCAAAACAAATTCATACAGAGGCCATCCAAAAACATATGTTTCCTTTCACATCTTGAGTCCATAGCCTTTTTGTCAAGAAGTGCTTTCCAGTCAAGATGCTTCATCATAGGTCTTCTGGGAATAGGCTTATTTTTAGTTTGGTCACAGTTATTTGTACTTTCAAAATTGTTTTTCTTTACATTGTTGTTGTCATAAAAACTCTTGTCCTGGTTCTGCTCACTTCACTATGCATCAGTTCCTACTTTCTAAGATTCTCTGAAATAGTCTCTTTTGTCTCTTATGGATTAGCAATATTCTGTTACAATCATATGCAATCATTTCTTCAACTATTCCTTTTGGATTATCACTTAGTATTCCAGTTCTTTTCTCTTTTCTTTTCTCCTGTCTCTTCTGCCTCCCTTTGAGTATATGAAGTTTATTTTTCTTTTAACTATTCCTTTCCCAGTGTTATTCTCCAGCTTAACCTCTTACCTCTATACCCCCACCTGTTTCTCTTTTGAGTTTAATGTAATTATACACCAAACTCTTTGTGTGTATATGCATGTGTATATCCCTTCCTCCATTTTATTCCATGTTCATTATACTCTTCTCACATACTCCAATTATAAGAAATAGTAAGTCCATCCCCTCTTCTTCCTTTCTGCAGTAGTGTATTTCTTTTATCTTTTCTTTGCCCAATTAAAAACCCTCAGAATAGAGCCAGTCCACCCAAAATTCCTCCATTTTTCTTAATTAACTCCCTCAATACCCCTGGAAGTTTCTAAAGGGATACTTGTTTTTTCTCTCTCTATTAGAATGTCAGCACTGTATCATTTAAATCCCCTTCCAATTACTCAAATTCACCTTTCTAGGTTGCTCTTGAGTCTTGTGTTTGCATTTCAGAGTTCCTATTCAAATTTGTTGGTTTTATCAAGAATGTTTAAAAGTCACATATTCCCTTAAAGATTCAATTTTCCACCTGTAAGGTTATACTTTTTAAAAATTCTATTTATTTTTTGTTTACAACATTCAGTTCCACAACCTTCTGAGTTTTAAATTTTCTCCCCCTCACTCTCTTCCCCCATCCCCAGGATGACTTGCAATCCAATATAGGCTCTACATATACATTCATCTTAAACGTATTTTCACATTAGTCATGTTGTAAAGAAGAATTATAACCAATGGAATGAACCACAAGAAAGAAGAAACAAAACAAAAGAGAGAGCGAGTGCAAATAGTATGCCTCCATCTGCATACACACTCTGTAACTGTTTCCATCATGAGCCTTTTGGAGTTATCTTAGACCCTTGCATTGCTGAGAAGAGCCCAAGTCTATCACAGTTAGTCATCACACAATGTGGCTGTAACTGCGTACAATGTTCTCCTGGTTCTGCTCACTCAGAATCAGATCATATAAGTCTTTCCAGGTTTTTCTGAAGTTCTCCTGCTCATCATTTCTTATAGCACAGTGGTATTCCATTACATTTATATACCACAACTTGTTCAGTCATTCTCCAGTTGATGGGCATCCTCTCAATTTCCAATTCTTTGTCACTACAAAAAGAGCTGCTAAAATATTTTTTATGTGTTGATCCTTTTCCCATTTGTATGAGTTATACTTATTTTTGCAGGGTAATTTATTCTTGATTGTAAACCCATGTCTTTTGCCGTTTGGAATATAATATTCCAGGATCTCCTCTTGTTTGTTAATTTCCAGGTCTTGTGGTATCCTGTATACAGTTCCTTGGTATTAGAACTCTTTCTCTATGATTGAAGTAATTTTTCTTTGACTTGGAAGCTCTGGATTTTGGAAGTGACATTCCTGGGGCAAGAGGATATCAATAGATTCTTCCTGTTTTTATTTTGCCCTCTGACTCAAGGAGATCTGGGCAATTTTCGTTTATGATTTTTTTTAAAGTAGAAGATCCAGGCCTTAATTTATTTTCCAGATAGTCCATTGATTTATTAAATTATTTTTCCTTAATTTTTTTTCCAGATCAGTTGTTTTTATAGCAAATATATTATATCTTCTATTTTTAATCACTTGATTTTGTTCTAGTATTTACTAATTAAATCACTGATTTCTTTGTAATCATCTGTCATAATTTTCAGGTAATCTATTATTTAGGTAAGTTTTGCCACTTCCATTTCTAAGCCATTGATCCTCTTAACATACATGAAAAGCTTTATAAACTTTAAAGTTCGATTGTAAGCATATATATATGCATACATATACTATTACTTATAGTATAGTAGTTCCTATAGTGAGTATAGTTCCTTATCTAACTAATAGATGAGGAAAGTTACTTAAACCTGTTTGCCTCAGTTTCCTCATCTGTAAAAATGAGCTAGAGAAGGAAATGGCAAACCATTCCAATATCTTCACCAAGAAAACCCTAAATGGGGTCATGAAGAGTTGGACACAATGGAAAATGACTGAACAAATTTTCCTCTAAAATATTTAAGACACTTTGAAGAGAATTTTAAGTGTCATTTTTTCTGCAACGCTATTTTCCTGGTTGCTAAGCATTACTGTGGTTCCATTTTGCTTTTTCCAATATTTATTCACTATACTTTAGTGTACAGAATAGAACAGAACATACCAATAAAATTTTTAAATGACTTCTTAAACCATAGTATTCAAATTATAAAACCTATTTTTCTTGCTGTTGGGGGAGTCTATTAAGGTAAAAAACATTTTCCAATTTTTTGTTCATATATTACAATAAGTTATCATGGCATACTAGATAAAAAGCAGAGACAGAAAGGATTAGGGTCAGCCCCTGCTTCTCTCACTTACTAGTTATGAGATCCTGGCCTCTTGGTGCTCTAAACCTGTGCTGTCAGGAATACTTATCAGGATGCTGTGGGCTGCATATATGTAATGTTATGTATGTTTTATTTGTATTTATTTTGTTAAATATTTCTCAGTTACCTTTTTGGGGGAGGCATTTGGGGTTAAATGACTTGCCCAGGGTCATATAGTTAGTGTCTGTGAGAGGATTTGAACTCAGGTCCTCCTGATTCTAGGACTCATGTTCTATGCACTGTGTCACCTAGCTGCCCCCCAGTTGCTTTTTAATCTGGTTTCCACCACACTGAGGAGTGTTGTGGACAACATGAAGCATGAAGGGAGTGTTTGTCACCTTTTCTCTCAGCAATTCTCTTAAGACTATAAATTGAAGAGAAGTTGACCTACAGTAATAGAGAAGATTCCCTCTTTCAATGAAATCACATTCAGTCCTTGCACCTATTTTTATATCATAATACATCTCATTAAATAATTAAATAATTCAGCTCATTGAAATTAAGATATTTTCTAAAAATAACAACTGCACTAAAACTTTTCTATTACATCATAGGAGGCCACATTGCAAGTTATTCTTATGGATAAAACTACGTTATGATGAGGTCTTTTTGGTGCATTATACTAATGATTCTCAAATCTACCAATCCTGCCCTACCCTCCCCAGTAACCTCCAACATTGCCTCTAACTCTGCCTTTCGGACATCTCAAACTGGATGTCCAGCAGACATGTTAAACTCAACATATTCAAAACTGAGCTCCTTTTCTTTCCATTAAACCTTCCCTATTTTCTTACATCCCTGTTACTGATGGTTGCAGACACCACCATCCCAGGCTCACAACCTAGGTGTGACTTCACTATATCTCACTGCCCGTATGCAGTCTTTGTGAGGGCTTGTCATCTGTCAAATATGCACCCATCTCTCCTCTGATACTGCTACCACTCTACTGTATTCCATCATCACCTCGGCCTGAACTGTTGCAGTAGGTTGCTGGTGGGTTTTCTTGCCTCCTGTCACTCCTCACTCTAATCTGCCCTCCATTTAGCCACCAAAGTGATTTTCTCAAAACACAAGTCAGACCATGTTCTGCCTCCCTCCACTCCCACTCAATAAACTCCAGTGGCTCCCTGTCGCTTCCACAATCAAGTACAAAACTTTTGTTGTACATGCCCTTCATCACCTAGTCTCCTCTTACCTTTCCAGTCTTCTTATACCTTACTTCTCACCACATATTCTTCAATCCAATGACACCAATCCTCTGACCGTTACCCGAACAAGACACTCCATCTCTCAGCTCCCAGTATTCTCTCTAACTTGCTTTCCCTTGTGTTTGGAATGCTCTCCTCTTCACCTTCCCTCCTACCTTCCCTCGCTTCCCTTGAGTCCCAACTAAGATTCTACCTGCTACAGGAAGCTTTTCCTGATCCCTCTTAATTCTAGTGCCTTTTTTTCTCCATTTCCCCCCCATTTGTCCTTTTTATAACTTGTTTGTATAGATTTTTTTACTTGTCATCTCCCTCATTAGATTGTAAATCCCTTGAGGTTAGAGACTGTCTTTTGCCTCTTTTTGTGTCAACAGTACCTGGAACATAGTAAGTACTTAATAAATGCTTATTGACTAGTAACTACTTTAATATTCAGTTGTAGATGTAGAATGGGCTTCCTGATGTAGTAGATTTTTTTATTCTTGGAGTTCTTTTAAAAGGAAAAAACTAGATGGCCATTTGTTAGGTGTGTTGTGGAGACGATTCTTCATGATGGATTGGACTGGATGTGAATGGATTCTGAGGCGTCTTCCAACTCTGGGATTCTGTGGTTCCACAATTCAGTGACCTCATATTTTTTTATTTACATAACATTATGTTTTGGTTATCTATGTGATATCCTCTTCTGGATTTGAAGCTTCCTGGGAACAAGGTTTGTTTAAACTTTAAAGTCCTTCCCAGTACCTAGCACAATCTTTTGACACATAGTAGATACTTAATAAATATAAATGTTTGTGGAATGAATGAATGAGTTCTGGTTTTTTAAATGTATATACCTAGGGGTTTATTAAGTTTGTTTAATTTTTACTTTTTACTTTTTGTTTTTGTCTTACTGGCCAATATTTTTTTATCTTAATTCGTTGATATGTTTTGATTTTACTCCTCTTTCATTTCCAGTACCCCATACCATTGCCTAACCTTCCCTTTACAACAGAGATTTTAAAAGAAAGAACAAAAAGCAGTTTAGCAAAACCAGCCAACACATCAGCTACAAGTCACAGTGTTTACAATGTGCCATTCTCAGAGCCTCCTTCTCTGTGAAGGGAAGAGGGAGGTAAATTTCTCAGTTCTACTCTGGGACCAAGTTTGGTCATCATAATTATGTAGTTTTCAGTTTGGGTTTCTTGTTCTTTCCATTTACATTGACGTAGTCAGTATGGATATTGTTTTCCTGGTTCCTCTTACTTCACCCTACATCAGTTTATGGTAAGTCTTCCCATCTCCCACTGAATTCCTAATATGCTTTGATTTGTTTTCTTATGGCATAATAATATTCCATTACATTCATGAAGCACAGTTGGGTAAGCTATTCCCCCAAAGATGGGTACCTACTTTGTTTCCAATTCTTTACTACCCCAAAAAGTTATGCTATGAATATTTTGGTATATATGGCACCTTTCTATTTTTTACCTTTTGGGGGAATATGTGTAGAAGTAATATCTCTGGATCAAAGAATATAGACATTTTAGTAATTTTGTAAACAAAAATTCCAAATTGCCTTCCAGAATAGGTGAACCAATTCATTGATAGTGCATACCTATCTTTTCACATCCCCTCCAGCATTGACTGACTTTCAGTCTCATCCTTTTTAAGTTTCTGTATGTGAAGCTTCATAGTTGTTTCAGTTTGAATCTTTTATTAGAGATTTGGGACAATCTTTTAAGTAATTATTAAAAAGTTTAGCCAATTTTTAAAAACTGATTCAATTATTAGCATTTATTCCTTACAAATGAACATATGCAAAAAATAATGTGTAAACAAATGGACAGTACTTTATTAAGATAAGAACTGTACAGAAGAAAATTACATAATATAAAATAATATTTTCCCAATATTGAAATAAAATTCTTCATGAGCTAAATGTGCTATGAACTGAAATAAAAGAAAACTTGGACTGCACTTCAGTTTGGCAGACCTTTAGGGGTTGTTTTTGTTGTTGTTGTTTAATGTTTTTATTAATTAAATTTATTGATTTTTATTTATTTTATCTACCTTTTTATTAATTTATTTTATCTACCTTTTAAAGTATTTTGAAGGCATTGTACTAAAAACCATATTAAAATTCATACATATTATACCCCAAAAGTATCTACAGCTTTCAAGACTATTCTATAGTGAATTTTCTGATTACTTTAGATATATATTAGTTTACTAATAATCTAAGGTGTTTTCTAATAAATGGTTATTATATAAGGAATAATTTGGAAGAAAATGTTTTGATGATTGTTTTCCTTACATTTGTCATCATTCCAATAAGTTAATAGTTGCCTCATAATGGTGATCCCTACTACCAACTGTGAGGAGGGGAAAAACCTGACACTGAGAGTTCCATATTAGGGAGGATTCTAGATTTCCAGAGGCAAACATCAAACCAGAAAAGTGTATTCAGAAAACCACTCATAAGGTTAAAAAGTACTACCAGAGACTAGTTTAATTAATAATATTTTTAAATTTTGTTATAAAAGCTATTCTAAGGCTTGTTGTGATAATGATGATCATAAACATTAAATAAGAAGTTATAAAATATGTGATCAACCAATTGTTTCTTCAGGTTTTTTGTAGCCAGATCCTGTTTTTACCACTTTGCTTTTGCAGTAATGTTTAAAAGCATAAAAGTTGAATTTTACATGACTCATTTTAAACAATTTTTGAAAGATCTAGTGTCAGAATTGGGAATATGTCAACATAAAGATGTGATCATAATTATAAATTAAAGATAATTTTGCCAAATAAGTAGTTAACCAGGTAAAGTTAAACAAGATAAGATGAATTATGGCTATTTTATAGAATAATGACAGTCTTCATTTTAAGCTACAATGTAAAGTGCTTTATCTTGAGATTAGGTATTGTGGCAGAAGCTAAAACTGCCTTTTTTTTTCTAACAGTGCCAGAATCCAACCTCCTTTTCTTTTTGCGCTAACAAGACTGCTTTACCACCACAGCCCCACTCTAAGTAATTAAATCAATCCTTTGTACTTACCGTATTCTCCTCTAGTGACGGTACTAGATCTGATTATATGCTTCATGCATATTCAAAGTACGGCACTGACAGCTCTTTAATGAGCTCTTACTTAATCAGTACGAACAATGTTCATCTTGTTCTTTTTTTCCTCCTGCATTAGAGCTAGGAACAGTTGGGGAAAAAATGAAACATCCAGCATTCATTTGAAAAATATATTGTACTTTGAAAAGTGTCTAAGCTGGGGAAGTTGCATTCTGCCCTTTAAAAGTCTGATGGACAAATTGGATTACTAGTATTGGATTAAATAACAAATGGTTAGAGGAGAAATGAGAAAAGCTCACTGTGATCACAGGCTTTAATATTTTTTGTTACTTATAAAGCTGAAGGGGTCTTTAACCAGTTATTAAAGTCAGGATTAATTTGTAATGGTCCAACTTACTGACTTTAAAAGCTTTTTTTAATTTTTAAAAGCCCTAAAACAATAGTGGAATCATGTACTCACAGGGTAAAAAAAAAATTGTTTACAATCATTAGGCTATTTATAGGTTCCCTTTGAGCTTGTACTGGTTCAGATAAGGATTTGGGGCATATTGTATTAATTTATCTTCAGATTGGGGGTGTTGATTTTAATAATCTGTAGCATGTTGGGGACCAGTAAACAATCTTATGTTAGCATTTTCTAATTTTTAGACATTTGTTTTCATTTTGAAACTTGGAAGGATTAATAGCCACTTTCTGTTTAATTTCTTTTAGTTAGAGGACAAATTTATTCTTTAATCTAGAAATTAGATTATGAATTTAATTGAAAATGATGGTACCACGTCAGTAATTATTTTTCTCAAGGAAGCCCTATCCCATTGAAGAAAATGATGCTAATTTAAGAGTGGGTTAGCGACTTGGTTCACGGCTGCCTCAAAGCATCAATTGCAGCTTAAGCCAAAGTTTGAACAAAGTTTTCATTTGTCTGTGTTTCTAGTCACTGCTTCAGTTATAGGCACAAGAATTAAGTCTGCAGTGAGAAAATATATCACAAAATCCATAGCTGTTAATATTGCACACATGGGTCATGTTGCTGATCAGAAAGGCCTTCACCAGGGCACAATTGGCCTTTTTCCAAATTGCAAGCTTTTTCTCAGCTTTTTCTTTTTCCTCTTTCTTCTTTTGTTGCTGCCTAGGGATTTGTGCCTATCGCAGCCTAGATCACATGACCAATGTCAGGGCATCACATGGTCCAAAGTGAATACAAAACCAGCAACCCTAAAAGACAGATTAAAAATACTGTAAAACAATAAAGACTTTGTTTCATCTCTGAATCACTCTATACTATGTATCCTTCATACTTTTAAATTTTAACAGTATTTAATGAGTTTAATTATTTTCTTTATGATTCATAAAGTAGCAGATAACCAGTTTATATCAATCTAAAATATGTGTTGTACTTATTTTTCACAGGTGGAATTATGATTAGATAGTAGAGAGCAAAAACACTTTAGATTCCATTTATGTGCTACAGTGTTTTCATGTTTAAAACAAAAAAGCAGAATATCATGCAAATACTAAAGTCATTGAGATTTTTTCTTTTTAATCAGACATTTCTATTAACTGTGAAAATGCTATGCTGAAGTTAGACTGCAAAATTAAATGTTAGCATAGCAAGGTAATTGTCTTGCTTTGAGAATTTATTTGCCAAAAACCTTTTCCTGGTGAAATTTTATGCTTCAGGGCATGAACTAATGCCCTATGAATCTTAGAAAATTCCTTCCCACAGAATTGTGAATTTAACTAGGTGCCTTTTGATGCAAGTGGCAGAAAAAAAATCCTGAAAGAGTCCACCTTTCTTGTAAATATTAGTACTGCCTTTTTCTAAAGGAAAAATATGAAGCTGGATGACTCCTGGTGCAGTGGAGTGAGGGGAAGGGGGGATGTCCCTTCAACTTCAGATATATCTGTTTTATAAAAATGTAGCATGTTTAATAACTCATTGTATCCTTAGGGAGAGAATATAAAAAATATCCACTTTTTATTTCTAAATTTGGGTTTGTCTTTTTTACTTAATTTATTCATGTTTTCTGATTCCACTGATATATCTTCATTAGACAATCTTTACTCACAGATCACTAATAGTCTTTGTTAATTTAAGCCTTATTTTCCCTGATCAGATTTACCCTCTTGTTGATACAGGGTAAAAATGTATATTATAGGTTTACTTTTTTTAAAAATTTAACAACAAGTTAATTATTACAGATAGATGATTTAACATAATCTCTCCATGTCCATGAACTTCCTTCTACTCTTATAGTTCTCCTAATGATTTTTAGTTGGGGTTTGGTTGTTGTGTTGGGCTTTTTTTTTTTTTTATCATGACCATACGTCTGTCAGCACCAAGAGTTCCTCATTGAAACATAATAACAATTAAGCCTCTGGGGAGGATTTAAACGGTAGAACTGTACTTTGTTTACTGTACTTAGTGTTAATATGATCTGTAGGTATGTTAAAGGGGAGTGAAAATTTACATGCTGCAATTTATCAGCTTTGAAAGATAGACATTATTATTATTATTATTTAAGCATGAATTTTTTCAGGTCTAGGTCTCTAATCTGTTACTAACAGTCTAAAATGTAGTATTAGATCAGCTAAAATTAGGTATTACATGTTTAAAAACTGACACTGAACAATGCTATGGTTTATATAGACAATAAGAGGTAAATCCTCCTGTGTTTGCAGGAAGGAACACAGAAGAAGAAGAAGCTATGATGCAAGAATGGTTTATGTTAGTTAATAAGAAAAATGCATTAATACGAAGAATGAACCAACTCTCTCTTTTGTAAGTACTCAAGACAGAGCTTGATTGTCCTATGAAGTTTGACAAAATTGTTGCTATCACATTTTTTATTTTTAATTACATTTTGTTTTAATTAGACTTAGTTTTTTTATTTCCTTAGGTATGATGTTTTTTTCATTATCTTCAACATATCATGTATGTTTTGGTTACATGACAGACTGGCTTCTAAATATAAATATTAAAATAATATAGTCCATGGGAAAAGATATTGTTAAAAACCAAAAATAACATGGTCTGAATATGAAGAGCAAAAGAACAGAAAAATATTTTTTGTTCAAGTAGTTTATCTAAAAAAGAGGTTTGGTTTGTAAGAGGAAAATATAAGTTTTAAGTTAATTTAAAATATTTTCTTAAAGTGTTTTTCATTTTAAAATTGTATCAGAGAGTGAAATTATATGTAACCAGGACTACAGATGATATGACCACATACATTTTGGAAGAACATGCTTACAATTTAAAAGTAAACTGTGCCCCTAAAGAGGCAGCATTAGCATAGTTATCAGGGTCAGAGGAGGAGTGGAGAAAATATAAACAGTAAGCATTCTTAGTATCTGGCATTTCACCTACTCTAGGCCCTCTTTCTGTCCTGGTTCTTTCTGCTTACTAGTAGTGTTCTTATAGGATGCCACCTAGTGTAGAGATGAGCTTGCTCACATTTCTTATTTTAGTGAAATAACTCATTTTCATAAATGCATTCCCATACCTTAACTTGATTTTTAAAAATAAACAACATTTTGAAACCCCAGATTTTCTCTTTATGATGTTAAAATCCATACAAATAGGATTTCTGTGCATCTTAACAGATATTCGTAGGTTAAAAAAAGTTTATTAATAATTAGGGAAAAAATATTTTAGCAACTTTAGGCAGCACAAAATAGGGATCTCCCCCCCCCATAACAATCTATAGCAATCTATATACATAAAGTCTTTAAGAATCAGCTTACTTATCTGCAAATTGAAATATACCTCTTCTTGTGGAAGAATGACAAGAATAGCGTTCAGCTAAAGGTTTTAGGTTCTGTATCATTTGTTTGGAGTAGCTTAAAGTTAAAGAGAAAAGTCAGCTGAGTCTTAAAATCAATGTAACTTAAAGGTCCTTATAAGTGTTTAATGATTTAGTCATTAGCATATTGATGAACTTTCTAAACTTGCCTAGGGAAAAAGAACATGACCTAGAAAGACGCTACGAGCTGTTGAACCGGGAGCTTCGGGCCATGCTTGCAATCGAAGGTAAGAAACATTTTACTGAGAGAAAAAACAACCACTTAATACAAAGGCTGAACTGCCAGAGGATTCAGCTCTAAAACAAAATTCAAACATCTCGGACTGTAAGGTCATTCATTATGAATATATAGCAGTTACCATACAAATGACTTAAAGACACAGACCTAAGGATCCTAATGCAGATAGATTATTCATTTATTTTTCTATCTATTGTATTGTTATTAAGTTCAAAATCATCATAACATCCAACAAATTTTACATTCTATAAAATAGAAAATCTAAAGCAGAATTACCATTTTACTCATTTGCATTTTATTTACACAGGGAAGCGTACTAAAACATGCGTCAGGTTGATATTTCACATTAAGATACTCAAAATTTCAACATATTTCATTAGTGTTGAGAAAACTAAAATAAACTGCCTTCTAGTCTTCTACAACTCTTGAGAGTCTAAATACCAGACCTAAATGAATACGTAGAGAGATTAACATAGGAGATAAGTAAAACAGTCAAACAATTTATAACTGTTTTCAATGAATTATATTATGGTCCTATGGATGATTCATAGTATAAGTAAACATCAGCCAGCGTTTAACCTATTGCTTACTGTATTTGGCTATTTTTTAAGTATTTTATAATGCTCTTCTTATTCCTCTCAGTTGGAAATGTTGTCTTACAGTTCAAACATGTCTGCTTAAAAGTTAATCCTTTGGACTCTGTAAAATGGACCTTTTGTCTAATCAATGCAAATTGATTTTCCTATTCTGTATTGACCTTTTAACCCTTTGACTGTCAATGGTAATTTCTTTCTTCACCTGATAAGGTACCTGATCCATAATAAATCAATTCTAATTAGTTTAGAGACTTCACTAGAACCTAAGTTTCTAAGAGAAAGCTATGAGAAGTCTTGTACTTTTTGAGTATCAGAACATTGATGGTCACATTTTCATTGAATTATGAAGACGAATAAAATACATAGAGTACACCTACATTTATGTAATACTTTTATTCTTTTCAGAGCACTTTCACACCAGTTAGCTCATTTGATAAATATAATTGGAAAGACATTAAGCCCTTATTTAGGAAATCAAATTGTATTTATTTATTTGCATATAATAATAAGATCCTTAAGATAGTGATCAAAATGCTTCCCCGTAGTATGGATAATCACAAAAGTGTAAAAATAGACACAAAAAATCCTAATTTCAAATGTTTTTTTAAGTTTATTACAGAAATAAAAGAACACAAAGATGAGAAATTTTATTTGTTCTTTTTTATTAAGAATTTTTGTGGTAAGTCACATAATTGCCAATGGACTTCACATAACCTTTAGAAGAGATTAGAAAGTTAAATAGCCAATTGAAAATTCAGTACAGTAAATAGTCAACGAATTTGTTTGGTTTTGGGTGGGGGGGTGGAAAGTAGGAGTATAATTCTACTATAACCTTTTTGTGTGGATTCTGATATATTTTGCATGCATCTTCCTCTAAGCATAATTGTACATGGTCTCATATAGCAGCTGACCATAGAAGATCAATAGAAACCATATGTTCTAAAGACATTCTACTATTCCTAAAAGATATGAGAAGTTATCTCAGTATTGTATTGAACGCAAACAACGTCATCCCAACCCACTAGATTTGCAAGCTAAATAACCAGATACTTTTATACAATTGGAATAAAAATAGAAAATTCTTCCCCTCTCTCATTAGAATAATAAAACAATGAGCTTTCTTTACTTTTTAAAACTTGCTTTATTTACATGATGCCTGTTCCTAGGTTTTTTAAATGTGTGTTACTGTCCCATATGTGTGACTGTGCTTTAAAGAAAGAGCCCTATCAGTGAGTTTTCATCTTTAGTTGTTGACAAGAGAAAAAGTATCAAACCTGCTGATTACAGATAAAGACAGTTTATTGAATGTTCTCCTGCCCTGCTAATGTGAGCAGTGTGTGGGCAGTACTGTCATGTAGAGGTGTTGACCATTGTAATGTTCAGTGATGTGAAGACACTATCCTCTTAGCCAACTGTTAAAATGGATGCACAGACAGCTGAATAGCCTTTTGGAGTGTTAAAGTACTTCACAGAGAAAACGCATGAATAGGCAACACTGTTTTTGTTTTTGTTTGTAAGTATGTTCCTAGCTTCCTTTCCCCTCCTTCCCATTTAACAGTGTTGATGTGGCTTAGCAATCAACTGTAGCCTTTAGAAGGGAATATACTATTGAAACTGCCTATCCCAAGAAATACGTATAAGGAGCATTATAAACCATGGTTCATTAAAAGAAATATAAATTTATTGGATTGGAGGCAAAAATAACGTGCAAATTATAATCACTCTACTAAAAGGTCATAAGCACTTTGGTTATTTCATTCTGAGGTGTCAGTTTCATTTCTGGATACACCTCAAGCTGAGGAATGTGCTTCAGATACTTTACCTATATTTTTGTTTCAAATTATTTAATAATTATTCAATGCCCCCTTGGGAAAGATAAATTCATTTCTACACACATTGGGGTGGCCTTTTAAAAAGTAGAACATTCATTTCCTGCATAAGAGATGGATCTTCTTTAGGGTTTTTTACAGCTTGATTTATTCTTGGCGTATAGTTTGAAGTGGGTGCTCTTCTAAAAGGATTTATGCACAGGTTCACTATTTTTGTAGTTATGGTTTATATGATAAGCTTTTTATATTTAAAATCAATATGTAATCCTGTGGAGGAGCTTATCCCCTAAAACCCCATTTGTAAATCTATTTTAGCTTTGTTACACAGCACAGCCACAGTATTCCATAGATTGATTAGGTTCAGCAGTAGAATCCTATCAAATGGCCTGCTCTGATGATGATGCAAACTCTTTCAGGATTGCTAGTTGACTGGAACTAAAGATAAGACTTGACTGCAATCCCCCAATGTGCTCTTTACAAAACTAGTGTTAATTTTCATCAAAGTGTGAGGCTTATTTATAGTGGCAAGGTTGAAGGTTTACTACAACTTTAGACCCCTTATATTAAAGTATTTATGTGAAATACCCTTGCCTTTTTTAAAGGTAAGTTCACTTCAGCAAAGGTGCAGACAATGTAGAACTTGTATGTGAATTATTGAAAATAGATTTCTAAAATTTAAGCAAAAAAAACCAGATTGTTCTTGGTTAGTAGAAGTTTAGTATTTTAAAGCAGACAGATATAAAGAGGATTTCCTTATTTCACAACTTTGGTCTAAATGTAACTTCAATATTTAATCCTATTTTGTTGAGAGAGGATATATAGCTTTTTTTTTTAAGTGATGCACTAGAATCTTTAAATTAATCACACTATTATAGTTTCTCAAAATCAGAGTCAGTGTAGGTAGCTATGACTGATATTATCAGGAAGTAATCCTTTCTTTCAATGCATAATAGGTCATTTATAAATTTACATGTGTGTACTTTTCAAAATATTTCAGTACTTCTACATGAAGTTATTCCAAAAGGGCTTTTTCCTTATTGACTTTAGCTTAAAGAAGTAAATTAGTTTTCTTTCCAGAAATAAAATTAAATCTATCCCAATAAAAAACAAGAAGAAAAGTTCTTATTTTTCAAAGTTACGTTTAAATAAAGATATGAGTTTTTACCATCTGTGAGAATGCTTTGTCACATTTTTGCTACCTGCACTAGTTTTAACTTTATTTCCTATACAGATCAATTTAAGTATGTTTGGAAATCATATTTAATATGCAAATAGGTACTTGACAATTAATGGAAAACCCCATTAGCTATACTGAAACAGTCTGTATTCTAACCTCATCCTAAAAGCAATCAGCTTTACTTGTATTCAGAATTTCAGAGAAATTACGTTATAAAGGTTTATGGAAAATATCATTGCTGAACAATGAAAAATTAAAGACTAGAGATAGAGAGACTATTAAATGATAGATAGTTGAGGTTGCTGTATTTTAATTTAAAAGAGTTTTTTCCTAAATTGTATCTTTTAAGCTTGGGAATTTTCTAAAAAGAATCCTTACACTCCTTATTATAAGCTGAAGCATTAAAACTAATGGTAGATGACAAATCAATGAAGTTCATCTTTGTATCCCCCACTGCTTCACACAGTGCCTTGCATATTGTAGGTACTTACGTTTGTTGAATCAAAGAAGTAATTAATTATAGATATTATGTATCATTTCCTTGTCAGTGATACTAAGTAATACATTTCTCAGCGAATACTTTGTAAATACATATTATAGTATATATTTTGCTATCCGTCTAGAAGTTACCTGAAATTTTTCAGTTGATTATATTTTGAAATCTGTAAAAGAAAACAGACTTACTTTTCAACAGGTGCACCTGGCATAATTCTCACAGAAAGGCTTAGACCAGGGTGACCAAATTGTAAATGAAAATGTACAGTAGTTGTCATCACCCCAAGTGTAAAATGGAAAAAGATAAGCACTTATCAAAACTGATGATCTTTGTTATATGCTTCGTTTTAGTTTCTAATACATGTTGATTAATTACAAATGAAACTGGATTGGTTTTTTTTAAATCATATTCATGTTTCAAAAACCAGTTACCCAGAATTCAGCTCCTTTTCACTTAGGAGAGCTTGGTTTATAACTGGAACCATAATTTTATTAAGTATCAGACCATTTGAATCAAAAAAGCAAAGTGGCAAATGATATGACATCCTTACAAATTTACTATGTTTTCTTTTTTATTTAAAAAGATAAATCTCAACAAGTTAACCTAAAAAAAAACCTTTCGGCAGTAATGTTTATTTTTCTTTAAAAAAAGCTCACTTTCCATATGTAGGAATATAATGAGAAGGTTATTTTATATGTTTGTGCACTGTGCATTGTATATGTAGTATACATTCTATTTTTATGTATATCTGAGCTTAGAGAATAAAAGAAATAATGATAAAAGTAATTAAATATTTCTGCTTTTGCTGCTATTCTAACCTTTATTGCATGATGATGCATCTAATTTTTAATTTGTAAATACAAGGCAGAATTCCCTCCAGCACCACTTGCTTTCATAAGGCTGCTGAGCAGTTTGCTGTCTTGAATAAATTTTGCTTTGGAGGGGGGTCAGGGGGATTTGAACCAGCACATTCTTGTGTGGTTTGTGAAGATTCACATGGTAACCATTGGTGTGCATTGTTAGGTTTATCTGAATAAGCACCAGCCATGTGAGTTTTAACGTGATTGCCCAGGGCAATGGAGAAAGAAGAGAGAAAAACCCAAAAGGATTGCACACCCCCTTTCCTCTTTTTTTGGAAAGTGCTTTGGCGGAGGGGACACTGCCTGAGTCAGTGGCTATAGATTTTTTTTTTTAAGCTGGTGTCCTGTTTCCCTCTTGGTCCTCATTTGTTCTGCTATCTCCTTCATCATCTACTTCTTCTTTTCATTGTTTACCTTCCTAATGAGGGAGGCGGGGTAGACTGGTGGTTGATTGACAGCTACAAGCCCTTACAGTCTGTCCAGAGAGCAGTTGGCTTTGGTTTCACAAGGGCTTTAAATGTTAAATGTGGTCCTGTTTTATGAAATGAAACTGCTCTTCTTCTTAAGGAAAGACTAAAGACAAGAGAGGTTGGAAAATATCCTAGGTGTTTCTCTTAAAACTGGCACAAGCAAGTTTGCTGGGGGTGAGGGTTGGGAGGGAGAGCTACCCACCTGATTTCCCAATCTTTTACAAAGAATTTCAGGAGCAAATATGTAGTTTCCCCTCTGCCAAAAAAAAAAAAAATGCTTTAAATTAAGGTCGCAGAACAAAACACTTAAAAAAGAATGCTGGCCACTATGCGTTTAAGAGCGTAAAACTGCAGGGCAAATTTTTTACTTCAAAGAAAATGCTAATTAGCTCCTACACTACTTTTAAAGTTATTGTGAAGCATATGGCGCCCAGTGTGAGCTACATCCAACTGCTAACGTAGAGTGAGGAGGAAATTAGCGAAGAATAGGCTATTTAGGACCGAAGCTGATTGAGGTGGGGGTGGGGGGAGGGCAAAGTTCTGAAGCAGATCTCGAAGCTTCTGAAAGATTTTCTGGTGGTTCTTCTAGCCAGCCCCGGCTGCCCAAACCCCTCACCACCACGTTGGTCCGTAGGGGCTGCTACTTGAGGGTGTAGAAGCTCCACTCCCCAGAACTTCATCTGCACTCAGGTGCGGCCTCAGGCTTGTCCTCCCAGCCACACCTTCTGTCCAGAGCAGCTTGGAGCCCAGCCCCAGCCGCTTCCAACTGTAGACAATATTAAGAAAGTCCATTTTTAGGGGAGACCCTGATCACCTCTATCTACCGTGTCTCCCAGTTTTACTAAAATGTCAGTAATTCTCCCAGAAACATTCATCTTTCTGAAGCAGAGCTCTAGAAGGCAGACATGAGAGGGAGAAAAGGGCGGGAGAACCTTAGCGAGGGCCAAAGCAGGACGTTTGCTTGGGCTGCTGCAGGAGGCGTCGAGTGTAACCAGCTTCTTTTCCCCTACCTTCAGACTGGCAAAAGACTGAAGCCCAGAAAAGGCGAGAACAACTCTTACTGGATGAGCTCGTCATCCTGGTGAACAAACGGGATGCGCTGGTCAGGGACCTGGACGCTCAAGAGAAGCAGTGAGTTTGTCGGGTGGGGAGGACATGCTTCTTTGCCACCTTCTTTGAGAATGACCCAGAAACTTTGTAGGAAAGTTCTAAAGTGGCCAAAGCAGATCTGCCCACCCTCCCATTATCCTTCTAAGGCCATCCTCTTCAGTGTTTGGGGGACCCGAGGTGGTGGAGGGAAAGAGATGTGGGACAGGCATTTCTCAACCTCAGTACTTGGGCACCACAAAGAATAATAATTTTATTTCCTATTTGTTGGAATTCCAGAGCCGAGGAAGAAGATGAACATTTGGAGCGAACCTTGGAACAAAACAAAGGCAAGATGGCCAAGAAAGAAGAAAAATGTGTTCTTCAGTAACTGGGCTCCTGAGACGCTGAGAACCCTTTCCGACTGTCTTGTCAGTGGAGCCCAGACGAGAAGATGGAGACTCATTCTTGATTTAAAACTTTAGCATTTTGTTTGGCCCAACTCTACTTCATCCCACTTCCCTGTCCCCTCCTTCCTTGGAGAAAATCCCAGTACTTTGAAATAGCCTTGTTTCAGGATTTACTTGTGAGCTTGTCATTCTTTTGAAATTATGTGAAACAGATTTGCACAGAAACCTTGTAGGTAATGATTGGTATTGGAGATGTGTAAGAAGCTGTTCAAGGAAGGAGAACCTGCCTCTTTAATCTTTTGTTGGGAAGAAAAATTGAAAACAAATCTGTTGTTGTTGTTGTTGTTGTTAGCATTGAGGGGGGAGGGGTTAAATGGGGATAGGAAAAATATGAATGATTTCATCTAGTCATGCCATATGTAATACTTAATATGCTACCTAAATTTTATAGTTAGATCATATACAATGAAATTATTAAGCTATGCTATATTTACCCATGTTCTCCCCCTCCAGTTTTCCATTTTATTGTAAGCATAATAGAATTCATCCCTTCTGATTTGGTCAGAGAAAGGTCTTTTAACATAGCTTGAGAAGAGAACCCTATGATTTGAAGATGTGCTATAAGGATGGGGCTAAATGATACTTAAGTTTACAGAAAGTTTTTTTTTTTTCATCTAATGATGCACCATGTTTTCTGAATAATTATTTATTACATATAGCTTGGTCTGTTTTCATTGGGTCTCAACATTGACTCAAAAATGCTGTTAATATTTATTCTGTATCTATAGTAAGTCTGCCTTGCCACTGTGTGCAATTCTGCCAGTTATTGTTTTTCTTCTCTAGTATAGCTCTATCATTTTTGTGAAATGGTTATCTGTTTATTTATTACAATACTGAATCATATATAAATTTTCAATAAAAGAATCTTTCTTACCTTAATGACTAATATTTTCTTGGAATTAAAACTTTACTACTTTGATTTGATTAATAGTTTGTATAACCACAGGACTTAAAATTTTTAAAAAATGGAGCACCTTTAAAACTAAATGGTTCCAGCCTTATTGCACTACCTTCTTTTGACAACAGAATATACATTTCTGAAGTCAGTCCTATAAATTATTTTTTAAAGCCTTATCCAGAGAAATATAATTCACTTTGCTAAACTTTGGGTTCTGAATATTATTTACTGTACCTTTTATATTAATTTTTTCTACTCATCCATTTTAACAGTTTTCATTGGGTTCAGGACAGTTGAGTATAAGTATTGTTAACTTCTTAAAATATCTATAGAGGTTGGGTATGAAGGGTGGTAAATTGAGGAAAGAAAACCTTTTGCAAGAAATTACAGAATTGGTGATTCTCTGTTCAGAGTGCTTTGTCACCTAACCATCCCTCTACAGAGGTGTCGCAGACAAAGGAAGCTTGTTCAACAAGTTTTTAGACTTGAAAATAATAGTACGCTTGAGTTTATCTTTTGGCCTGGTTGTCAAATGCTTCACAAGAAAATATAAATTTGTTTAAAAAACTCTGTAGCTGTGCCTCACCCGTCCATCTACAGGAGGGTGAGGAGTAGGGAGAGACTACAATAAGCTGAATTGGCTCCTGTCAAGGCATATAAGGAAAAGTTTCTCAAAGATTTTTGGAATGAAGCAACAACAGATATTTACATTCTCTGTTGTGAGAAGACCATTCCGAGCCCAGAAGCTCCTTAACCAAGCTGAACCCCGCTGCAGAGCCCAGCAAAGTCGAAGAATAGCTAAGGTCTACTGGATGCTGATGGAAATTACTTTTTTCCCTACCCAGGTCAAGAGAAGAAACTGCACAACATATTTTTAAAAATTAAAAAAAAAACAAACTTGCGAACAATTCAGTTGAGATGGTCAAAGCCTGAGTAAAAACATCGCCCTGTCCCTGGGCCCTGGGACGTTGGAAAACCTTTCCGGGTGCTTCCTCTGATAAAAGGGAATAAAAGCTCGTCAGCCTAGATTTCCGAATGGGATTTGGGCCATGGTGGGCGAAGTGCGTCCCTAGACTCTCCAGAAGGAAGCCGCTTGGTTTGTTCTTTATCACTTTAACCCTCACTCTCAACACCCCCCACCCCTCATTCCTCCCCCTGTGCAGGCGGCTGCGACTTTGAGCTATAAAGTCCTGCCAGGGCCTGAGCAGAGTTGTTAGGGGGGAGGGAGAGTTAGAGAGTAGGAATGGGGAGAACCTAAGTTGGGAAGAGAGAGTGGGACAAAAAAAGCTCCTTTTCAGCCTCGCAGACTGGAGCTCTGACACTGGAACGTGCTTCAGTGCTAAATGCAGGTTTTGAGAGCGGAAAAACGCTAGTCCAAGATAGCCAGATGCCGTCGGGCCAGCGAAACTACTAACCCTTCAGCCTTTTCTTGATACCGTCAGTTTTCCCCAGCTCCTTGGACAACGGGGCATTGGACGGGTGGAAACCGGGAAAAGGCCTCCAGGGAAAGCTCCTCCTCTGATCTGTCCCAGAAGGTCCCTTGGGATCCGCGCCACCGGGGTGGGGTGGGGGTGGGAGGGGGAAATAAAGGACAGGGGCAGGCGGAGGGACTAAGGAGGAGGAAAGAAAATATAGCGCCTGATTTCACAATATCCCCACCCCCTCCCCGGGTGGACTCAGGCCCCCGTCTGATTCACCCCTCCGCCCCCTCCCCTGCAACCTACAGCGGTTAGTTATTTGATGGGGGAGGGGAGATCTTTGGCTCTGGGCTTGGGCTCCGGGGGTCGCGAAAGTGATGGGAAAGAGATAGTGTCTGTGATGCCTGGTAGTGTGGAAATTTCTACCTCTCGAGTGGACTCAAAGAGCAAAAACATCTTTGCTCTTCTCACTCCTACACCGCCCGCCCTCCCCCCCTCCCCAAAGATGCTGGTAGTGTGGCGGCCGAACTTACCTGGGCATAGTGTCCCGCCAGAAGTTAGCCCGTCTCCGCACCCCACTACCCCCATTCTGTCACTCCACCACTGTGGAGTGGTGTGCCCTTTCTGTCCTCTACGATTTCATCTTCCCCGAGCTTCCTCTATTTCCAGGGCCCCTGCACTTGGGTCGGGGGACCCGTGGGCTTAAGGATCTCCGCCTCCTTGGAACTCTGCTCCCCCTCTGTGCTCTGCCCTCCGGGAACTACTCAAATAGCTTTCCCACACACACTTTCAACTCTTATCCCACCTATGGGCCGCATCAAATCCTCTGCATTGTGTGCACCAAACTTCTCTTCTCTTTTCTCTTCTCTTCTCTTCTCTTCTCTTCTCTTCTCTTCTCTTCTCTTCTCTTCTCTTCTCTTCTCTTTTCTCTCTGTTTCTCCTTCCCTCTCTCCTTCTCCCTCATTTTCCCTTTCTTTCCTTAATCCCTGGGTTTTATAGCTTGAACATTACAAAATTTTCCTGCAATTTAGGATTACACAAATACTCTTATTACCAAAAAAAAAAAAAAAAAAAAGTCAGTGCTACTTGATACCTCCAGACGTTCAGAGGGCTGATCACATCATCTGGAGCTGAAAACAGAAGAAGGAGCCCCAAGCTCCGAGCTCTTGCAGCTGGGCCGGGGGAGGGGAAGACATTCCAATAGACTTTGGAGCAGCGCAGCACCCATTTCTGCTGCTCACCACCCTGTCCTAAGCTCACATGATGAAATCTTTGAGGTTAATTATTGGAAAAGCTGGTCCTTGAGAAGGAGAAGAAGGAAAATATAGAATTTAGATCTGGAAAGAACTGGGGGGTGGGAGGGCAGAGAATGGGAGGTGGAAATAGATTCGTTTTGGAATAGGTAATACACACATGCACACATATATGGAGGTGATGTTCGTGTAATGTCAAAGCTTAAGTGTTTACAGATACAATACACACACACACACCTATACACAGGCACATTTCCCATCATGGGAGAGCTCAGCTGCCTCTGAGCTGGCTTATTTCACTAGTAGATTGGAAGCTTTGTTTGGATTCTATCTTTAATGCTAGTCAACAGTTCTTTGTCATCAAATTTCTTACAAAGACTGAAGTGGCTAAATTTAGACAGTAACCGAAACATCCTGGGTAGGTCGGGGATTACCACAAGGTGTGTTGTGTTCCATTGTGGCTATAAGAGTTTGGTTTTCCTTTTCTCTTTATTTTTTTGTTTTCACTCTCTCCCTCCATCCTCCTCTGTTCTTTCTTTTCTCTCCTCTCTTCCTTCTTCTCTCTTCTTTCCTCTCTTTGTCTCCTTTTTTCGGTCTCTTAGTCTCCTCCCTCCCCTTCTACTCTCACTTCTTCTTCTTCTTCTCTCTCTCCCTCTTTTTTTGTGAGTGTGAATGGATTGCGGCTTCTTTGTTCCGTAGAGAAGTGCCCGTGTCGCTGACTTTTGTGAACTAGAGAAGGATCTTGTAAAACCTCCTTTTCTCCTCGCCCCCCTATCCCACCCTCTCCGCCCCTGCTCCTTTGATTAGATGTCCCCTCATCGTCCCCCAAAAAATGTAATTTTGTTGGCCTGGCGGTCACTTTCTTTGAACATTAGCTCGCTTTCAGCTCCAACTTCAATTAGAAGGAGTTGATTTTGAGGGATCAACAAAAGAACCGACCAAAGCCTTATTAAACGTCCTAAGAAGATCTCCCGGATCCTTTGAAAAGCAGTTAAGGAAACAGTGTGCCCTCCATGATATTCTGTTACCGTATTTTATAAGAACTCCAAAGGAAAGTGTCTCCTGAAGAAAAAAAAAGTACTTACTTTGATATGCTACTACTGGCCCTTCTAACCCCTTTCCATTCAGGATCATCATCACCACCATCGTGATCATGTACAGAGTCCTTTGAATTTTCGTATTTCTAGGATGGAGTAATTGTTAACCGCGGTGATGAGGACGATGATCGTGGCGATGGATTGAGGTTTTCCTTTTCCCGTTATTGGACTTTCTCCTAAAACTTTTTTTCTCTGGTTATTCTGAAGGAAAATTGGAAGGGAGGGTTAGTAATTCCTCGAAGGGGATTAAACCCTTCATTAATATTTATGAGAAGGTGCGACTTTAAAAAAAATATGTCTCCCGAAGTTGAGGGCGAAAACACTAATTTGAGACTTGAAAAGTCCACCCACTTTGGACTCTGTTTTAGGAGTTTGTTTGATCGAATCGGAAATGATCTTCACCTTCGAGAGTACGGATCATCCGGGAATTTTTTTTTTTTTCAAAGAGTCTCCGCGGCATATGGGAAAGAAACTGAAAAGGAGGGAAGGAGCCCCGGGCAAAGTTGCCAACTCGTTTGTTTGGCCCTTAGAAATTAAGCGGAGTGGGAGAGTAGGGGATTGTAGGCAGGGGGCTCCCTTTTCTGTCCTTCAGGCTTTTTCAGAGGGAGAGAAGTGGGGGCGGGGGAGACAGAGGCACAGAAAGAAAAGACATAAACAGTCACAGACAGAGAGAAGGAATAAGAAATGGAACAAATATGACTTGGGAAGCTGCGAGGACTTGTTGGCAAAATGCAACGAATGCGAGGAGCGCCTAAGCCCGATTGGAAGGGACCTGGGGAGCGGGTCTACTAGCTGCTTGCTCCTTGCTGCTCCCGAGGGCTGGGCACCCAGTCTTCGAGCGATTGGGCCAGGGGGCGGCAGTAGGGGGTGGGGGGCGGCGGGGGGGGCGCGGCGGCTCGGGAAGGAGGAGCACAGGAGCTCTAAGTGTGACTGTGAGGCGTTTTGCAAAGTTCCCTCACAAGCACAGAGTCCCCCAAGGGTTCTGCCTGGGAGTGTTGACTTGGAAAGGCGAGGGACGGACCCGAGCTACTGGAGGAGAGGGAATGAGATGAGAAATCCTCGACCCCAAAGGCCCCCTGCGCACAGAAAGGGCGCGGACCCCGCTGCAGCCTCCAAAGAGGACCGCTGGGCCGGTGGAAGCGGGGCTCCTGGAAGAGTGAGGGAGCCGCGCTCCCCTTCCCCTTCCCTCTGCTACTCCCAAAGCGGAGAGCTGGCATGGTGGGGAGACGGAGTGCGGGGAACCTCAAAGTATGGACACAGGCTCTCCGGGAGCCAGGCTGCTTGGGAGGCGCGGCACTCGTCTTCTCAGTACTACGTTTTCAGAGATCTCGGGAGTTAGTGCGCCGCCAGGGCCGGGCCGGCTGAGGCAGGGAAGGGAGGGAGAGAGGGGGTGAGGGGGAAGGGAAGGGGGAGGAGGAGAGGAAGGCAGGGGGTGGGGGAGGGGCGGGGGCGCGCAGAGGTAACCCCCGGCTCGAACTGCCATTGCCCGGCCCGCTGTCACTCAGCCAGTGCTGGGCCCAGGATTGGCGGCCCGGCCCCGTTACGCAGTTGCCTGGCGTTCACATACTCGGGGAGGGCAGTAGAAAGGTGATCAATCTTCATCAGGCTACATTTCCAATCACCTAAACAACCGAGCAAGACAGCCACTTCGACAAGGTAAATCGCTTGATTTATTTAGTTTGCAAAGTGCCTCTGCAGACTTTTCCCAAACCCCCACCACCTTCCCCTTACTTCCCTGACTCATTTCTGGTGCATCTGCAGCAGCAATCAGCTTCCCCTTGACTCTCCCCCCCTCCCAATTATCCCCCCCTCAATAAAGTTTGGGGCAATGCAATGATCTGTAAGGGTGTGATATTTCTACAAAATAAAGTTTAAACCCCAAGAGCCATCCAGAAAAACGGGGAGAGAGGGGAAACCGGGGAGGGAGATAAAAAGAAGAAGGGGAAAAGGAAACGGGGAGCGGGGGGAGAGAGAGAGAAAATCCGAAGAAGATAGCTAAACCTTTCTGCCCAGCCAGTAACTTCCTCGGTCCCCTCGGTTTTTACAGGTTTACGGCCAGAGGCTCGGGCTCTTCTCTCTCATGCGCCTGAATTATCTGGTTATCCTTCCCGGGAGCTGAGTGCAGGTAAGGAGCGAAACTTGCGGGGCCAGAATAGGATCGCAGAAGCCAAATGGGAACGCGCCTGCAGCAGCAGCAGCAACAGCAGCAGGCGCCGTCGCCGCCGCCGCCGCCGCCGCCCCCTCCCCAGCTGAGGCCCCCGGCTCCCGGCACTCCTCCGTGCTGTGTGCCCCACGGCATGGGAGGAACTCGAGACTCTACCAAAGCACTTCTCCCTTCTCCTTAGAAGGTGCTGGGGATCCTGGGGCACCGCTGCGGAGGTCCGACCCCTCACATACCCCCGCCTCCTTCGAAGTAGCCTAGGCGAAGTGCTAAGTTTGGAGAAAGTCTTTCTAACTTGGAACTGCGGTTGAGTAGAAACCTGTTACCACTTCACACCCAGTCCATAGCCCTCTCACTCCTCTCCTTCTGGGGCTCCTAGCCCTTTCCTCGTCCACCTCCTACCGCGCTGGGTGGGGGGTGTCGGGGGGAAGGAACCCTGGGGTAAGAGAGCTGTGCTCTGCCGGGCCTTGCATTGGTCATTCCCCGCCCCCATATACCCTAACCAGCCCTCCCCACTTACCCCCAACCCGCCTCCACTCCCAGCGACTCGATCCCAGTGACTCCCCGAGAACCAGGTGGAGCAACTGCGACTTCTGGGGCTCTCTGCCCCTTTCGAACTCTGGGGCTCGATGCCCGATCCCTACTACCCGCTCTTTTCTCCAGACACCTTGTCTTGGAGCCCCTTAAATTCCTGACAGCAAGGAAAATGACATGGAGAAGTTGCGGCCCCAGCCAGTGGTCGAATTTTGTGCTGCTGGAGGCCTAGCTCCCGGAATTTCGCCCCAGTTTGGAGCTAGGTTTCGGTATGAGAGCTAACTGGAGCTGGGAAAAGCTTTAGGCCTTCCCACCTAGTCTACACGGACCAGAAGCGTCCTAGACCGCTACCCTGGCCCCCTAAGAGCCAAAGTTCCACCTTCTCTAATGCTTAGCAGCCAAGAACCGATTACAAAAGGACTAGTACGGGCCTAAAAAAGCGACCTGCGCTGGGAGAGAAAAGTTGCCCCAGAACCGAGGGCTAAAATATTCCTCGGACTTCTGACGCTTTCCGGCCCCCACCCAACCGCTTTTTACTGCTCTTTGAGTTTAGGCCAGCAGCAGGGTCCGGAACTGGACCCAGGGAGGGCAACTACATTCGGAGTTTGTCAGAATGTCGAGGAAGTCTATTTCTTCTGGGGCTCGGGCTAAGAAGTGGTTAGGGGCTGAGGGATAGAGGGGAGGAGGTTAGGGACCGACCCTTGGTAGAATTTATGAAATCCATCTGAGAAGGTAGCGCCTTCGGCCTCAGGACCCTGGAGAAGAGCTCTTGCTCTTGGCCCAAAGGTTTTCCATAAGGTCTGTCTGGGTGTGGACTCTGCCGCTTGGTTGATGTACCCCCCAACCCCCACTCCCTGGGTTCTTGCCTGCCCCCACCCCACCGCTGCCCCTTTAAACAAATTCTTAAACGAAAGAAACAACAGCCACTCCCTCACAGCCTCAGGCCGAACCTTTCCAGAGCGAATCTTCATTTTTGCAGCCAGAGGCCCAGCTCCGCAAGCAGCTCCCTCACCTCCCCCAGCCTGCTTTTCTGCGCTGGGATTTTTGGTTCGTTGCCCATCGACACCCTGAAGGTCAGGATCTCCCCATATTCACCTTGGTTCTCCCCCACCCCTAGAATCCAAAAGTTCCTTTTTTTCCTGAGCTTTTGTCATAGCTTGGAAACAGAGGAAGAAAATCTAGAAAGTTTATTAGGTAAAGCAAGTAGCATTGCCAGATGCAGCCAGGCCTAGTTTTCAAAGTAGTGAAACTAGCTGTACTGGCCGACCTGTCCATCACTACAGCCCTCAGACCACCTTTTACTAATTTCCCTAGACCTTGCCCAACCAGCCGGCTTACCCAGTGTCTGTGCAGGGGAATCCTGAAGTTGTCCCAGTTTCGACAAGCTATGGGTTTCCTGTCTTGTGTCCCCAGAGGCCCTGGGCCCACGAACCTATCGAAGCCTCTCCTGACACTTGGGACTTCGCTGTGAGAATCTCCAGCCGGTGACTGGCCCCTCTGAATCCTTCGGGGCCCCACTACCCGGCTGTTAGCATGATGTCTTACCTCAAACAACCCCCCTACGGCATGAATGGGCTGAGCCTCGCAGGGCCAGCCATGGATCTGCTGCATCCCTCAGTGGGATATCCGGGTGAGCACTGCTAAACCTGATCTACCTGGGCTAACATTCACTTTCCTTTGGGTCTCTACCCCCGCTCCCATTCTAGATCCCACTTGCTCTAGCACTAGAGGTCTTAGTGACCTAAGAACCACAGAGTTACTCAGTAGGGTTTATATAATATGCAAACTCTCTGGATCTCTCGAATATCAGGGGATTTAGGTGAAACTTTCCAGTGGTTTCTTTTAGCAGCTGGAGTGGAGAAACTATGTATAGACCATACAGTGGGATAGAAGCAGGAAACAGGGAACATGCACTGTCATGTTAAGTGCTTGATACAAGACAACATACATATAAAATGTTGCACACTGTATTCCAGACTTCACATACAGTCCATGGATTATTTCTCCAGGTGATCTGATTTTATTGATTTACAATTTTCACACCAACTTGGATGGCTAGAGGATGGGGGGCAGGGGGAGATCTTTGGTTTAGATTTTGGAGGGTTAATCTAGAAGCATGAATAGCCAGTAAAGAAAGAAGTCAGGGCTCATTGAGGGAAGGGGACGACTTCTTCCAGTCTTAACTTATTCTGGACCCTGGGCCCCTTTCTTCTCACTAATTCATTTTGTTTGGGAAGTCGGTGGCTGGGGGAGAAGCTGCCTGAGAAGCACTCTAAATTCTCTAACTCCAATCTGTTTCTTTTCTTGAGTCCTCCACCCCAAAAACAAACAAACAAAAATCTGGAAGCTTATGTCCCTATAGGAGATTCAAGTGTGTGGAGACTAAGTGTACTAAGACTAATGATTTAAAACAAACAGGGAAGCAGAAGGGAGAGAGCATTTTAGTTTCCCTTTTTCACCTTTTTAATACTTAAGGCAGAGTAAAAGAGTGAGGATAAAATACCTTTCGAAACTTTAGCCTTGGAATAGTGTGTAACACCTCCTCCTGTCCCCACCCACTCACATCAGCATGATGGGGTGCACGAACCAGTTCTCACATACACTGGACTTTCTCTCTCCTATGGCCATTTTGTCCTAGACCTTGGAAAGAAGAGAATCTGAGTCTCCCCTTTTAGGCAGCACTGGGACACTGGCAACGGCTGCTTCCTTTCTGTGAGCCCTTTCTCCATCCACCCCCAACACATAGATAATAACTTCTTCATTTTCTTTCTTTTCTTCCTGCTTTATTATCCCCCTGCTCCAAAAAAAACAAACCAGAGAATCTCTTCTCTCACTTGAAATCACTCTCTCTATAGTATTCTTACTGTCCCCATCGGCTTGGACTGTCAAGGGCTGAGGTCTAGGTAAGACTCAGGTTTGAGAACACTAACAACCACACATGTCTCCCTTGCACAGCTACCCCTCGGAAGCAGCGCCGAGAACGAACCACCTTCACACGGTCCCAGCTGGATGTGTTGGAGGCACTTTTTGCCAAGACTCGATACCCAGACATTTTCATGAGGGAAGAGGTAGCTCTTAAGATCAACTTACCCGAGTCCAGAGTCCAGGTTGGAATTTCCTCACCCCGGATACTGGGATGGAGTGGGTACAAGGGCAAGGGACTGGGGTTTGACTCCTAGAGCCATATTCCTCTGTGATCTACTTCAGAGCTATGTGGAGAGCCCAAGGCTGTCTTGGGACAATATACAAATCGGCTTCTGTTGCTTTTGGCCTGGCCATGGCTTAGAGTCCAGTTTTTAATTTCTTTGCAATGAGTGAATGGGATGGGGGGAGGGGGAGGAAGGATAAGTGTAAGGACCGGACTATTTGTCCTAGAATTGGGAATTAGAGGTGAGGGATGTGAGGTGGTATGGATTTGTGTTGTCTCCCCTAAACTCTGAGCCAGAACCCTGGAGGGAGAAAAATTAAAGGAATTTTCTCAGACTCTCGGTACTGCCTCCCTACTTGGTGTTGAAAGCACTTTTTAGGATGGAGGAGAGGAGAAGATTCTGGAGAAGATTCAAAATCCTTTTTAGGATCTAAGGCTGCTGTTCTATATTCTATATTACCTTCCAACTTTCCTTTTTCCTTTGGATCCTAAATTTTGCCCCTACCTCAATCTCTGCCATACTGGAACAGGGGGAAAATGAAGTTATATGTGGGACAAGGAAAACTCAGAACTATATTAGATTGCAGAGGAAAATCTGGGTGCATTTAAGCTTTTGATTCAATTTGGGATTGTTTTCCTTTTTTAATCTCACCAGAATGATCCACTGAAAAAAGGACTCCACAAGCTACACTTATTTTTGTTTTATCCATATTTCTATTATGAAACTGGATTAGTCCAGGAAATAACTAGATTTTGAAACTAATCTGGGACTAACAAAAGATCCAGAACTTTGTTTTGTTTTGTTTTCCTTCTCACTGGTATTAGAAAGAGAAAGGAAATTAGAATTGTATTTTCAGCAGAAGAATGGACTTTTTGCCTCTGACATATGGTACTCCTAACTTCTAGAAGATGCCTAACGAAATCCTACCCATATTTTCTTTCTACATTTTCTGGGGTTGATCTTCGTTTGGACTGGTGATCCTGGTCCTTTTGGCTCCTCATTTAGTGGCTTCTAACTCCAATCAAATCTCACAAATTTTATAAAAACACATATTGGATCCCATGATTTGCTTATCCACTTACCCACTCCTCTATTACTCACTGGTTCTCTTATTTAAAAGTGGTGGACTTTTGAGTACATCTAAGGGGGTTCTAAAAATTATTAGGAACTTTGAGAAGCACTGCACACTTTCCAAGACAGATTGGAAGTCTAAATGCCATCCTTGACCTGGGTTCTTTTTCTCTAGTAGCCTTTCGAGTATCTTATAATGGTGCTCTTAAAACAGAGTTGACTTTAGTGATGATCCGTTCCTTGGGAAATATTGATAATTTGGGGTTGGTCTCCCACAGCTCTGTGAAATGGGCACAAGAAGCATCTAGCAGTTGGTGGTAGAGAAGAATTAGGAAATAGGTAGGGGAGGAATGGGGGGGGGGAGGAAGAAGGGTGATTTTGGTAATAGAAAAGAAGCAGGGGATGTTACCTGGGGAGGGAGATTGGTAAGGATGTTCCTGGGTGCGATGACAGGAAGCTGGAGAATGGATGGATGGGTGAGTGTGGATAAGAAGTAAAGGTAAAATATTTTGGAGGAGATGAGGAAGAAAGATGAGAAGAGGAAGAGGAAATTGTGCTGAATTCTGGAATCTAACATATTCCTATTCTCCATGTTCCTGTTTAGGTATGGTTCAAAAACCGGAGAGCTAAATGCCGACAGCAGCAGCAGAGTGGAAGTGGGGCCAAAAGCCGCCCCACTAAGAAAAAGTCTTCACCTGCTCGTGAGAGCTCAGGCTCGGAAAGCAGCGGTCAGTTCACACCACCTGCTGTGTCTAGTTCTGCCTCATCCTCCAGCTCTGCTTCTAATTCATCTGGAAACCCTGCAGCAGCAGTAGCGGCAGCAGCCCTGGGAGGAAACCCTGCAGCGGTGGCCGCAGCAGCTGCAGCGTCATCCCTGAGCACTCCTGCTGCCTCCTCCATCTGGAGCCCTGCCTCTATCTCGCCAGGCTCAGGTCCCTCCTCCGTCTCTGTTCCAGAGCCTTTGCCAGCGCCCAGCAACACATCCTGCATGCAGCGCTCTGTGGCCGCAGGAGCGGCTTCAGCCGCAGCTGCTTCTTATCCTATGTCCTATGGTCAAGGTGGTGGCTATAGCCAGGGTTACCCTGCGCCTTCCTCTTCCTACTTCGGTGGTGTGGACTGTAGCTCCTACCTGGCACCGATGCACTCACACCATCACCCGCATCAGCTTAGTCCCATGACCCCCTCATCCATGTCTGGTCATCACCACCACCACCATCCTCACCACCCATTAAGCCAGTCTTCTGGTCATCACCATCACCACCACCATCACCACCATCAGGGTTATGGCAGTACAGGGCTTGCCTTTAACTCCTCGGAATGCCTCGATTACAAGGAACCTGGGGCCACTGCAGCCTCTTCTGCCTGGAAACTCAACTTTAATTCCCCCGACTGTCTGGACTATAAGGACCAGGCCTCTTGGAGGTTCCAAGTCTTGTGAGGAGAGAGAGAGAGAGAGAGAGAGAGAGAGAGAGAGAGAGAGAGAGAGAGAGAGAGAGAGAGAGAGACTGAGTGAGAGAGGACAGGAGGAGAAGAAACAGGAAACTATTTGCCAATTCCACCATCTCCCTTCCAAGTCCTGCTGCTACTCGTCCTCTTTCTTTGGCCTCTCCAGAACGATCTGTTTCATCATTCCGAAAAGATCCCCATGCTCCTCGTTGTTCTCTCCGTGCCCTTTTGAATCTGTATGCCACCTGCCTCCCAGGGATGTTTAAATTTGCAGCTCTTTCGAGAAGGGACACCTGTCTCCACCTCACTCACCTGTTACCTGCTGGGCAGGAATTGCTGAGCCCCCTTCTGCGCCTGCTGTGCCCCTAAATCTCCCACATTCTTTCTGGCCATGCAACTACCTGCTCCCAGACTTCCAAGACTATTGGTCCTGACCCACTGTTTGAATCTAATCAGTTTATTTATTGTCTCTGGACACTGGGATTATTAACTGGTGCTTCTATAGTACGAAGAGGATTTAGCAGCCACTCCAGCCAAACGCCATCACCCACGAAAGCGATAGCGGACACAAACTTTCCTTCAACTTCCCTCTCCTACTCTAGTCCCAGACTGCTGGTGAACCCCTACCTCTAGTTTACTCCTCTACTCTGCCAGGGCTGTGAATTCGAGCTAAGGGCCTGAGAGCCTGGACGTTTCGGGACTAAGTCAGTGGCGGTATCTAGTGGAAGTGGTAAAGCCCCGCCTCGCCCCGCCCCTCCCTTCCTCTGGCCAGCATCTCTGGTTTGGGATTCCGCCGCAGATGAGCGGTGGGAATGGTGTAAATATTCAGGTCCGTTCCGGGGACCACTTATTCTTTTTAGTTGCTGTTTATTGAATTGAACCTATCTTGAGTCTTAACACCCAGGAAACAGATCTTTAAGATATATACTGCATATATACAAGTATGAATATAAATATATATATAAAAGGAAAGCAAAAAAAAAAATCCCTGTTACAACACTCCCTTCCTCTTCCCTAAATGGTGATGCTTTCAAGTGTCCAGTTATTACGATACTATCTTACCCCCTCCCTTTCTACCCTTTGGTGTATTTATTAAAAAGAGAATCAATGGTCCCAGGGAAGCGAGATGGGGTGGAGCTTGAGGTCCAGATGGTGAGGGGAAAACTGATCTAAGTTTTGGGAGCTCAGACTGGGTGGAAAGATCGGAGGGGACAAAAAAGGCGGAGGACAGCCGGTTGGATGGGAAGACTTCAGCTAAGGCCAGGCTCCCGGCCCGGGTTAAAGACCAAAAGCTAAAAACCAAACCAAAAAAAGGGAAAAAAGAAACAAGAAACCTGACAAGGAAAAAAAAAACCAGAACCAAAACCTCAGTTTCAATTCATCTCTCTCTCTTTTAGAAAACTGTTTTGTCTAGTAGACTTTTAGTGCACCTTCATTTCTACAAAAATCTACCCGAGAGCATTCGGCGCCTGTGTTATCAACTATGGTCTTGGCCGCTTGTCCCGCAGCAGGAAAAGAAAATTGTAAATTTGATTTGTCCGACGTGAAGATCACAAATTACCTGTTGAAATGTAAGGCAGTTTCCCTCCCCTCCCTTTTATCTACATTATTCCCCAATAATAAAATTCAAACTAATGAAGCACTTCTCAGTGTTGCTCTTCTGTGGATTCCCCGTTTCTGGGCTCCCATTTCTCAAGGGCAAGCAATCCTCTTCCAGTTTGTCAGAAAGGGTGGGGGAGGGAGGAAATGGGGAGTCCTTCGTCCTGAAACGAGCCTTTAAAAAAAATAGCTCTCATCTATCTGGTCCTCAACAGACTTCCCAACTTGAAACGGGACTGTGGAACACAATGGTAGAGCTCCCCCCAGTCTCTCTCCCGGGTTTTCAAAATAATGCAGGGGCCAGTAATCAGAATCCCCAAAGCTGACTGTTTTGTCTTGTAGCCAGTAGCCTGCCTTTGACTTCTCTACCTAATTGTATTCAAAAGAAAGGGAAGGAAAGTGGATTGGGAGGTGGAAGAACGAATTTCCCTTTGAGAGAGAGAGAAAGAGAGAGAGCGCGCAAAATAAACAGAAAACAAAAAATTTTTTTTTAAATTTTGTCAGCAGAAAACCTTTTTTACTTCTTTATCCAAAAGGCTTCTATGAATATGGGGCGGAAACAGGCCGTTCCTTCCAAAGAGTGGTTCTTCCAAATCTCCCAAAGCCCAACAAGGGCAAAGGAGTTGGGACTAAAACAAATTATTTTTGTTCAAGTTTAAAAGTGGATTGTATGCGCGTGTTTAGGTTTTGTTTCACTTTAAAACAACAATAAGAACACCAGCTAAGTCCAGGAAATTGATGACAACGATTTCCACTTCACTTGGTCGCTGAACTTACAGATGACAGAGGAGCATAGCAAGCTTTAGCGCCCCAGTTCACAAAGTAGGAAAGCAGAAAGAACGATACTGCTCTCCCCTTCTGTGGGACCAAAGGGACACAGGGGCCATTGCTCCCCCTCCCCCAAACAATACAAAACAGAAACCAAAGTTACCCCCACAGGTCAGTTTCTCTTGGGTGTGGGGGCGGGAGAAAAATTCTCAGTGAGAGGCCGGGAAGTCGTGGCGCTTGGTAGAAGAGCGGAAAGGAAACGAAGTTTGCTGCGAAATGACCAACTTTTCCTATTCTTTATTTCTGTGAGAAAGCTCAAGAACGCCGCGTGTTGCCAGGTTTAGAAGAAAGTTTCCCCTCCCCCCAAGGGCCTAGTGGCCTAGAGAATTAGCCTGGCTTTCTTGTTCTCGCGGACCTAATCCTTCAAATCACAGTATCTTCGCTCCAGTCTTTTGCTGATCCGGGTCGGGTCCTGCGAACACAGTCCCATCTCCACAAGTTAATTACTGATGACGAGACAACATCTTACCAATTTTTTAATCTTTAAACAAACCAGATCGTTAGACTCTGATGGGCAGATCCCCAGAAAGGTGGAGGAGGGAGACGGGGGGGAGGGGAAGAGGTCATGGCCAGCTCACCTTCTTTCTTGGCTCCTGGTCCTTTCTCTTCCTGCCCATCCAACCCATCCCACCAGCAAAGCCAGGCTGTGACAACTTAGAATCCTACCCCGGAGTCCCCCAGACAACTCTCGAGAGGCCAAGCCACACAACAGCATCGGCGGCGGCAGCAGCTGCGGAGGAGGCGGAGACGGCGGCAGTAACAGCTGCAGCAACACCTAAAGCACCCACAGCTCCCCCGCGCACCCCTCCCCGCAGCTGGGGAGCAGTCCCACCCTCAGGCCAAGCCTTGGGCTCCGCCCCCAGGAAGGTGGTCAGAGCTCCTCCAGGGAGTTGCCGGGACGAGGACTTAAATATGGAGAGATACGCACGGAGGCACAAGTTGGAAAGCCACTTCCCCGTTATCTTCAGACACGGAGGGTGCCACGGCACTTGCCTCAGAGGAGTCCGGGAAGGTGCCACGACCTCCTGCCTGCCCCTGGGGGACCCAAGGGGAAACTCTCCCAGGCTCCGTGCTCGGTGGCGCAGTTAGTCCAAGTCTAGTTATCTGAAATCTAATGCAACCTCTGGCGGCCGCCAATACCCTGGGCCCGCGGGAGGAGACCGATCCCCCATTCCAGCGTCTCTTCTGCAACCCTTCGGGCCCTGCCATCCACCCTCTGCCAATTGTGTGGTTCTTGTAGGGGCGGGTTGGCCAGAGGGGAGCTTCCCACCGCCTGCAGACCCCCGGATTTCGTGGCTTCGCTCCACATTCTCGACGCCTCCGCCTTCTCTCTCCTCTTGGGCTCACTCTCGTGATGAAATCCCTCAGGAGCCTGGGACCCGTCAACAGGCCTGAAGGAGGGGGATGCAGAGCAGAGCTTTAAGCCAGGAATGCCCCAAGTCCACCCCATTCCACCCGCGCACACCCGGAGGGTGAAAGGAGCTGACTTAACCACTGCTAGGTGTCTCCTCGGGACTGGGCTGGTGATGAGCAGCACCTCAGCCTGTGTGCCTAGGCTGGGTGGGATGTTGGTGGTACAACTAGCTCCGGGGTAGGGGCGGAGCGGCCTAAAGCCAGCTGCCCTGCCCACCTCGTCAGCCCTGGGGTGACCTGGGGTTAGGTGCGGAGCAGGAAGGGCTAGCGCCGGGATAACAAACAGGTAGAAGTACAGTGGGAAGGGTTCCCCTACAAGAAGCATGGGGGCCCCACAGTCCCTGGGGCCGACGAGGCCTGGAGCCACACAGCGCACAGCACGTGCTTTTCTCTCTCTCTGGAGCCTCGGCCGAAAAAACCACTGGGGCTTCTCTCCAGTCCTCCAGCCGGTACCTGGCCTCCCCGCCTAGTACGTCTGGGGTCTGCACAGGCGAAGGGAAGAAGAACCAACTGCTTCGTGGGTACCGCGTGCCCGGGAGGGCGAGGAGGACCCATGTAGGGGCGCTCCAAGGAACGTGGGGCGCACCAGGCTAGAGGGAGGGTGACAAGGGCGCCCGGCGCGCTGCGGGCCCACGGGCAATGAGTTGGTAAAGGTGGTAGGAGACACCCCGTGCCCCTCCCACTCTCCCAAGCCCTTCCACTTCAACCCCGGTACCAGGCTTCTGGCCCTAGCGAGCACGCGCAGGCCGTCCAAAGCAGGTGATCGACCCCTGGAGGGTTTACCACAAATTGGCCTGAGTGGGGAAGTAGGGATTGGTTGTGGGTGCAGATTCTGCTCCAGAGTAGGATTTTTGTGTAACGTGTTGAGCGTGTTGCACACCCAGGGAGAGGAATGTATTCTCTCGTCCCCGTTCAACTCAAGCATCCACATAAACTTCCAGATACTCGGAATTCCCTGGCTTTGAACACGCAACGAAAACTTCCAGTAACCGGGCTTCGAGCTTCTCAGGGCTCACTGAGTCACACAAGAAAAAGAAGGCATACGATAAAATGCTTAGGATGGCCAAGAAGACCAGTTCTACTGAAATAGTCATCAAAATCTTTAACAAGAGAAAAGTGCTCGTCAGTCAACTGAAGAACTCTTGATTTAGGAAACCTGATTGATTGAGCAAGGAAAGACTCTGAGGCACTTCACAACTGAGAGGGGTTCGTTTTCCACATCTAATGAAATCTGACTTTTAAAACACGTTGAAGATAACTCTGGAGTAAAGTAGTAGCACAGTAGCATATCACTTCTTCAAAGAGTAAAGTGCTTTTACAATTCATAAAATACCTTGCTTTCACAGTTTCTAAAAATAAAAGAATCATTGCTCACTCTTGCAAATTAAGTTAATTTTGAAGATTTTTTAAATTACTGACAGGCATTCATTTTAATTACAGAGATAAAGAAATAATGAAAATAATAAAGGTGTGCATTGCACATAAGTTTACAATATTACAAGGCAAAAAATAGTTTTTAAATCAATTGTAAATAAAAATCTGCAATAGTTAAAATATTTTTGTTATTTAAATAACAATTGCACAGAAGTTCATCTATCCTACAGTCACACATTTACACCTGGTGAGAAACTGTGGACAAGAAATTCCAAACAGTTTAGGTTTTAGACAAAAATGGTTCATGTTTAAAAATAAACAACGGTCAAAAATCAAACAAAACACCAACAATAAAAGGTAGGATGAATTGATGAAGCAATACATATAGTTAATGTAACAGTAGCAAACCACTTAACCATCTTAAATGAGAATCTTTTCAGTTAAGTATGTAGATAATTGAAAATGTTTATTTGTAAATTAAATTTTGTTTCTTTTGATGTCAAGAAGAAGATGTCAAGTAGATTAAAAAAATAATCAGTTAAAGCAACTGCCATAATCTTTCTGACCAACATTTAACACTTACTTGAAGGAATATAAAACTATCTCTGTTAGGGGGAAAGTATACCTTCCTTTGACCTGATATTAATTAATGAGTCTATAAAAGTAAGTTCAATTTTACATAAAAATGTGAGACGTAGTCACTTGAAAAGCTGAAGTAGAAAAGTCAGAAACCAATCATTCAAATACCTTGCTGAGATGAGTTCTGCTTTTTAACCATTAATATTTCACCAAGCTCTTTAGAGGAGAAAATAAACTAGAAGTTATTAATTTTCCCAGATAGAATGTATACCCCCCTCTTATTTATGCAGTCACACAAGTAAATACATGAAATTTTCCAGTGCTTTCCATATGAAGGTATATAAATGTTTTTAAAAGATATTTTAGATGTTGTTCCTCCTAAACATAGAATTAACCAATCAAATGGAAATTGAAATTTTGATAATCAGTCATGACCTATAAAAATGTGAACATTGTAAATGTGGTTAATTTAAAAAAAAAAACAAAAAACTTTATTTGTTACCTAAAACAGTTTGGGAGGGGGTGAGTGAGAGTACACATTAAAAATCAAATTTCTGAAGATTACATTTCTTTTTAGAGGTTGGTGAGAACTGAAGTCTTGAGAAAAAGATTTTTAAAAGAATTTTTCAAGTGCAGTTTTGATTCTTGGAGGTGTCTTCCCCATCTCTCAAAGAAACCAATCAATAGCATTCATTAAGTGCCTACTATGTTCTAGGCACTGTGCTAGATGCTGAGGATTCAAAAACAATTGAAACAATAGGTCAAGGAGCTTGCTTTTTAATAGAGGAGACAGTATTTGTGTGTAGATATGTACAAAACACATATAAAGAAGAATCAAGGTAACATTAGAGAAATCACTAGCAGTTGGGGACCCAGAAAAGAACTCACAAAGATGGTGCTTGATCTGAATCTTGAAACACAAAAATAACAAACAAAAAACCCCAAAGATTCCAAATGGAAGGTGAGGTGGAAGAATCAGGGCAGAACATTCCAAGTATGGGAGACAGCCAATTCAAAGGCTCCAAATGATCTCAATTCATAGAGGTAAGGTGGAGTGTACTGCACGGGGAATAGCAGACCAGTAGGGTCGGACCACAGAGTACTTGTACTAGATCTCAGCACAATGTAGGCACTGAATAAACATTTGTTGAATTGAATTGAATTCAAAACTGAAAAGACAGGATGAAGTCAGATTATGAAGAATATTGATATCATCATAAATAATAGACATGTATAAATTTATTTAAAGTGTGGGGTGAACTTTGAATACATTATCTTATTTGATCTTCACATCAATAGTGTGAGGAAATGCTACACGTAGTACCCCTATTTTACAGATCAGGTTGCTGTGACTCAGAAAGGTCGAATGATTTTTCTAGGGTTATATAGCTACCAAGGGTCCAAGGAGAGATTCTAATCAAATTTATTCCAGACTCCAAGTCCAGAGATCTATCCATTATACTATACTGTATATTCCTTTGCTCTTTGCTATCTGTTTATAGTATGTCTCTCTCCCTAACTTTGGAGATAGTGAATGTGGGATAATAGAATCCAAAAAAATCTTCACAAGCTAAAATATTTAGCCAAATCAAATTAATAAAAAGAAATTTAATAGGAATAAGTTTAAAGTCTTATACCTGCATTTGAAAGACCAATGTCACAAATTACAAATGGGGAATGCATGACTAGAAAGCAGATCATCTGAAAACTAAAAACATCTGAAGGGGATTGATAGTTCAAGCTATTAGATGGATGAGATGTCTTGGTCATCCCACATACAGAGAATATAATTAGAAGTGAGTGGGGAATAGGATGCTCATAATACAACACTCTTACACAACATGTTTATTCACAAGGCACCTTTGATAGGTTTGTTCTAGCTCTGTAATTAAAACCCCTTAATTAAAGTTATTCTGTTCAGTGGACGTCTTCAACGAACAACTAGGCGAGTACTCATCAGGTATGCACTGATTCTTGTTTAGATTGGACCAGACGGCCTCTGTGTTCAACTAATCAGCAAGCATCTGCTCTATGTCCTCTAATACATTCCCCTATTAGAATGTGAGTTCTTTGGTGGTAGGGATGATTTTTGTCTTTTTTTTTAAATCCTGTGCCTGGCACATAGTAAGTGCTTAATAAATGCTTGTTGAGTTACTAATTGACTCTCTAGTACAGTGCTAGACCCTGGGAATATGAGAACAAAAATGAATAATCCTTTCCTTAAAGGAGTTTACATCCTATTGAAGGAGACAACATGTAGATATCCCCAGAATATAGTAAGTTAAATCCCTGGAATCTGGTAAGGTTGCCAAATGAGAGGGTGTAGTGAGAAAAGAGAAGCCTCTTTGGGATATATGGGGTCATTATATTAATAATGAATCAGCAAAGGAGACAGAAGAAGGAGTGATCAGATGGGAGAACCAGGAGACCCAGTGCCTTGCAAATGCGAGGACCCCACAATATCAAGTACTGTAGGAAGGCTGAGAAAGAATAAGGATTGAAAAAAGATTAGCAGAGCTTGAAATTAAGAGATCATTAATTGTTTACACACACACATACACACACACACACACCACACTGCTGTGAATATTTCATATATAAGAGACCTTTCTGTCTTTTTAAAAATTGATTTATTTTTAGTTTTCAACACTCACCTGCATAAGTTTTAAATTTTCTCCACCCCTCTCCTTACATTACATGCCAATACGGCATGTAATCTGATATAGGCCCTACAGATACATTCTTATTAAACATATTTTCACATTTGCCATGTTATATAGAAGAATTAGAACAAAGGGGAGGAACCATAAAAAAGCAAAAACAAAACAAAACAGAAAAGGAGAGCAAATGGTATGAATGAGATTTTTCTGTCTTTAACCTCCTTGGAGTATATTCCTGGTTGTGGAAATTCCTGCAAATCTGAGATTCTGAGTCAGCAATCTGTGCCATATTGGAAAGTTCGAGTAATGAATTAAGCAAGGTGGCATTTCTACCAAAATGAGGAAACTAAGATGCCATGGTCATCTCACAAGTAGAGCATTGTGCTCTGCCCTAGACACCATTTTAGGAAAAATATTGATAATCTGAAGGACTAGTATTTAGACAAGAGCAACTAGAATGAGGAAAGTCTAAATGGCATGCCATAAAAAACACAGGTTGAAGGAACTAGAAATATTTGCCCTGGAGAAGAGGAAACAGTGGAGGGGAAGGGGAGGAGGAGAGGAGAAAGGATGCCTATCTTTAAGGATTGGAAAGACATTTTCCTGGAAGAGAGATTAAACTTGGTTTTGTTGCACCTCAGAGGAAAAAATTGAGAGCAATTTAGATGTGATGTAAAAAGAAAAAAAAGTCCAAACAATAAGAATTGTGCAAAATTGTAATGTTGTCCATTCTCTAGAGGTCTCTCATTAAGCAAAGGCTGAATGATCACATGTTGAAGATGTCGTAAAGGGCATAGATTTCTAGGTATGGGTTGGACTAAATAGCTCCTGAGCTTTATTTCACTGCTGAGATTCTTCGTAATATAAGAACTTTTAAAATTACTTTAATGATTATTTTAAAAATATGCTTTAGTTCATATTTTTAAAATTCACATATGTAGGTCTAAACATGATGTTCTATTCAATCATTTTTAATAAGGTTTGGGATCTACCAGTTTTCCTTGAATTCTACAGAAAATAGATTTACTGTTAGTGTTACTAAATTAGTTGTCTTAAATTTTGCATGTTATGTAGAATATACTTTGGTTGTCGTTTATTTTTTTCAAGTCTTATCTGATGGCTACATAGAACCCATTTCCCCCTATATTATTAAAAACAATCCAATAGGGGGTTTGTAGGATATGGGTGAAATGGGGTGGGAGAGAATAGCCCTTAAAGTTAGAAGGCTTTACAGCTTATCACCATGTGACTTTTGCACATAGGAAATTTGGCTGAAGATCATCAATTCAGATGTGAAAGATGTCTTCAAGACCATTTAGTCCAATTCTCTCATTTAACAGAGAAGGAACCTGAACCCCAGAGAGTTAAGTCACCTGAAGAACTGTGCTGTATGTGGTAAAAGAGAAATCTGTCGACCTTTTCTCCATCCTCTTCTTCCCCATGCAAACATTGATGTGAATGACTCTTTTTTGGTGTAAGGCTTCTCCAAAAGAGCCCTTAAGCAAGGTGAGGCAAAACCAGCTGTTTCAAGAAGTGGACTTCCTATTTTTGTTCTTTTTTGATTTGAGAATGAGGAAAGAATGGAGTTGTAGTTCAATAAACACTTTAAAAGTGTATGTGATTTGTGTATAAATGTATCAGCCTCCTTGCTGTCTAGGGGAGTTGGAAGGGGCCAGAGAGAGGGATAGAATTTGGAACTTAAGACTTAAAAAATTGTTTTTATATGTAATTAGGGAAAAATAAAATATTATTAAACAAAAAAAGCATATGTGATGCATGTGACTCCACTTTCTGGGCTGTGGCATGAGAATCTATGTGTGGATACATTGGAAAATGTAAAGACACAGTTCAGAGGGAGATTTTTCTGTCTTCTGTGTTCATTATATTAAGGGGAGATTTTAACAAAATATATCTGTAAATGAAAATTTCAAACATTTTTGCATATTAGTGTAAAATGTGTATATTATTACATATCAAATTTTGTATATCAATAAACTTTGATTCTTAGGGTAATTTGTGATTTCATTGATGTGGATTCTCCATAGTTAGCACTTGTTACTGATTGTTCTTCCAGTAACATAGACTGCAATCTTTGTACTTTTTCACCTTGTTTTGCTATTGTCCATGCCATACCATCTATCTTTCATAGAACAAGGGGACTTGGGTCCTTTTTAACATATGGTGGGTACTGTTGTACCATGTAGGTTATACGATGAATACTGATATTTGAATATTTTTTTAAGCTGTAAAAGACAGGACAGGGTACTGGATGGAAAGCGAAAATAAATTGAGAGGCCCTAGAATTCCCGCCTCTCACATGGACTGTTTTCTCTGGGCAACTAAGATTTAATTTCAACAGAGCTGCTGATAGGCATTGATAAATCATTTGATGACAGTCCTAGACTCAGTGCATTCATAGAGCATAGCTCTGGAGTTGGAAGAAAACTTAGAGGTCATTTATTCCAGCCTCTCATTTTTCAGGTGAAGAGACTAGGAGCCAAGGAGGTTAAAAGCTCAGGAGCAAAGGCAATAAAAAGTAGAGACAGGATTTGAACTCTGGTCGTATGACTCCAAGGTCAGCATTCTTTCCACTGACCTGAACTGGGAATTCCCCACTCTAAACAAATCACTTCCCCATATATAAAAAAATCTATATGTGTGATATATATGTAATATACATACAAATATATGTATACATGTGTTTGTGCATGTGCACATTTTATTTATACACATTCTACATAGCAAAGATAGAATACATTTATAGTCATTTGTACAGTCTTTAGTAAATTTGTTTGTGTGAGTATATGCTATATTGTTTTTCAAATCATATGATTTCTCAAACAGTAGAATATATATAATTTGTTGTTAATATGCTCAATGCCAATTGTCAATTATCCAAGTTTAGATTATCTACTTTGTGGATAATCTGCAGCAGTTTTGAGTCTCTGGCTCCTTTCTGTCTGTCACTCAGCTCGTCGCTTGTGTGCTCAATGTAAATTATTACCATTGTGGTGGCTATTATTGTTGCTATCATCATACCAGATATGATTTCATTGTTATAGGAAACTCACTCGACTAAGATAGATTAGCACCTGCCCTACAATCTATCATTTGTTGCTTTGTCCTTTGTTTTTGAAAAGGACCAATGACATCACATGGTGGTGCCTTGAGTCCTGCATGAACTGAATTTAAGTGAGACAGAGTCGCACAAAATCCTCAGCCTCACTCTCTCTCCCAGTCATCCAAGTCCAGTGGGGCAAGACAAAAGTCAGGATGACTTGCTATGGCCCAGGATGCAGTGGAAGCCCTTGGCATCTTTGATGTCTGACCAAGATCTAAGAGGTCTCCATGGCACCTGCTTCAGCAGCTTTCCTGGTTGTTGGAACAAATTGTTCTCATCCACCCATTCCACCTGGAGATGTCTTCACATGCTTGGAGTAGACACCCCCCTAACTCACCGATGGGTTTGTGGCCTGTCAGTAACCCTCAACCTGGTTTAGCCTATCTGCTGAAACAGTTTTAGCATGGTGTAGCCACTGTGCATGCTACAGCTTCTAGAAGTCACAGGTGAGAGTTGAGTGTCAGGTGGACACCAATGGAAGATGAGCAGCCCTGAAAAGGGCTCTGCAATCCATCACACCAGAGATGTTAATCTCCCCTGAACACCCAATACACCCATACACCTGGAGCACTGAAAGATGAAGCGCCACATGCCCAGTTTGGTACTTGAAACCAGGTCTTCATAACTCCAAGGACAGCCCTCTACACACTGTGCCACATTAGCTCTAATGTACAATTTGTGCATAACCAAAAAAGGGCAATGGATGCTTCCATGTAGGCTGCAACGTATTTCCATCGAAGGACAACTGACACTTTAGGGTCAGAGAGGATATAACCAACAAAACCTATGATGGGATAAAAAGCCAGGTTGGCTATTTCTCAAGAGCAGTTGTAACAGATCAGTTCAAGAGCCAAACTGCCCCCTCCCCCAAAAAGTAAAAAGTCCCGTTGAAGGCCTCCAGAACTATTAGTAGCTAAATAAAAACTTAATTAGGCTATATATATATATATATATATATATATATATATATATATATATATATATATATATATATATATATATATATATTTCTAAAACCAAATGAATAGAAATAATTAAAAATTTAGTGTTCTGGATCATTTCTGTTATGGTAATTTGTCAATATCATAAGTAACGCATTATGAATTATAACAATATGCAATATCATTTGGCTGATATGTTGTTTAATTTTGCTGAGTTGTTTTAAAAGTATTTTTTATGAGATGGTTCTTTAGAGAGATGAAGGCAGAACGCTTTAGAAAATGAAGATAATGTAAAAACAAAAGTTATCAATACAATTTTTTAAAAGTACAATAAGTAGCATCAGAGATGGTCAAAGTTGTTGACTTTGGTCATAGAATAAAACCAGTCCACCAATTGCACTGGGTGGACCAGCTAGGTGAGAAATACCAGACCATTTTACTGGGTGGAGAACTGAAAGACCAGATAGTGCCAGAGACCAAGGCTATGAGGTGGAGCTGTGACCTTAAACGTTCTGATCACCAGCCTTCATCAGCAGAGCTGCTCTCTTTAACTGATACTCTGCCTGGATCTATTTCCCAACTGTTAGTAAATTGTTAGTAAACTCCCAAGCTCTTTCAATCCCAGTGACACTGAATTTCTGATTTTCTAAGGATAAATTTAAGCAGTTTACTTTCTTCTCAATCCCCTCCTGCCCACTCTCTTATTTCTATCCATATCAACTCTATTCCTCCAATGTCCAGCTCAGTATTTGCCCACACCTTCGATTATCTATCTATCTATCTATCTATCTATCTATCTATCTATCTATCTATCTATCTATCTATCTATCTACCTACCTACCTACTTACCTACCTACTTTTGTACCTGCCTATTATCGCTATCTATATCTATCTACCTATCTATAGCTATCTTATCTATCAGTCATAAGTCCTACTAAATATCATTGATAAGCTTCTAGCACTCACAAAGACCTATCACCCCTCAGATGACACCAACTTGAGGCCATCTTTTCTAACCCAGTACTGGTTGAACTTTCTCTCATATTTCCCTATAACTCCTTGGCAGGGGACTTAGAATACAATTTACTTCTCAATGTCACTTCCACATTCCTCGTCTACAATCATTCCTAAGTAGCCCATTCCCTTTTTCACTTTCATTCCATTCAAATCCACATCCTGATGACTGTGATCAGGACTTCTTCCTTTCTCAATTAATTTCAGCCTACCTTTTCTTCTCTGCTCCTGGCCCAATATTAGGGAGTGTGTGTGTGTATAATATATGTGTGTATGTATATATTTGTGTACATGTACGTATATATATATATGTATGTGTACATACTTGCGTATGTATAATGAATATTTTTCTATTCATTCATACATGTATATATGATGAATACACACATATATGTTAATGTGACTTTAAATACACTATCCACACACATATATATGTTAATGTTACCTCAAATACTCTGTCTAGATCCTCAAACTACTCAGTTACTGTGAACTACTTCTCCAAACCATTTCAACTAAATATTGATCTTGTCATCATTCTCAAATGGTCCAAATCCATGAAGACAAACACTGAAGTTCTTATATCTGATCATAATTTCTAATCCTCCTATCTCTTTCTATGCCTTATTGCTTTAAAACTTATTTTTCATTGCCTTCCATCCTGCCTTTTCCCCACAGATCTCTACTCTTTCACTAATCTGCAGTCACTACTTGCATACTGGCTTCTTCCCTACTGCCTAAAAAATATTCATGTCTCCCATATGCTCAAAAAACCCTCTTTGGATGCCCCCATCCACACTAGTAATCATCCTCTATCTTTCCTCTTTTTCCTGTCTAGACTTGAGGAATAGATTTATAATAGATGCTTCCACTTCATTTCCTCTCTCTTCTTGTCTTTTTTGTAGTCTAGCATTGAATCTCAACATTCATCTGGAACTGCTGTCTCCAAAGTTACCAGTTATCTCTTAATTGCCAGATCTAATGGCCTTTTCTCAGTCCTTATATTTCTTGCTCTCTGGCAGGCTTAGATACTGTCAATCATTCCCTTCTTGATACTTTCTTCTCTCTAGCTTTTTGTGGTACTGCTCTTCTCCTGCCTATACTATTGATCTTTCTATTTCCTTTGCATCTAGGTAATGCCCTTGGGGGGGGGGTGTCCCCCCTAAGGCTCTATCTTGGGTACTCATCCCTTCTCTTTTTATTCCATTTCACTTGGTGATCTCTTCAGTTCCGATGGTGTCGATGGTCATCACTATAAAAATGACTCTCCGATCTACACATCTATACCTAATCTCTCTCCTGACCTCAAGTCTCACATCCAGCTGGATGCCCTGAAGATATCTTAAATTCAATGTATCCAAATGGAAATCATTCTCTCCCCCTTCGCTCCAACACTCTTTTCTTCCTTATTTCTCTTATACTGTCAAGTACCATCATCCTCCCAGTCACTCAGACTTCCAATCTAGGTGTCTTCCTCTACTCCTCACTCTTTCTCACCCCCCATATTCAATCTGTTGCTAAGTAAGTCCTGTCATTTCTACCTTCCTAACATGTGATGCCTTCTTCTTACCTCTGACACTATAACCACCTTAGTACAGGCTTTTGTCATCTCACTCCTGGATGACTGTAATAACCTGTTGATTGGTCTCCTGTTCTCAAATCTCTCCCTGCTTCATTCATCCTCCATTCAGCTGTCGAATTGATCTTCCTTAAATGCAGGTCTGATCATGTCACTTACCCCCCTATTCAATCAGCTCTTGTGTGGAGTCCCTTTGGGCTCCAGGATAAAATGTAAAATTCTTTGGTTTGATTTTTAAAGCTCTTTATAACCTGATCCCTTCCTACTGTTCTATCTTCTTACACCTAACCTCTCCACATCCTCAGTAACTGACACTTGTCTCTTTGCTGTTCCTCACACACACTCCATCTCCTGCCTCCAGCCATTTTTCCTGGCTGTCCCCATACCTGGAACACCTTCCATCCTCTCCTCTGCCTCCTGGCTTCCCTGATTTCTTTCAAGTCTCAGCCAAAGTCTCACCTTCTACAAGAAGCATTTCTAGCCTTTCCAGTCCTTCTTGTCCCTGGTGCCTTCTTCCTTTTAGACTACCCCCACCCCAATTTAGCATAAATATGTGGATATACACACATACACATTTGCATATATGTACACATGCATATGTTTATGTACATGCGTATGCATGCATATGTGTGTCTATATATATGTATATAATTTGTACAGAGTTGCTTGTTGCCTCTCCCATTAGACCATGAGCTCTGTGACAGCAGGGACTTGTTTTTTGCATTTCTTTTTGGATCCTCATTGCCCAGCACAATGCCTGGAATATAGTAGGTGCTTAATAAATGCTAGCTGATTCATTGATTCATCCTCACTGGGACCTCCAATCCCTTCATCTTCATACTTTTTCCTTTCCAGTCTTTTTTTTTTTTTTTTGAGGCAACCTGAGGGTCACACAACTAGTGAGTGGCTGAGGTCACATTTGAACTCAATTCCTCCTGATTCTAGGGCCAGTGCTCTATCTACTGCATCAACTACCAACCCCTCCTTGCCAGTCTTTACCCCTTAGGATACCAGTTCAACTCTATGTTATCCTTTTTGCTCTCAGATCCCTTGCTCCTTTATCACTTCATTACCGAGATGTCCTCTTCTCTTCCCATGCTGTTGAATAAAACTGAGAAAATCACACAGTGGAGCTGACCAGGCCCATTACAAGGCCTTCACTGCTGGGGGGTGATTTTCCATCCCACTCAACACAGTAGATATTCTAAAAGTCTTCTCAAATTTCCCACAGTGCTCTCTTCACCACTCTCTAAACTGAGGGCTTTGCCTCATACTGTGCTAAGAAGATTGAGGCCATTCTCCATGAGTTTCCCCTTTTCCCCTTCTCTTCATTTTACAGCTCCTTAACATCACCCCTTACTCTTTCTTCCTTGAGTATAGTCTTTGATGAAAAGATGACCCTTCTCCATGTACCCTTGATCCTGTCTCCTCCTTTATTCTCCAGTTATCCCCACAATTGTTCCCTCACTCTCATCTTCAGTATCTCCCAAGCTTTTGGTGATTTTGTCATCTTGCTGCACACAAATAAGTCCAAGTTTCTTCTATTTTCTAAAAAAAAAAATCCTCACTGGATCCTACTATCCCCATTAGTTCCAACCTATGAATGAATGAATGAATAAGTGAATGGGAAAATACTTATTAAGCATGTAATATATAGTCTGACCATTAGCAATACTATTAAATAAGATGGCAATCCTGTTCCCAAGAACCTCACACTTTGATCAAAGGAGACAACACATGAAAGAGTTCAGCTGCAGGGCTGATGGGAAGGTCCAGAAGTCTTAAGGGTTCAGTGACAGGGTGAATGACAACACCCAGAGGTTTTCAGGATGAACCAACAAGGTATAGGATGGTGCCCAGAAGTCTGGAAGGAGGGAAGGAAGGGAATAGGCTTTTCTAAAATTCCTACTATGTACCAGGCATTGTGCTAAGCACTTTACAAATGTCTCACTTGATCCCCACAACAACCCTACAAGGTAGGTGCTGTTATTATCCCCATTTCACTGTTGAGGAAACAGTGGTAGGTAGAGCTTGACTTGCCCAAGGTCACGCAGCTAGTAAGTGTCTAGGGTCAGATTTGAATTCAGGTCTTCCTGACTCCAAGCCTAGTACTCCATCTATTGTCCAGTGCCACCTAGCTGCCTTCTTTGGCAAGGCTTACCACCTTCAGTCAATCCTTCAGTGCATCAGAAAGCTTGCAGTTGGTGACTCATGTAAAATGATATGAATAGCCATGCCATTTTTCTTACCTGGGAAATGGGTGATAGAGATACAAAGAGAAGAAGATGACCTGTCAATGACTATCCTGAATGAGGTTTGAAAGGAAATCATCAGTAAAGAGATGAAGAGAAGACCCCCTCTTCTCTTTCCTCTTTGATCTCTATCGCTTCGTAGCGACATCAGTTCATCACCTCCCATGGGCTTAACTATCTTTTCTACCCAAGTGATTCCAAATCTCTTTATCCAGACCTAATTTGTCTCTTGAGTTCCAGAGCATCAACAACTATCTATTGGACATTTCAAACTGGATGTCCCATTGGCACCTCAAATTCAACACGTCCAAACAGAATTCATTTTCTTTTCCCTAAAACTTACCCCTTTTCCAAACTTCCCTATTTTTGTTGAGGACATCACCATCCTTCGAGGCACCTAAATTTGCAACCTTAATGATGTCCTCAGCTTTTCACCTTTACTTCGCATATTCAGTCAGTTACCAAACCTCTTCCTTTCTACCTCCCTTAATCACTCCATATCCTTCTTTCCAATCATACAGCTCCCGCTCTAGTTTAGACCTTTATTCATTTTGATTTAGTCTATTGCAGCAGTCTTTTAATTGGTTTTCCTACTTCTAGTCTGCACTCTAGCTCCTCCTCCATGTAGCCATCAAAGGCATTTTCTAAAGCTTAGGTCTGATCATGTTATTCTCTTCCTATCCCCAATTCGGTAAGATCCAGTGGTTCCCATTTTCCCTTTCAGATCAAACAGAAACATCTTTGTTTAGCATTTGTATCCCTTCACAAGCTGCCCTGTCTTCCTTTTCTAGCCTTCTTTGAAATTATTCCCCTCCCTACACTCTACTTGCCTTTTTGGTGTTCCTCACACTCTTCACTTAATCTCCCATCTCCATGCCTTTGCATTAGCTGCCCTCTCCCCATGCCTAGAATTCTCTCCTTTCCCTCTACCTCTTGAAGTCCCTGTTTTCCTTAGAGACCCAGTACTATCTTCTACATGAGACTTTGCCTGGTTACTTAAGCTGTTAGTAGCTTTCTATCCAAGGTTGCCTTGTATCTGCCTCTATACCTGCATGTTTTTAGAATGTAAGCTGCTTGAGGGCAAGGACTTTTTAAATTTGTTTTTGTAACCCCCAAATCTACTGGTAGTATATGTACTGGTTGTACCTGACACATACTCAAATTGGTCTTTGATATCACTGGTTGAGGAGTTCCCTCTAAAAATGCTGACCACACCTCATCCATGTCTGCCCACCCTTTGTGACTCTCCCCATAGGTCATCTGCTCAATGTGCTGGAGGCCTTCTCTGCTGTCTCCTGATATCATGAAGGTACAAGTCTAACACTCTGTTTGTCTACCTGTCATCCTTCACTTTTATCCCATGACCAGTCCATTTTTTTATCATGTAGTTTGTTGATAAAGTCCCTTCTTGTGCTTCAGAGTTGCTTATCAGTTATTGTAGCATGCTCACACCTACCATGTGTCTCTCTGTTGTCCTCAGTATAAGACTTATTTTTATTTTTTCAGAAGGTTCTGTCTTGCTGCCATGTAGCAACATTGTTCAATTTTAATATAAAAAAGGTGGCTCTTTCATAGGATGCTTGGGGTCAGTAAAAGAACTCTATAGGTTCTGAACACAATCCAATCTCCTGTTCAACTCTGCACATAAATTGTCTATTGGTCCTATCTGTCGTAGATATCATCCTACTGGAAAAGTTCAACAGGGTATCCATCCAAATGCATGTTAAAATTTGGATGATAGTCATTCTTAATCAGCTTGGTCTTTCTCATGTACATAGAACTCTTTTGAATAATTACAAATATTTTCTAAGATAACTCCACTTAACTCTTAATTTTCCCTCAGCTACTTTGCTTGGTTTCAACTCTAGGTACCTTCTGGTGGTCACCCTCCCCCCATCCCTTTCAGATTCTTTGTGCACTGTCTGGCCTTCTGACCATTCTATGAGCAAGACATTCCCTCTCTCAACCCTGAGCGTTTTTTCTGCCTGTCCCCTTCTTGATTGGGATGCTCTCCTTTCTCCACTCCAATTATTGATCTTCCCTGCTTCCTTTAATGACCAACAAAAATTCCACCCACAAGAAGCCTTCCTCAACCTCTCTTAATTCTAATACTTTCCATCTTTCAATTATTTCCTATTTATCCTGCATGTGAACTTACATTTATTTCTTTGCATATTGTCTCTCTTGCTAGACTGAAAAGTTCATTGAAGGGAAAGATTGTCTTTTGCCTCTTTTTTGCATCTCTAGAACTTAGTAAATATTAATTTATTTGTTCATCTATCTATCATTTATCTACCCATCCACCCATCCATCCATCTATTCATCCATCAATCCATTCATCTATCATTAAGAAACTTGCCCAAGTTGAATGCCATCTTCAAAGAGGAGCAGGACTTCAGTAACTATAGTGAATCCACATAAATATTTATAAGCAAAGTGCTATCTTCAGGAAGAACTTCTGGAGGAACTCAGAAACTATAGGGAATCCATATTCTATTTGGTGTCTGCACTGGATGTAGTCATGAGGATGGCAAACATCTTTGGTGAGCCAATATATCTTTGTTTTTTGTGCCTTGATTTTGATAAATATGTCATCATCTTTGTAACATCTTTCACAGAATTTTATGTTATTTTGACATACGTGGACAGGAGACAGCATGCTGGAGGAAGCATTTAGAGAAAAAAGTGGGAGAAAAAAAGAAGGCAACATTTGGCTCTATTAATCAATTGGTTTTTTAATAGTCCATAAACAATGTTGTGGACACCTTGCAGTCTACTGTATAACTGTAAAAATGTTGTCTACTATAAAACATTTTTTTTTTTTTTGCAAAAGCTTTCCTCTTCCATTCCTCATTCCTCATAAAGGATGTCCTTGATGTTTCAACGGACAAGGCAAACTATCATTCTAATTAAGGGATAAGATGGGGCTCCTGATTATAAGGATTTGAAAACATAGTCGAGTCTTCCAAAGTAGAAGCTGTCAGTGGTGTACTTAGCTGGCATTCTCCCACCCCCTATAACTAATACACCCTGAATATTGAGATCATCACCTTAGGCTTGTACAGTGAGTACAAGATGTTCAAGTTAAGACATGGCAACAGAATTTGTAATACAGCTCTGCTGAGCAAAGTATATGTGGCAGATAGATAAGTCTGGATTCCTGGGAATCTATATGGGTAAAAAAATTTCCACTTCGAACACTGGACTGAAATTTTAAGGAATATAGTATGCCTAAAAATTCTGGAAACAATGGCACATAGATTTATTTAGTGTACAAACATCTGAGTTTGAATATTTTTAAAAAATGTATTTCATAACTCTTGCACCTATTAGTTGCTCAATGATATGGAAAGGCATTGTTGCAAACAGTGACAAGTATTATATTATATAAAGCCAGCTGCCTGAAAAAATACAATAAGTTATAGATTATCCAGAGATCAGCCCCCTGAAATGTTCATGCATTCAGGAAAACTCTGAATCTGAAAGCCAGCAGAAAAGTCTACAACCTTCTCACCTCCAAAGCCTCAAACTTAAAAAAAAATTCTCTTTAGCCCTATTCAGTAAGTATCAGGGATGAAAGTTAAGAAAAATCATGGTTATATCTCATGCGTTTGCTTGTTCAGTTTCCTGTGAAGAAAGGAGTTATCAGATATACCAAGACTATTTAAAACAGGTCAGCCCTTTTCTTTTGAAAGCCAAGAAGTATGGGAGAAGGTTGAACAAGATGATCTCTGAAGTATCTTTTAAGTTCAAGAACATCTTGTATGCATTGCTGTTATGGAATTCCAATAACACATATACACAGCTGTTTAGAAGAGAATGTGAAATTGCAGAATAGAGATGGGAGTGGTGAAGCTGAAGGATCTTCTCCTTTCTCAGATGTGGAAGAGGTTATTGATTCTGATTCTTACAAGACAGGACTGATGATTCTTTACCTAACCAGGAATTTCAACATCCTCTGAACAATCTTATAGGACTTTAGGAAAGGTGTCTTCAAAGCAAAATCCCTTCAAGGCAGTGAGATGTAGCCCCTGACATACATTAAGTGCTTAGTAAATGCTTATTGATCTGATGAGACAAAATCCTAAAATTGTAGTCAACTTTTTTCCTCCCACTTTTCTCTCTAAATGTTTAAAAAACTAATATTAGATTGTGAGCCCCTTGAGGACAGGGACTGTCCTTTTAGGCATGTACATCTCCTTTCCCCTACATGTAGTAGGGGCTTAATAATTGATTATTGGATATATTATTTTAACCCTGCATTTGTTTGGATTTATTAAAGCAATTCATTATGCTTTGACTTGTTTCCCATTTTATTGAGAAATGGTGATTTGCATGTTTAGCTTTGAATAAAAATTTCCCAGAGTCAGTTAGGGGGCAGTTTAATTCTGTGTGCTTGCTACTAGCACAAGGCATCTAGGTGGTGTAGTGAATGGAGAGCACTGGGTCTGGATTCAGGAAGACCTGAGTTCAAATACAACCTCAGACAATTACTAGCTATGTGACCTTGGGCAAATAACTTGACCTCTGTTTGCTTCAATTTTCTCATCTGTAAAATGGGGATAATAATACCACCTTCCTTCCAGCATTTTTTGGGAAGATCAAATGAGATAATATTTGTTTGTTTTTTAATAATTATAATTTATTTTTAAAAATTTTGAGTTCTAAATTCTCTCCCTTCCTTCAGCTCTCCTCTATCCATTGAGAAGACAAGCTATATATCAATTATTCATGTAAAGTCAAGCAAAACATATTTCCACATTAGCCATGTTGGAAAAAAAAGTGTGAAATATGAAATGAAAAAGGTATGCTTCAATCTGCACTTGAGTTCATTAGTTCTCACTCTGGAGGTGGGTAGGATTTTTGTCATGAGTCCTTGTAGACCATAGTGTTGATCAGAGTAGCAAAGTCTTTCATAGCGGATCATTGTTATGATATTGTTATTACAGCATACAATGTTCTCCAGGTCCTAGTTACTTTATTTTGCATGAGTTCATATAAGTCTTCCCATATTTTCTGAAACCATCTCTTTGATCATTTCTTAGAGCACGATAGTATTCCATCACATTCATTTATCATACCTTGCTCAACTCATTGCCAGTTGCTGAGCATCCCTTCAGTTTCTAATTCTTTGCCCCCCCTAAAAAAGCTGCCATAAATATTTTGTACATGTAGCTTCTTTTCCTTTTCCTTTGGGATATAGACCCAGGAGTGGTATTGCTGGGTCAAAGAGTATGCGCAGCTTGATAGTCCTGTAGGTATAGTTCCAAATAGCTTGAGATAATATGAAATAGATAATAATAGCACAGTGCCTGGCATATAATATATAAATGCTAGTTTTTATTATTATGCATCTTATTTTAAGGAAAGAACTATGTCAATGTACATTGTATAGAATCTGTCTTGATTCATTATTCACAAGAACAGAAGAAACTCTTAACTGAAGAGACTCTTAAAAATATATTCAAGGAAAGCCCGTGTACATGGGGATAGTTCTGCTAACACCTCTGCTTTGCCTCATTGTTAGAATGCTATATAACCCAAGTAAGGGATTTAAATTCCCTTGGAAAGCCAAAGTATTAAACACTTTAGAGCTTATTTGGTTCATCCATTCACCCCTCCCCCAATGTTCCCCTCTACCTGGATTTTGCAGGTGACAAAACTGAGGCCCAGAAGAGTCAAGTTATTTCCCAGTGTCATACGGGTATCACTAAGAAGCAGAGACAAGATCTGAATGCATGTCAAATGCCAGACTCACAGAAGGTAGGACATTTTGTTCTGAGGGCTTTGTCTGAGCAAACTACCAAGATTACTTCAAACTCTGTGTTTCCTATAATTTTCACTTGGGTTTGCCAAATTTCTGATTTTCTCTGTATTTACTCCTGTTTGCACTGGCTTTGTGCTTTCTCATCATTTCCCTGTTCCCCTTAAATTCTCTCCCTATCCCAAATTCCAAACCTAGTCAAAAAAAAATCAAGATAAACAACCTATATGTTCACTAGTGACTTTGATTTGTGATTGTGTGTGTGTGTGTGTGTGTATATGTATATATATATATATACATATATATACACACATACATGGGCAGCTAAGTAGTGCAGTGGATAGAGCTCCAGTGTAGGAGTCAGGAGGACCTGACTTCAAATCTCATCTCAGACACTTGACACTCACTAGCTGTGTGACCTTGGACAAGTCACTTAATCCCAATTGCCTCACTCTGGGTCATCTCCAGTCATCCTGATGAATATCTGGTCACTGGATTCAGATGGCTCTGGAGGAGAAGTGAGGCTGGTGACCTGCACAGCCTTCCTTCACTCAAAACAAAGTCAAGTGCAAATCATGTCATTATTTCTCTGATGGCATAGTTTTCTTTGGCAACGAAGGACAAACACATACACATATACACATATATATATGTGTGTATATATACATATACACATATACATATAAAATCTCAGAATTGGAAGGTATCTCAGTTGTGCAGTTTAGCACACACAAACATTCTCCCCACAACATTGCCAACAATTCTGTACTTGAAGACCTCCAGAGAAGGTTCGTTTACTAGTTATTAATCCTTCTCACTTTTTGTTGTTGTTCAGTCATTTCAGTTGTGTCCAACTCTTCACGACTTCATTTGGGGTTTTCTTGGCAATGCTACTGGAGCAGTTTGCTATTTTCTTTTCCAGTTCATTTTACAGATGAGAAAACGGAGGCAAACAGGATTAAGTAACTTGCCCAGAGTCACACAGCTAGTAAATGTCTGAGGCCAGATTTAAACTCAGGAAGAGGAGCCTTCCTGGCCAAGTCTGACACTATGCACTGAGCCACCTAACTCCCCTTCCCCTTTCCTTTCCACTTTTGGATAGCTTTAAATTGTTAGAAAGTATTTCCTTACATCAAACCTAAATTTGCTAACATGCCTAGACCTGAGAGGAAATAGAGAATTTTCTTTGGGATGGGGCAAATAAACTGGTGACAGGAGCAGGAGCCTTGGAGTATAGGAGAAGCAAGTCCCCCCAACAGGGGCTTAATCCAACTCCTAATATATACAGAAACTTAAATTGAATGGGATTAGAAGCCATCTCCCATTTGTACCTAACCAAGCATCTCTTCTATACAACATATCTGACAAGATGTCACCTGACTTTTCCTTGGGGACTTTTAATGAAGGGGGACCTTCTGAGAACCTCCACTCCATTTTTGATAGATCTAGTTATTAGGAAATTTTTATCAGGTCAAAATTTGTCTCTGTATTTTTTATTTTTAATATATAAATATATTTATTTTTTCATGCATTTATCATCTATCCCACCCCCTATCCCTGGCAACAAGAGCCTCTGGAATCAAACAACAAACAACACAACTCCCCCCGCCCACCAAAAAAACCCTAACCCCTCATTGTACACATGTATAGTCTGGCAAAAAAAAGTTCCACATTGGCCATGCCCCAAAATGTATATATCTCTCATTGCATTTTAAGTTTCTCACCTGTCTGGCAGGATATGAATAGTATGCTTTGTCTTTAGTCTTCTGGATTCATAGTTAGCCTTTGAATGATCAGAGTTCTTTCAAAGTTGGTTTACTCTACAAGGTCATCATCCTTTAAGTCTCTCTGCTAGTTCTCACTTCTCTCTGTATCAGTTCTGGCAGGCCTTCCCAGCTTGCTCTGAAACTGTCCATTTTTGCATGTCTCATAGTATGATAACATCCCACATATACATGTTCCATAACTTGTCTAGCTGTTCCCCAATAAGAGGAAGGCCCCTTAGTTTACAATCTTTGAATACAATGAAAGACACCTAGCAACATTTTTATACATATAGGTCCTTTTCCTCTTTCTCTTTCTCATCTCTGAGTAGTATGGACCCACCAGTGGTATTTTTGGGTCAAACGGTATACACAATTTAGTGACTTTTTGGGCAGAATGGCTGAATCAGTTTGAGACTCCACCAACATTTAAAGGCACTAGCGTGCCAATTTTCTCTAAGTCCCTCTAATATTTGTCATGTTGCCATAGTTTCTACCCATTGATCCCAAATCCTCTTCCCCATAACATCTGGCTATCATGTGCCTCTCTGGACTAAACATCCTCAGTTCTCTCATCTAATCCTGTTTTGACATGAATCTAAGGCCCTGCAACCATTCTAGTGACCTTCTTCAAATCACTCTGTAGCCTGATCAATGTCCTTCCTAAAACAGGATCTCCAGAGCTGAAAACAATACCTTAAATGTGGTTTAATTATGACAGATTGCAGAGAGACTATCATTTTCCTAGTCTTAGACTTTATGCCTCTCCTTTATGCAGTCTGATTGCATTTGCTTTCTTTTCTGTCATTATCATCCTGTTGAATCTTATAGAGCTTGTGATATACTGTAACCACTAGATTTTTTTCAAATGAATTGTTGTCTCCCCAATCACATATTGTCAAGCTGATTTTTTGAACTTAAGTGAAAGATGTTAAATTTATGCCTAATAAACTTAATCTCGTTAGATCTGGTCAATGTTCTAATGTGTCAAGTTCTATTTGAGTCCTGATTTCATCCAGTGTGTTAATTATCCTCCTTAGTTTCATGTCATTTGTAAGTTTTTATGACTGTCACCTGTGCCATTACCCAAGTCTTTGATAAAAATGGTAAATAAAACAGGGCCAGGTACTGGTCCTTGAGGCATTCTGCTAGAGGTTTTTTTTCTCATGTTGAACCTAAATCAACCTTCCTGTATCCCCTGCACACCCTGTTCTCCTTCATTAAATTCCCCAAGGAAAAGCCAGATGACAACCTGTCAGATATGTTGCATAGAGGCGATGCTTGGGTAGGTACAAATGAGAGGTCATGGCCTCTAATCCCATTCAATTTAAATGGAGGTTTCATACAATTTTGTAATTCCTATATGTGATCAAGTCTGATGACGATCACCACCATTGGAAGCAATATTACAGATATGGCATGACATCAATTACAATGCTAGATAAAAAAATATTGAACAGACAGGACCATGGACAGAGAGACCCGAGATATTCTTCTAGAGACCTCCTTCCTCTTCAGATTTCTATCGATCCACTTATCTTCTCACTCACATTTCCCCATTTTGTCTCATAACACAATTGTGGGAGATCATCTCATGCCTTGGTAAAAAATCACATAACTATGTCTATGAAATTTACCTCATCTATCAGAGTAGTAAAAACTAGATGAAATCCCTCTGATCCAACTTGTTCTTAACTAACCTATGCTAGCTCATAGTGAATCATTACTTTCCTTTTTAAGTTTTCACTTATGATTTCACCAAGAATTGAAGTCAAATTCACCAGCCTGTAGTTTGAAAAATCTACTGAATTTTCCTTTTAGAGAAGTTGGATATCTGCCCATCTACAAGCCTATGACAACTCTGTTATCCTCCATTATCAATGGTTCTGCTCATATCTGTAAATTCTGCCATTACATTGGAAGATACTTTTTTGGACCTGAAGACTTTAACTTACTGACAACAGCTAGATGTCATTTTGTCATCTCCTCACAATGACTTTCAGTTTCCTTTTAATTTTTTCCGTTCTAGGTCAAAATCTCTCTTTGGTACACAAAAGAAAAGGAAAAGGAATTTAGTAGTTTTATCTTTTCCATACCATGTTATACCCAAGCTGGGGCCTTTTTCCTTTCTCCTTATTCCCCAATTCTTATTCCCAAAGTTCTTTTTGCTCTCCTTAGACTTTATCAAAATATTAGCTCATCCTAGGATTTGACCTTCCTGATACTATTACATATAGAACTGTGCCACCCTTCTGAATCTGTCCTCAGTTATCTGCCCTTTGTTCCATCTTCCATACTGATCCTTGACATGAAGCCAAATGAATTTGTTTAGACAGTCCTCACTTTTCTTCCTCATCAAAATAAATTACAAAATATCAAAATAAATAAAATAAAATGATCATCTGAATTTCATCCTTGAGAATCTCCCTCTGTTCCTAAGCTGAATTCCCTTTTAGAATCTCAGACCAAAGGCTCCCATTCTTTCTCTGAACTCTATGAAAGCTGTTTTCCTAAAGTCTAGGGTGCATAGCAATCTTAGGCATTCCACTCTTTGTCTAAAATGAGGTGTAAGATGGCATGGACATTTTCTCCTATAGCTCCTCCCACCCCCAATTCACTCTGTAATTGATCAAAACCAGGTTCAACATAGCAGTTTCTCTTGGCATTTGCCTTATAAAAGATGAAATTAACAGGACAAGTGAGAATTTATCAGGGGCTTAGTTTTTATCAGAAAGTTACCTTCAGAAAATGAATGGATATATGAAGTCTCCTTCCCCCACAATCATATTCTGTCTCTGCCAGTTCCAGGATTTCCTTTAGGAACTCATCATACATTTTTTCCTTCTAGTTATACCATAATACTAACACAATATCACTTCTATTTCTCCATCCTTTGATCCTCACTCAAATGCTCTCCACCCTGCTTCTCCCCTCAGGTTTGTAGATTTCCATGCAGGTATATACTTTATGTATAATGATATGGTACCACCCTGATTATCTAATCTGTTCCTTTTGAACAAAAAAACCAAGTGAATCCCTCCTAATACTATATTTTAGTCAAGAATTGCATTCCTTCAAGTCTTCACAATGTCCTAAGGCTAGTTTTGAAACTCTGCATTAAAATCTCGAGTTCCTTTTGTTAACCATGTTTTTTGAGCAACATCTCTTCCATCTATCCCCTTTGTTCTACTTACCTGGCCACTGCCCTGTTTTGAACCTTCATCACTTCTTGCATGGGTTATTGTAATTGTATCCTAAATCATCCTGTGTCTAATCTTTTTTCTCTTTAATCTATCTTCCACACTACTGCCAAAATATTTTTTCTAAGGCTAGGATCCAACCATCCTATTCACTTGTTCAGAAATTTTCAGTGGGTACTTTTTGTCTCTAGGATAAAGTGCAAACACCTCAGGCTGACCTTCATAGTTGTCCATAATCTGACTCCAACCTAAATTTCTGAGATTTCATGAAACCTCCTTGGCTTCATCAAGAATGGGTCATGCCACATTCAACTCATTTTTTTTTTTTTGGACAGGGTTATTAGCAAGATTAGATCATGAAAACACTGTAGCTTAAGTTTATCTAGATTGTTAGCAAACAATTTCGTAAAGTCCCTCCTGCTATTCCTGTGGAAAATATGGAGAGGTGTGGGTTAGATCATGATAGGTGGGTTCTGAACTGGTTAACTCTCTGCACCTGAATAGGACAGAATCATAGAAATCACATCTACTAGTTCTTTTATCAGTTCATTTGGATCCTGTGATTTGAACTCTTCAAGGGCAGTTAGGTGTTCTCTTCCTGTCTTCCTGCTTATCTTGGTTATCAACTTTCTAATAGCTACTTTTATGTTGTCCTTTATAGTATAAATTTCTTCTTGGCAAGGAAGACAAGTTTTGCCTTCTCTCTGTGATCTGTCATTCTACCCATCCCCTTCTATCTATCCCTTCTGTGAACATCCTCTTTCCCTGATTATAATTTTAAAATCCCCTGGTGTTGTATTTAGCTTTTCTCACCAATTCTGAAGTTTGGCACCCCCGACATGGTTTTTAAAGAAGGGTGCCACTGACCTGACTGTGTTTTTAGACATGCCTTTTAAAAGTCGATGATCTCCTGATACATCTTCATTAATCTTCAGACAACTCCACAATAGTTACAGTATTCATAAACATATTATTTTTAGATCTGTGGCAGGCATCTTAAGTAAGACTTTGTCATATTGCATCTAATGGGTTTTTTTTTTTAATTCAGATGATAGACATAGCAAGATCTTAAGTTCACTATGCTACTTATTTAACTATGTGACTTCTGTAGAAAATCATCTTTAATAGCCTACCTAATCTCTTCTCAGATTTTCATCAAGGCTGACCTCAATGTGTACATGAAGCATTCTTATGAAGATTTTAGAGGAATAAGAAAGTAGATCCATAGTCACTGATGCTATCTCAGTTATTTTTTAAATTGCAAGGTGTATCTATGATATTTTCTCTTCTTTGGGAAAGTTTTACTCATTGAGATATCTTGAAAATTGGTCCTTGAGTGCAGTTTAACTGCGTTGCTGCCAGCAAAGATTTTGTCTGTTAAGTATCTGATCATTTTAAGACATTCTTCCTGTCTTCATCATTTTCTTGTCATTTCTACTCCTTCATATAATATGTTGAGCACTGAGTGGATAGAGTCCAAATGGAGTGGGTTTATTAATATTGTTGATGAGCCCTTACTGTAGAAAAACCTTATTATCTTATTATATACATGAAATATATAACTTACTTTCCAAATATAATTAAATCCATGTTATATTCAGGTTCTTTTAACATGTATCTTTCCATTCAAGGTATATTGAACTGACTGTGATATCGCTGGTCAACTGCAAGTCATGTCATCATGTCCCAGTTGTCATGATCCTCTTCGAAAACAAAGGACAGACACAAACTGTGAGTAGTCATAACTGCCTGAAAGGGGACCCAGTCAGTTAAGTAACTCAGCTTATCCTCTCCTCCTTTCCAAAGAAAAGTAAATTTTGATGGCCATAAGCTGCCCACTTAACTTAGGGTTTACTGGCTAGATGCCTTCCTTCCTTCCTTCCTTCCTTCCTTCCTTCCTTCCTTCCTTCCTTCCTTCCTTCCTTCCTTCTTTCCTTCCTTCCTGTCTTCCTTCCTCCCTCTCTCTCTTTTTTCCTCAAAGACCAAACCTTAAACCCATTTCACTGTGCAGTTCATAGATTGGACCACAATAGATCCCTGCCGCAGCTCCACTTAATGGCTATATTTTGGACCCTCCTGGCTCAGAGTGAATGTTAATAGTAACTGTTTCTCTTTTGACCAGCAACCCTGAGGGTCTTCCCCTCCCAGTTTGATTTTTTTTTAAATTAAAGGTGCCATCCCTTGACTCATTTCTTAAAGAAGGCTATTTACTGAATGGGCATTACCTTACTCTAAGTGAGTAACTGAAAGGGCCTTAGCCTAAAAGGGCCAGGGTCTCCCATTGCATCCTGGGCCATCTGCAATCATCCTAATGAATATCTGGCCACTGGACCCAGATGTCACTGGAAGAGAAAGCGAGGCTAGTGATCGTGTATCAAAGTTAACTGCAAGTTACGACATCATTTCTCATATGTCATGGTCCTCTTTGAAAACAAAGGACAGAAACAACCAACAAATGTTTCTTTTGTCTATCACGGCTATAATACACTATTGTGGCTCTCATTAAGCCATGACTGCTGAAATTCATTTCATAGTGTCTACTCTGTTTTTTTTTTTTTTTTGCCTTATGGTTTTTGTGACTCTTTATATGATGTGTATAAGGATATATTTGCTTCTTTAAATTTTTGTGTGTGATATTTTAAGTTCTGAACTGTCTCTCATCCTCCCTCCCTTTCCCTCCAGAAGTTGAGAAGCCCATCATTTGATACAGATGTGTATATATGTAAACATGCTATGCGTATTTCTATTTATCATTTCTTTCTCTGGAGATGGATAGCATATTCCTTCCTTTGAGTATTTGTAATATTCAGAATAACAGTCATTTACAGTTGTTCTTTGAACAATATTGCTGTTACTGTATCCAGTGTTCTCTTGGTTCTGCTAATTTCACTCTTCATTATTTCATTCAAGTCTTTTCATGTTTTTCTGAAATTAGCATAGCCATCATTTCTTATAGCACAGTAGTATTCCAACATAACCATACACCACAAATTGTTTCAGCATCCTCCCATGGGTAGAACAATAAAGATATCCACAGATAAATGAATTCAAAATAATTTGTGAAAGCCTTGGGCAGTATAAATTGAGAAATGAGGAAAGTGTCCTCCCAGAAGATGGCACTTGAACTGATCTTGAAGAATAGATTCCAAGAGTTAGATTCATGGTCAAAGAGCATTCCAGTTATTAGGGGCAGCCTGTGAAAGGTCATGGAGATGGGAAATGGAATGTCAAGAGTGGTTAGAGGACAACTTGGCTGGAATATTGAATCGGAGAAGGGAAATAACACCATAGAATCAGAGAATTCTGTGGAAAACATGGCAGAGAGCATTTAGGTAAGAATCAGTGAAAGTAGAAACAGAAATAATAGTGTCAACGGAGAATGTTGCAGACCACCTGAATAGAAAGAGGAAACAGATGAGGAGTTTGACAGAGAGATCACAAGCTGACACAGTGGCATTTGTGACAGTGATGGGGGGACTCCAGTTGTCTGGACATCTAGAGCTTTCTTGATGCCAAAGTAGGACAGATTTCCTTGATTTGCCTTTGCAATAACTTCATTCTTCAAAAGATGGAGGAACCAAGAGGGAGAACTTCACTGGCTCTGGGGGTCACTTGTGGGCATTGGGGAATTGTCTTCTGATCTTTCATGATTTTAGAACTCTTTATCTGGCAGTTTCTTATTGGTCCAGAGGTTGTTTTCTTGTCTAGGAGCTAACCTGATCAGATGGTCATCTTCTTAAGCAAAGAACAACCATAATGATTGGTCCTGTGGGGCTTAACAGCTATTTTCATGAGCTGCCTCTGAGACTTCCTCCTGTTTCACAGTTCACTTTCTGTGAAAGAGCTGCTCCTGCCTCAGTTACTGAGCACTATTTAGGTATATGGTTTAAGGTAACTTCTAAGAGGTGCCATATTTCTCTCATGGTATTTTGTTTCCTTTTTGACTAACAGTTCTCTGTTAGTCTCACAGTTAGATGAGGATGACCTATTCTCTACAATCCCTAGTATCTTGGTTATAATCCTTATTTGGATCAATCGTCTGACCACTTGGTAATTCAATCTTAGTTATCCAGATGCTGAAAACTTTTTGTTGTTCAGTTGTTTTTCAGTCACTGTGAATCTTTGTTATTCCACTTGGGGTTTTCTTGGCAAAGACACTGGAATGGTCTGCCATTTCCTTATCCAGCTCATATTACAGATGAGGAAACTGAGGCAAACAAGATTAAGTGACTTGCCCAGGGTCTGAGGCCAGCTTTGAACTTAGGTCTTCCCAACTCCAGGCCAGGCATTATATCCACCATGCCACGTAGCTTACATTGGGAGAAAAAAATACTTGAGTGCAAATAATTCACTGTATTTACCAGTAGTACTAACTTGTCCTTACTGCATAATAGATGACTCATCACATTTCAGTGCTTTAACAGTACTATTCTAGATCAATTATCTCTTAAAGGAGAATGTTTTATGAACAAGAGTTTCACAAAATACTAGGCTTTTTCTGTGAAATAGACATTTATAAAAATAATTTTTAGCGAAAATTGGAATAAAAATGAAACTTTCAAAAATTTAAAACTAAAAAAAAAAAACATTCATAAGACATACTCCTTTAAAAGAAAGTTGATCTTGAACAGTGGTTCTCAAGTTTTTTGTAGCACAGAACTCTTCACTTGAAACAAGAATTTTTAGTAAAAACCTTTTTATAAACGATTTATAAAAATCCCTAAAGCTCATGATATTAATTATGTCTGATTTTGTTACAAAATTTCAGATCAGTGTTTATGAATTTTAATAATATTACAATCAACTTATTGAAAAGAATGGGATTATATGCTATCGATAGGTATCAACCATAGGATGATAGATCAGGAGGTAGGAGAGCCCTTAGAGGTCAAATGCTTCTACTCCTTCATTTCATAGATGAAACTAAGATCTAGAAAAGTGAAATGTTGCCCAAGTTCAAACTATTAGTAACTGATAGAATCGGGATTTGAATCCAGACACTTCAGCTTCAAATCCAGCATCCTTTCCATTGGACAAGTATTTATCAATCTTGAAAGATGTTTTATTATAATTTTATTTTCAACTTTACTTGTGTGTTGTTCAGTCATTTTCAGTCATGTCTGACTCTTCATGACCCCATTTGGGGTTTTCTTGGCAAAGATACTGGAATGGTTTACCATTTTCTTTTCCAGCTCATTTTACAGATGAGAAAACTGAGGCCAACAGGATTAAGTCACTTTCCCAAGGTCACACAGCTAGTAAGTTTCTGAGGCCAGATTTAAACTCACAGAGATGAGTCTTCCTTAGAGCTCTATCTGCTGCACCATCCTACCCCTTTACTTGTACAAACCAGTATTTTGTGGTACTGTTTCAGTTTGTCTCATCACTTAAAATTTTGCTTTGTATTTTAAAATTCATTTTTACTTGTAAATATCTTTGTAATTTTGCTGGAAACAACTGATTTTTATAGTTTGATAACATAGCATGTAAGACATAAAAATCATCAGAAATAAAACAATTTGGAAGTCACCATCTTAATATGAATGTTTTTTCAGTTTAGAGGCTCTGGTACTCCAAAAGGTTGTGACTGCTTTGTCATCCAAGTCTTGTTTATTAACTCTCTTGCTTTCTTATCTTTTCAAATTTCTTGATTTTTATCAATGATCCATCTTGGATTCTAGCATGAAAATATGGGTAGTACAATGACCCTAACTAATATCAACATAATGGCAGCATGACCTGGCAGATAAAGGGTTGGATTTGGAGTCAGAAAGATCTCAGATAGACAGAGTATGTTCTGCCTTGGTACTAAAATTGAATAGTCTGAAAGGAAGGTCTCTAGGATGTTGACTGGCCACCTCTTCTGGAGTAGAATTTCTGGGAGGATATAGATAAGAGCTGCAGAGGATGACAATGATTGAGTGAATTGAGACTGCCCTGCTGGAACGAGTAACCACATTTCTGAGATGACAGAGCCATTGACTTGTTGAATTATTACCCACAGACAATATTTTTTGGCAGAAATTAGTTACAGCCATCAATTATAGAACATTGCATCACCGTAAAAACTACTATGAATGAACAGAACAGATACAAGGATTATCTGAAGACTGCTTTCCTGGAAACATGGGATTAAGCTATAGGAAGTAATAGAAGGAATGGTGCATTTCACTTTCTGTCATTTGTACTTGATTGATATACATACCTGAGCGCCAGTTATATCTCAGTCTTATCTGCATTGATGGTATGTAATTACACTTGACTTGGAATTCTGGCTGAAATACTCAAATATGTACCTGTGATCTTATTAACACGGTTCTTGCCTCTGATGAGACAGATTCCAACCCTTCCATAATCATCCACTCTGTACATTTTTCTTGCATGTTCTTTTAAGAGCTTGACACAGGGTGTATGCCCTTAACAATAGGGGTCTTCCTTGCTTTCTTTTGATAATGAGAAGGTACAAGTTATAGCATGTGGTTAGTCCTTCAGTTATCCCTTACTCTTGTCACATGACCACCCTATCTTCTTCATCCATGTATCATTTCTTTGAAGCTTTATACTGGGTCTCCTTCATATTTTCTTCATTGTATTGTGTCAGACACACAACATATTGGATAGGGTGTCAGACTCAGAGACAGGGAGATCTGAGTTCAGATCTAACCCCAGAGGCTGTGTGATCCTGGGCAAGTCATTTAACATTTCTGTGCCTCAGTTTCATCCTCTGTAAAATGAGGACAATAATGGCACTTAGTTCACAGGGTTGTTGTGAGAATCACAGGATATAGGTAAAGTATCATATAAATGCTAGCTGCTATTGTTATTATAATGATTAATATTATTATGTCATAACCTGCTCAACCCATCGTTTATCTCTTTATTGCACTCTAGGTAGCATGCATTTTTAGATCATTGGATTTTAGGTTCACAGATCCTTGAAGAAATATTAGAGGTCATCTACCAATATTAGCAATAATAATATTGGCAGGTACCATTTATGTAGTGAATTAAGGTTTGAAAAGCACTTTACAAATATTATTTTATATTTATACTACATTCTGGAATGTAGGTGCTATTATTATCCCCATTTTAAAGATGAGGAAATGAAATCATTGTACTTTTCTGTATCAGTTCTGCCCCTCATTTTCCAGATTCTATCCTTGCTTTGAACTTGAAGCTTTATGTTTAATACACTTTATGAAAGGTAACAGATTGCTGTCTATGGGAATGAGTATCTATTTATTATAACAAAAGTGTATAAGTGGTAAGGCTTATATAGCATTCTATACTACTTCCCCATATCTTGATCAAAAATGACTATCACAGACTGGATGTAGATTCATGGTTCCATAAGGAAAAACTATACCATGTGTAAGGGGGAGCTTCTTGAGTACTCCACAAATAGAAGGAAAGAACTTATAGAAATCAGAGCCATATGTTTGCCATATGTTCTCCCTACGCTTGAGTCTGTCCTTGGCTCCAAATGCAGAAACTGCCATCAATTGATACAGACATGCTGGTAGGACATTGATAGGAAGATATGAAATACATCCTCTGGACCCTTTGAAGTTCACAAGGTCCTCCCATATCCAAAGGCCAAGAAGGGTAGGGAGAGAGGGAGAGAGAAACCTGGCACTAAACTAACTTGATAATTGACAGATGACTCTTAGAACATGACCAAATTTCGTCAGTCTATCTGAACATTATGCCTTTGCAATCTGACTTCAGTTCTAAGGTCTTTTAGTCCATAGTCTATGACTCAAAGTGATTGATTTGGTATCTTATTACTTAAGTTAAGTAGGGTGCGATGACATCATTGAGCAGTTAAATCAATCTTACCAGTTTTAAGTGTCTTTCTTTCATTTCTAGAATATTGTATTCCAAGATTTCCTCTCATTCACTGCAGAAGCTGCTAGGTCTTTATAATACTGACTGTGGTTTCTTGATCCTACAACTCCCAGGGTGTTTGCTGTATTTTTGTTGTTGTTGATGTGGAAGTTCTAGATTTTGGCTGTGACATTCCTGAGCTTTTTTCTGCATTATTTCTTAATGAGTTCAGTTCCCTTAGGACTTTGCACTCTATTTAATCACGTCAGCAGCTCTGTTACTTTGATTCTTGCTCTGAATTTTGTCTCTGCACATTGAGGTAATGGCAGATCCAGACAACCCTGCTATTGTTTCACTAGTATTATACGGTATTTACACTTAATTTACTGTTTCAAAGTTTTAAAGTTTTCTCATGCTTTACTTTGCTAAAGTTCTTCATTGATTTAAATAACAAAATTCCTAGCCACACTTGGCTTTTTTTTTTTTTTTGCTCCTTGAGGAGACTACTTTTGGATTTTTAATGATTAAGACAATTCTACACTCGTTTTTATATATCTATATAAATTTACATAGAATCAAACATCAGTCCTTCATGGTTGTAAAGCTTTCACAGGATTAACCTGGAGATTTCCAGCTACTAGGCTGACATAAGCATTTAAAGGACACAGTAAGCTCTGCTTTCTCTTGCAGAAGTTGGGCAAGTCATGGAGTTTCCTGCCTTCAAAGTTTTCCACTTGAGTAAAAGATATTTAGATGCAGTTCATTTTCTCTTGATTTTTATAGATAAAACTCCAGCTCATTCTGTCATTTCTCACCCTGAGTGAAAATTCTGATACATTATTTTCCCCCAGCTGTTTATAAAATTATCTCTTTGTTGGGGTAGCTCCGAACCTGATGAAAATTCAATTACTCTGGCATGCACTTTTGCTGGTGTCCAGAGGATTGTTTCTGTGTGTGGTCTATTCCTTGATCTCAATAATCCTGGGAAGCTTTTGCATGTAATTTCCTGAAGTATGTTAGTTAGATAGGACGTGAGAACTGTCTTCAAGTATTCAAAGGAAGGGAGATGAAAATTGCTTTTCTAAGTCCTGGAAGAGTAAAACTAGGAAGAATGGGAAGAGACCAATAGACCTACTACAAAATACAGCTAACCACAGGTTAGGGTGTCTTGGAATGCAGAGAATTCACGAAGTCTTTGAGCAAAGACTAGATTAACTCTCTACTGGATATTTTGCTGTATGATGGAGGAAGAGCTGGGCTCAAATCCTGCCTCATCTTCTTTTTAGCCGTAGAAGACTGGACTCATCACTTAACTTTTCTCAATTTCCTTAAGCCATAAAATAAGAATAATCATAGTATCCATCTCACAAATTTGAGTGGATCCAATGAGATCATTTGCATAAAAGGCTTTTTAAAACTTGAAATACTATATAAATGTCGATTATTTAGAGATAAGTTGGAAAAGATGGCCTCAGATTCCTTCTTATTCTGTAATTCGAAATCTTTAATGTTTAACAAGTCAATTGGCACAGTGGATAGAGCACAGGACCTGGAGTTAGGGAGGTCTGAGTTCAAATCCAGACACTGACTTGCTGTATGACCTGGGCAAGTCACTTAACTTCTGTTTGTCTCAGTTTCCTCAATTGTAAAGGGGGATAGTCATTGTTGTGAGGAGCAAATGTAAATTGTAAAGCAGCACAGTGCCTGCATATAGTAGGGGCTTAATAAATGCATCTTTCCTTCCTTTCTAAATTATCTCACCAATTTCTAGCTTAAATTCTGTCATCTTTGTTTATCAAACCTTCTTCTAGCAGAGCTATTCTTTTACTTTTTCTTTTTCAGAGGGTACGGCAGAACAAACCCTAGCTCTGGAGTCAAAGTACCTCTGTTCAGATTCCCAGTAATCCATGTGGTTTTAGGTACCTTTGACTTTAGTCGATAGCTTCCTCATCTATAAAAGAAGTGAGACCAGATGGCTTGGGATCTCACACGGCTCTAGAGCGGCGATCTTAGGGTCCTCTTCTGCTGCCCGGTTTTCCAGTGGAAAAATTCGATTTCATTTATTCTCCTTTACGGGACTTATTCAGTCAGTCTCTTTTACTTAAATTTTCCCACAGCCATCTCCATGATGTTGAATTTTAGCACTATTTTTGTCTTGCTCTGTTTTTAAACTGATGTTTCAGTCCTCTATAGATATAAAACTTTTCTTTACAAATACCCATTCTTCCTTTATTATGCTTGTTGTTATGCATGCTATCCAATTTAAAGCATTCTGTGATAGTTTCAGTTTTATTTCTGGAGCCAGAGTGGATGTTAACTTATGACCCACCCTCCATCATCTCTTCAGATTATTTTAATCCATAATATTTATGTATTTTAAGCCTTTCTTGTATTTTGCTGTTTGGAAATTGAATATTTTGATTAGATCTGGTTTTTTGAGAGGGGAGGGATGGGGAAGGCAAGATATTTCAATGCCTCCTTTTTTTAATGGTCACTTTTTCCTTTAATGATTAGATACAGTTTATAGAGTATCTCATTTTGCAGCTTGAACTCCTTTGCTTTTTGAATTGGCTGTTCCATTCTCTTCTGTGTTTTCTAATGAATGTGAAATAATCCAGTGTTAATCAAATTTCTTTTAACTTATATCTGAAGTCTTTCTCTTGTCCCTCAGAAGAATTTTCTGTTTGTCAATGCAACTATTAAATACAATCACTATAAATCAGGGAGTTTGAAGTATGCACACACACACATTTTTCTGGGAGTGATCAGTGTTCTTTTTCACTGGTGTTTTTGTTTTCTGTATTAGAAGTTGTATTCAGATGCATGCCTCCCCTCGTTATATATTTCAAATTTTATGATTTGTTGAATTCTTCTGGGAGACCTACAGGAGATTCTTGTCATTGCACAGCTTATATCTGAGGTCAATGGCTTTGATTGTGCATTCTTTAAATACAATTGCCTTTTGCCTTTCTTCTGTTGAATTTCCCTCCACTTGAGTATTTTTTATTCCAAATTGGTTCATCTCTTTTGCTTCTTTGGAGAATTAGTCCACTGTGGATTCATTTTTTTTCTAGTTGGCTAATTTTTATTACTGCATTAAGAGACAAAACTTATCATATATATACATATATACACACAAACACACACACACATATATATTTTTCATTCATTCCTAATTTCTTCTCTTCTAGATTTCATTTCTCTTTTGTACCATTCTGGAATTTCTCATTTATTCATGCCCTCTTGGGATGCCACAGAATTCTATTTCAACAGATATTAATTTTTTCCTTTGCTTATAATATTTTTAAAGGGAGCATTTTAATCTCTTCATGGGTTTAGTATTCATCCTTCCTTTTAGTTTTAGGATTCTCACTGTTGATTTATTTCCCTGTGGTCTAGGTTTTTGTTGAATTTTCTTCCTTTTTGGTGTTTCAATCTTTTTTTCTTTGTTGTTATATTTCTCCACCACTCATCTTTTTACTACCTCCCTTTGACCGGTGGGCATATCTCTCAAACTGAGGAGCAAAGTTGCCTCAATCTCCTCCCATACGGAAAGATTTAGATGTTTTTGGTCTTGGTCCCTAGGAGGTCTTTCTCATTTCTGAGGTGGGGGGTCCTATGGGACTGACTTTGCCTAGATTTCAGTCTCCTTTCCTTCAGACCTGATGCAATCATACTGGCTGCTTACCCTACTTCATAACTTGGCTCTTCTTTTTCCAGGTAGGCTGAATCAGCATCTGCCACTTTTTACAGGTTTGTAGAAGGGTGTTCTGTAGCACTGAGAATATCTTAACCTAGGGACCACTGAAGGAAGAAGGCAGCATCTTTCCTTTCTTCTTTTGTAACTGGGGAGAATTATTGTCTGTTACTTGTTGTTGGGGAAAGGGGTAGGAAGATTGGGGTGAGGAATGGGTTACGGAGCCCAATGCCCGTGAAGAAGGGATGCTAATGTGAGTCTTAGGGACAAGCCCGTATGCCAGTTTGTGAGTCATTGCTGGAAGCATAGAGACTGAAGTGGGAGGAGGGCTGAGGGAATGTGTTAAGAATTATTGTTCTCTCACATTAATTTAGAAGTTTACCTTGTTGGGATTCTCTTTTTTTGTCCTGTGTATTTGGCTATAATTATTCTTTATTTAGTGCAATAATTCTTTTTAGGGGCAGCTAGGTGGTGCAGTGGATAGTGCACTGGGTTTGGAATCAGGAAAACTCCTTCATGAGTTCAAATCCAGCTTCAGACACTTGCTAGCTGTGTGACCCTGAGGAGGTCACTCAGTCATATTTGCCTCAGAACCTTATTTTTAGATGTTTTTGAGAGTTAGAGGAGATTGGGTAAAATACTTAATTTGCCATCTTGTTGGTCACGTTATCTAGAAGTCCAATTACTTTGTTACTGGAGGTCTTTTTACTTTTGAGGGTGAGGAGGTTTACGAGTGGTAGCTATAAGGTAAAAACACAGAAGAAAAGCACTTCAGTTAAAAATATACCCAAGAGCAGAAGGAAATTCAGAAGGGGAAATTCAAAAGGCACTGTTGTACTATCATATTAAATTTAATATGCAGGTTTGAAAGTGTATGCAATAAATTTATTGTCTTATATACAAATCTCATTTTTGTTCTTTGAATATGAGAAATGTGTGTGTGTGTGTTCATCCTTCATGGCCGAAGAAGACCATGCCATCAGAGAAATGATGATACGACTTGCACTTGACTTTGTTTTTGAGTGAGGGAGGGCTGTGCGGGTCACCAGCCTCACTTCTCCTCCACAGCCATCTAAATCCAGTGACCAGATATTCATCAGGATGACTGGAGATGACCCAGGATGAGGCAATTGGGGTTAAGTGACTTGCCCAAGGCCACACAGCTAGTGAGTGTCAAGTGTCTGAGCTGAGATTTGAAGTCAGGTCCTCCTGACTCCTGCACTGGTGCTCTATCCATTGCACCACCTAGCTGCCCCTGCATGAGAAATGTCCATGATTGTCAAAGTTGGTAAGTATATAATAAAATATTTTTTTTAAAAGAAGCAGCTACCTTGAAAGATCAAATGACAAATTTAGAGTCAGAGTACCTCCCTGGACCCCTCAAAACTCAGTGGCAAGAGCTGATGTGAGCAAGAGGGAGGTATATTGTTCAACTACTGAGAGAAGGTAAAGAACTATTAACTTCCTGTCAACTGACCTGTAATGGGAAACAGAGCCTTGCTGAGGAATTCAAAAATGACGTGTTACTGCAGTCATCCTCAGAGGCCCTTGGTGTGGAAGATGAAACGGTGTGAAAGGACAGGTCAGAGGCACTCTGGCTCTGAGGCAAAAGAAAAGTCACCTAAATGTCAATGCAATAACCCTGCAGACAAAGTGCTGAAGAACTAGAACTCCGCAAGAGTGCAACCACCATAAGCTGGGAGAAAAGGGCCAAGCAGAGAAGGGCAGGGAAACAAAGTGATATTAGGGGTGGGCAACAGTGACAGCAACAAGAAGGCACCATGTATCTGTCTGCAATGGAGGACAGTGACAATGGTGATCTACATGAGGGGAAGAGACTGGAAGAGAGTCGTTGGTGGAGAAGGGAAACTGATGGGGAAAGACCAAATCCCAGTCTCCACCTTCCTGCACCTCTATGCCCCCAAACACACCCAGGGAATTATTGCAAGTCATAGGGACTGCATAGTTTCCTGGGGAAATCTTTATGCAGTTGAGGTTTTTTTTGACCATAGCTTTAGATGTAAGTTGTTTCTATATTCGTTATAATTTAAATAGATTTGTTCTATGTTTTGAAGGTTTATGAACCTAAATACTTACAGAGGAAATTGGGGGTGCTAATGGCTATATTTAGTGTACTGTCAGATACTAAATTTCCCATCTCCCATCTGAGTGGGGACAACATGCTGGAGACACGAGAAAGCCCCGAAGTATTATCTTTGTATCAGGTGATAACCTCTGATACAACTATTATAATCGGACTTTCCCTACACAATAGCCCACTTCCTTTTCTCATTTTGTCTTTAATGTAAAATATAATTTTCTGCCACTTTTTATGCTCAAATCATCATTGGTAACATGTTGCAATCTCATTACATCTACTATGCCCCTTAGAGATGGCTATATTTCATGATTTACCCCTATATGTCATCATATGAAGAATTTTGGTGATGGAAAAAATGGGCCTTTGTGTAAGGAAATAATTTGGGAATCACTGAAAGTACCGCAACATTTCCCCATTGCAACCAATCTTCTTCAATTCTGGGTCATCTAATTGTCCATCCATAATATCTATCTAAGATACACACTGTCCCAAAAGTCTTAGTGAAGTTCTAAGTTTTAATGACTTCAGAAGTATAAGTGATACAAATTTACAAAAACAATATTTGAAAGGTTAATTACTTACATTTTAAACTAGTTATGTTTCTTGTTAAAATTCAACATAACCTGCCATCTTGTATTATACCTCAATCTGGTTGCTTTTCAAACCTTGTAAAAACTTTCATTAGCTGCTATTTGGTGTTGGAAAGTGTAGTATTTGTAATCATAGCATAGCTAATACAGGGAATGAGGTTTTGATGACTACACAACCAATTTGATGTGACCCCCATAAGAAAAAAGTTTAAAGGAGACAGATTAGGTGAGTGAAGTTCTCCTGATCCACTAGTCTGCGAAAGTGTCATCCAAAAACTGTTGCACATAGAATATAATGACAACGTACTTTGTCTTGTTAAAATTAAAATTTATTATTCAAAATTCACAAATAAATGAACATAAATTTAAATAATTAAACTTTCAAATCACGTTATCATAAGACTGTAGCATGTATGCTTCTGAAGTTATAAAAGCTTAAAACTGCACTAGGACTTTTAGGACATCTTGAATAACTTAACAGAATAGTAGCCCAAAGTTTTGACCATCCAAGTGCATAGCAGGCATAGTCTGCACAGCAGGCATTCTTCATTTATTTTCATTACAACAAATTTTTTGAATTCTAACAATTTGGAATCTGCTAAAATAAGCTGAAGTGAAAAGCTAAACTCAAATTATATACATTGTAAGTTATATATATGTATAAATGATTAATCATACTATTTTTCTAATATGTGAAGGATTCATAAGTTAAGATAAGGAATAATTATTACTTTGCAGATGCTCTCTTTGCCATAAATAGTTTTAGGAATTATGAGATAGCATACTCTTAAATTTGTGTGTGTGCGCGTTGCACAATGGCTTAGTTATAGTTTTTTCTCTTAAAAATTAAGAGAAATGCCATAAAAATTCACTCACTGAAAACGTTTGCTTGTTAATAAAAGCCTCAGCAAATAAATCCTCGTATTTAAGATCTATTATTTTGTGACATTTACAAATAAAAAAGAAAGCACCACAAAAATATGGTAGTGATTCAACTGTGTATCTATAAAGAAAAGTACATGACCAGAGACTGAATACTTATTGAAAATCTATGAATGCTCAGAAAGTATTTTATTAAAAAATGTGAGATTTGGGGGAAACTGCTCCTCTTTTAATGTACATTGCTAGCATTACTTCCCATACATTTTAACTGAAATCCTCTTAGTATGCAAAGTAAATAGATTATGATATACTGAAGGATTAGGGCTCCCTGTCTGGTGTCAGATTAATCCCTCATATAGGCCATCACTTGAACTGACAGAAATATGGCTTCAGTTCAGCAAAAGGTCTCCATAAGCTAAGTAATACATTTCATTGTTTTGGGCAGAACAAATGGGATGTTTCTTGACTGATTGCTGTATTGAAATTCCAAATTAAATACAAATCTATCTTTCATAAACACTTACTTTCCTCAGATTGTCACAAGGATTCATGAAAATGACATCTATTGTACACATAAGATAGATGAAGGAAATATTACTGTTAAATGCTTGGTTTGATCTTACTTTATTAATGTTAACTTGCTGAGTGAAGAGAAACATCTTTTTGTCTCTTGTCTTAAAAGCACTGTATGTGTATTACCTTTTGACAAGCAAGGAATGATATACTGTTTATATTTAATAAAATATTTCACAAAATAGGAGTGTCAGAAACCCTCTCAATTGTGAATAAATGACTGATTAAAATATAGAGGCATATTCTTTTTCATCAGTAAGATCTTTAAAGGAAATACTTTAAATATACCATTCTGTGAAAATAATTTCACTGGCAAACACAAGATTACATTGTTAGAATACAGTAATTTGGTTTTCAATACAAATTCTTTACCTACAAGATAAAAAATTACATACACATACATACATATATGTGTATACATATTTCTAATAATAGTGGGAGAATAAGAAAATAAATGTTTTCTTTTCTTTGAATAATTCAGAACAGAAGTACAGTATTGAATGAAGTGATTACCACCATTGCCGTTCATTTTACATTAGCAGTTAGAAGTACAAGATTAAATCTGGATTTCCAATGGAATGATGTTAAAGAGGCTCTACGTCTTTTTTAAAAGGGGAAAATAGTGGTTATTCAACTGAGATTATATTTCTAGATTACAAAAATGGAGAGCATTCTTGGAGAAATACTCCTGCTTTTGAAAGTCAGCTTTTTCATGAAGGTATTTGAAGTCAAGATCTACTCCACTGAAACTGCAAAAGAATGAATTTTAGACTCTTAAAGGAGCAAGTAATATCTGCATCCAAATGAAGAGTTTCTAAAAATGAACACATGAAGAACAGTATATGTAGCATTTCTTCAGTGAAATGTCTTTGGAGTAAAACATTATGCAAAAAATATTGTGATACTGTGTAGTTTCTTTTCTTTAAATGTTGAGACTTAAAGCAAAAATTGAGGAGGACGCATAAAAACACATTTCTGGAAGTGACTGAAGAGAAATGTATTATCTGGCACTTTACCAAGAAGAAAACTTTAGATCTAGTATTTCAGATATGCTCTCAATATTTCATTCTAGTAACTGGCATTCCAGTTAGAGCTAACTAGAATCAACATGAAAGCTATTCAGGACCTGAGTATCTCTAAGAGCAATTGGAGAAGAGCCAAGAGGAGGTCACCCCTACTAAGACATTTGGAGAGGGGGTTGATTGCTGAAGGAGAAGCCGCAGGCATATTTATACCAAGAGCAGATAGATGCTGTTTAGTTTGCAGGACTCCTCTCACCTTAGTGATAAACTGGCCCCTTGGGCATCTCTCTGGGCTGTGGCTGAACAAGAGCTTTAATCAGGAGTTAACTCTCAGTCAATCAGGTTTGACTAATTGATGTCCTCATTCTCCCAACATGTTGTAAAACAAGGCATTCACCATATAATCAAAATCTCAAAGCAAATAATTTATATCCTCACTCCTGCCAATACGTGGTTCTTTGAAAATGTGGATCAATTTTGACCTGTACTACTGAGGGATGCGTGAGGCAGTGGTCACCTAGGAAAAGAATTTGTCACCTGTCAGATTTTATGTAGATAATGCAACATGAGCCTACACCACACAGTCGATGAACAGCATAATGTGTTAAAATAAATTTATTTGCTGTTTTACCTTTCCTTTACCCCATATGAGATTTGAATGGATTCTTTGGGTCACTAGACCAACATTCAGTGTGGACAACTTAAAACTCAATAATGACCTTAAGTATGTACTCTCTCTAGCTTTTCCATCTGTGTGATGCTTTTCACACACACACATTATAGGTACAGGATCCACGGGGTTTAGAAGTAGCAGCTAACCTAGAAGTGAATAGTCATTTGATGAGAATACTGTGAGGAGAGTTTAGGGGTGATGGCTGGTGATTGTTATGGGGGGAAAACTACTGGAAACTGGAATTGTGTATATATGCCAGGTGTGTTCTCATTTGGGTACATTAAGAAATATAGACATCAAGTGAAAGGTTATTTTTCTTTTTTGTTAGACCAAACCAAAGTGAACCATTCTCAGAGAACCACCATCTCCAATTTCCTGAAACAAAAAGAGAGAAAAAATTATACTCTGGAAGATGGAATAAGCTGATTATTGATTTTATAGTAGCTAATAATTTAAAATATAGTGAGGAAAAAGTATTTTAAATTATTTATAACTGAAAGATCAATCTTATTGGGAAAATTTTAATTCACTGTCCCCTCCCTTCTGTGAACCAGAGTACTTTGTATTATCCATCCCTTTTCATATTCTGTATCATATTACATTATTTACATGTCTATTTACATATCTACATATACATTCACACACATACATACATATCCCTGACTTTCCCTTTCTCCACTGGATGGGCAACTCTGTGAGAGCACGAAATAGACCTACTTTATGTTGTATATTCCACAGGGTCTACAATAGTGACTTAGAAAGAACAGATGTTTTATCAATATCTATTGAATTTAATTTGAATTATTAAAATCAGAGAAAGAAGGTAGAATATGCTTATCTTATGAAATACAGGAAAGTCAAAGTTAGAAAAGACCAATTTTAAGTTGAAATTTTAAAATCTATGATATAGAGAAATCTGCCACAAGGAAAAGGTGAAAAATACCTACTGAAACAAAACACTTGCTTTTGAAAGTGTCTTATCCTTAATTTTAGTGAATTATTTCACAAATTGTATCCAATCAAAGTTAATTTTTAACTGAGAATGTTACTATACCCCTTGAAGTATTACGATTTTCAGTATCACAAAAGTAGGTTTGAAAGTATTGATGTAAAGTACTTGACAACATTTTGGACATAAGACCTATAAGGAGCTACAAAGAGAGACACTCCCACCCCCCCCACCCCCCCCCCCCTCCGCCCCGACTCCCCGGCCTCTGATTTCCTGCTGGTTTATGACAAACTTCTTTCTTCATTCCCCTTTTTTTCCATTTCCCTATCCTGTGAAGAAGAGTCAGACTCACTGACTGGACAGAAATGTAAGACGCTATTGAATGAGACACTGACAGAGACAGGACACCAGCTCAATGGAGAGTGAAGGTGGCCGTGTTATTTAAGAAAGCAAACTACCTTGCTACATGTGTTGGGGTTCAGAGACAGCCCATAAAGAGTTAAAATGGTAAAGGTGAAAGGCAAGGATGGTTGCAACACAGGTTGGGCTACACGGTGGCACGCATGGCACAGGAATTAAGAACATTGATATTTCTCTTAAATTGTAGGTTAATCTGAATTTAATTAAACTTTGTAAACTAGTCACCTCTAATTTGAGGTATTTCCTAAGTTATCTCTTGACTTCTAAGTGATTTCCAGAAAGTCATTGCCTTTGAACTACATGCAAACAGCCACACCCCAAAGAAAATGTAGGCATGAAAAGTAAGGGAAATGAATGTAGGTGCGTGTATATACCATTTATACACAGAATAAAAAAAATCCCTGGAAAAACAAGTAACAAGAAGAATGAGTAATTTAATACTGCCTGGGGCTTGTGTGTGTGCTGGCAAGTTCAGTGGGGTTTGGGTAGCTTTCGGTTTAATAAAAAAGAAAGAAAGAAAGAAAGACCAAAAACCCCAATAACCCACAAAAATCACTGGAAGTACATTTTTCCAAAGCATCAACTCTATCTCTTGACCCGTGAACTGCTATGTTAGAGTGTGCTTTGCATGATCTTACAGCAGTCACATGAGAAGATGTAGATTCTGTTAAGTTTTAACTCTATTATCACTGCTTTGTTGAATTTTATTGAGGATCACTTCATTTGTCCAGGGTTGTTAAGAATCATTGCTTTTGGGTTCCCAGACTTTCCACATCTTTTTATTCCATGATTTAACCACTCTCTTGCTATCAGTCACATGGATTCTTCTCTGGATCCTATTTTTAAATAAAGAGGAATCATAGAAATATATAGTCAGATGAAAAGTCATCAACCCCGTTCCCCTTTTAGGATTTCTTCTAAACCATTTGAGTAAGATGAGGATTAATTCTAGTTTTAAAGATTTCAGGAGAAGGAGATTCTCCAACTTTTCACAATATTCTGTTCCATTGTGTAAGCACTCTGGCTGGACCTTACTTCCCTCACAAGGATGTTCTAAAGATTAGTAAGATAATAGCAGTAGGAGTTCAGAGTGCCAGAGTTAGGTGGGACTTTAGAGATCACCTGGACTCATCTCTTCATTTAAGAAGCTGAGGCCTGGTGCAGCAGGCTGAGTTGCAGAGTGAGGCTTTGAAGCTACATCTCCTCTGACTCCCATCTCACCTGGACACTATCGGGCAGGTAAGTATGCTTTTCCAAATGCTGGACACATTCGTGCTAGTACCGAGTAATGATCGCTGAGAGTATCCTCAAGACAAAAAAACTTGCCTTTAAAAGATGCTAAGAAAAATGAAATGTCTTTGAGTATATGTGAGCCAAGAATTTGTGAATGCACGTATTTATTTTGGCCATCGCTCATTTTCTCTTTCTTGCCTCTTTTGGTAGGTGATTTTATTTAGAAAGTAGGAAGTTGTGGCTGTGAGGGAGATTGATCTTCATTTCATTAAGTGCTAAAAAGTGTGCTCACCTCTGATTGAAAGAGGCTGCATGTTAATTCCTGTAGTAATTTACAGAAGGAACAAAAGGGTTTTCCCCAATCCCTCATCTGGTTTCTACATTCACCTTAATGCATTTTCTGAACCACACCCTTATTGTGTTACGTAATGTTGGGTGATACCAGGTCACCTTTCCTCGTGATTTTTTTAAAAAGTGTATCCTAACTGTCGTAAGCAAATTCTACAGACAAGTCAAGGTCTGCTTTTAATTTGATTCTTAGAATTACTTAATGTTTCATAGCTAACATTTATCTATACCCGTTTACAATTAAAAAGTATTTTATACACATTATCCAATTTGATTGGCATGATGGCTCTGTCAAATAAGTAGAAGTATTACGACTGTCATTTTATAGCCAGTCTTTAAAAGCCTTAGTTTTTAAAAATAATTTGCCTAAAGTGAAACAACTAATACTTAGCCTAATTCAGACCTTTTGCCTTTTAGCCTGATACTCTTTCTACTGTTAACAATTTTAGATGATAATTTCCTTTGTTATTTCAAATGATTACCTCAATTAACCAGCATTTACCAAGTGCTTACTATAGGAGAGTCACTCTGCTATGTGCTGGGGATACGAAAACATGATGAAAGACCTGCTTTTTCAAGAAGTTTACATTCTAATGGCCGTATTAGAAATTAGATATCCATTTTTTTTGTAGCTCTATGAACATTTTTCCATTGAAGAATAGATATGGCTAATAGAGAATTTTAGTTATTGCATATATTTAGGAATTGTTTTATAGTTTACATAATTTTCCTCATAATTATGAAGTTATACAGGAATTCACAGAATTTCAGTGTTGGAAGGTACCTTGGGAGCAATCCAGTCCAAGGAACACATGAAAAAAAATCTTAATTACAAGTGGGCATCCAGGTATTCCTTGCAGACTTCTGATGAGAAGGTATTCACTACCACCACCACCCTGGATGGCCTATGCCACTTTGGGTCAGTTCTGGTCATTAGGAAGATTCTTCCTGCCTTCAGGTCTAAAGTGGCTGCTTCTACCCACTGCTTCTGACTCTCCCCTCTCTCGAATCAAGCAGATCTAAGTCTAATGTCTCCTCCTCAGGAGAGCTTTTCGACACAGCTACACTCCCTATTCCTACCCCCTTTTCCAGGCTAAATCTCCACAGTTCCCTCAGACAATCCTCATCTGGCATGAAATGGAGGCCTTTCACTCATGAGGAGGTGTGGTAGAAGGGGCACCGAATCCAGAGTCAGAGGACGGGGACCTAAATCTTACCTTTGATCAGACTGTTGCACAAATCCTCTTTTCTAAAACCATGAGGTTAGAATAAATGACCTGAGGCTCCAGCTCTAGATCTCTGATCTTTGGCTATCTTGGCTGTCCCGATTACCTTCCTCTGGATATCCTCCATTGAGAGCCAGACTCAAGGCCCATATGCAAAACACCCAGAAAGCTGCCCAAACCAGGTTAAGGTGAAATTGGGAAATGTTTAACAAAACAAATAAAAGTGCCTTAGATGATGTTGATTTGTGGTTTTCTAAATCAATATGCAGCTAGGTGGTGTAGTGGATAGTGTTGGGCCTGGTTCAAATCTGCCCTTAGACACTTACTAGCTGTATGACACTGGACAAGTCACTTCTCCTATTTGCTTTCATTCCCTCATCTGTAAAATGAACTGGAGACGGAAGTGGCAAACCACTGCAGTATCTTTGCCAAGAAAACCCCAAATGGCGTCATGAGGAGTCGGACAAGACTGAACAATAAGTAACAGTGCTGATAGGCAGCTGCAGGCATCTGTTTTTATTTGAGTTTGACATCACTGCGCTAGTCCATCAGGTTCTCTCCTAAACTTCAGTGAGCAGTGATGAACATCATTCTCCAAATGTCTCATTTTCTCTCACCTTCTTATTTCTAGAAGCTATGCCTCTTTTCTTGCAGCCTCAGGTCACGTAAGCTTTTCTGGAGGTCCTATCACACTACTGACTTACATCGACCTTGCAGTCTGCTTAAAAAACAAAACCAAACCTAAACCCACAAAACCCTGGATCTTTCCCCGCAAACTTCTGTCTAGTTGTCTTCTCCTTCCTCCTTGTAACACATAGATTTTTACAAGCCCAAGTATAAGATTTAAATTTTTATCCTTGTCATATTTCACCTTATTGGGCTGGGCCTGGCCAGATTGTTTTGGATCCTGACTCTGTAATCCTATCCCTCCCAGCTTCATGTCATCAGCAGATGTGATGAGTATACCATGATGAGTGAGCCATGCCTTATTCAAATCACTAATACCAATGCTGAACAGCACAGCTCTCTGGGGATCCACCAGAGACCTCTTTCTATATTTAGATGAATTGTTAATGACTTCTTTTGGGGGCCAATTATTCATTCAACTGGTTCCAAATCTACTTAACTGAACTATTGTACTATTGTTTTCCTTATGCACATAGTGGGCAAAGGTAGGTTTGGGTGAAGACAGTGAAAAATATATTGGAAAACAGGGCTCAGCAATCCGAGATGGGAAGCCAGAGGCTTTTAGACTGCACAGGAGGCCTCATGTCTATACATGATGAATATTTTCTTCAAGAAGGAAGTCAGGGAGACCTGGACATTGTGAGCATCAAATAGGAATACAAAATGAAAGTAATTATTTTAGACATTGAAACAAATGTTAAATGGCACCAGACTCAGTCCCTGTTGCCAGGTGTGATGCAGAAGACACTCTTGTTCAAGTTTGGCTTGGATTAGGCAGCTTCTGATATTCTGTGAGCTTGTGCCATGAGAAAGATGATGTAGACTGGGGGAAGTGAGGAAAAGCCCCATGTAGAAGGGAGCATTTTACAGTCTCTGAGGTAGAAGGAGGTTCAGAGATCCTCTAGTTCCATACATAAATGAACAGAAATCTCTCCAATGTCTTCAACAACTTCATCCAACCCTGGTTTGAGTAATGGAGAGTTCACTACCTGATGCAGTACAGCATTCCACTTTCTTGGCCAGCTCCAATTATCAGGAAATTGTCTCTGTACCTCTTCATCCACTGCTCCTAGTTCCACTCTGAAGTCATGTAGAACAAGTCTGATCTCTTTCATAGGACCAGCTGTTAAATATTTGAAGATCACGATCGTACAGGAGTGAAGTCTTTTCTCACAGAGGCTAATCTTTGTCAAGCAGTCTTTGTTGAGCCTTGCCAAATCCTTTATACCATACTGGCTTCTTTGGATGTTTTTCAGTTTATTATTTCTTATTTTACTATTATTTTTATCCAGTCCTTTCTAAAATGTGCTTTCTAGAATGAAAAACCATATTTCTGGTGTGGTCTGGCCAGGCTAGAGTAAATAGGACTGTTCTTTCTTATTCTGCATATGATCCCTTCCTTGTATTGAGTTGATTAACACCCAGTTTTTTTCTTTCTTTTCATGAACAGCTATTTATTTAGTCACCTGGCCCTTATCTCCTGCTTCTGAAGTTGATTTTTTTAATCCAAGTGTTAAGACTTTAATTTTATCCCTGAGAAATGATTTTCTATAAGATTTGATCCATACTCTGATCTAGTTCTAGACTACTAAGATCTTTTTTTGGATCCCGAATCTTTTCCGCTGTGTTAGCTATCCTTGCCAGCTTTAATGGAAGCTTTAATGAATGTGCTGGAGTTCAACAGGTATGAGAGTGAATGAGGAGATTACCTGTATAGGGATTAGCATGAAAACACACACACACACACACACACACATATACATATTTTTATGGCTGTGTTGGGGGAGGTTGGTGGTTGAGGAGGCAAGAGCTGTCAAGTTTGACTGGAATACATGGAATGCAATGATGTCATGGACAATGTCTATCCTTTGGTCAATATCTTTACCCGCTATCTAAGTAGTATTAGTATGGGTGGTAGTTACATTTGTAGTTAGTTATATCTTTGCTGAAACTGTAGTTTTAAAATAATAATATATTTAGTTGTTCTTATCGGGAGCTTTTAGCACATTAAAAAAGTATTAAAAGTCAACAGTTCCAGGGTAAAGAGTAAACATAACAATTTTTCAATTTTGACAAACATCATTTTGATGTGCTAACAGTTGATGAAGGCCTTTACCAGAACTGCTAGGGGCAGCTAGGTGGTGCAGTGGATAGAGCACCAGTTCAGGAGTCAGGAGGACCTGACTTCAAATCTCACCGCAGACACTTGCCAATCACTAGCTGTGTGACCTTGGGCAAGTCACTTAACCCCAACTGCCTCATCCTGGGTCATCTCCAGTCATCCTGATGAATATCTGGTCACTCGATTCAGATGGCTCTGGAGGAGGAGTGAGGTTGGTGACCTGCACAGTCTTCCCTCACTCAAAACAAAGTCAAGTGCAAGTCATGTCATCACTTCTCTGGTGGCATAGTCTTCTTCGGCAATGAAGGACGAACACACACTTCCCTATCACTTGAATGTGCCTTGTTATTCTTCATCACAGAAGCAAGGTAAGGAGCCATAGACTCAGTGATATTTGAGGTTTCTTTTGACTCTAGACCATTTTATGAAATTCATTAGGGATAAATGAGGCACTTGGATTAAAAAGATCAATTTCACAAGTATAAGATAGGGAAGGCCTGGATAGACAGACAGCAGATGCTCTGAAAAAGCTCTGGAGGTTTTAGTGAAACTCAACTCAAGATAAGTTGGCAATGTAATGTAGCAGCCAAAAGAGCTAATACAATCAGCATCTTCATTAACAGGGGAGACATAGTCCTACTGTGCTCTGCCCTGGTCAGACCTCATCTGGAGTACTGTATTCAGTCCTGGACGCTAGGTATAAGAAAGACATTGATCAGCTGTCACTGATTAGTTTAGTGCCCAGAGAAGGGCAACCAAAGTAGTGAAAGGCTTTAGCTCATGCCATATTGGGATCAGCTGAAGGAGCTCTAGGCAGGTTAAGCCTGGAGAACAGAACACCAGTGGTCAAGGATTTGGAGGAAGGGCTGGAATTGTTCAGTTTCTCCCTAAAGGGTTTAACCTGGAGAGCAAGAGCAGGGAAGTGGTAAGGAAGCCAAATTGGACTTCATGTCAAGAAAAACTTCCTAACAATTAGAGCTGCACAAAGAGGGTAGGGGGCTCCCTGGGAGGGGGAGGTGCTCCTGAATTTGGAGGAGATAGGAGGACTCACACTGGTAGCACAGGCCTCCTCTTGTCAGGCATGTCGTAGTGGGCCATGCCTTCTCTGTACAGGTGGAAGGAGATGGACACACAACCTCTCAGATTCTGTGATCCACAGCCATACAAAGTTTGTTTGGACTTATCTTTCTGGTACCAAGCTGTCTCTCCAATTCCTCACTATGTCCTTTAAAAAAATAACATGCAAGCATGTTTGGAGATAGTTAGGGAAAAGCTGGAAGATGGGTATGTGTGTCAGGGGGAGAGAGAGGGAGAAAAGAAGAAGAAGAAGAAGGAGAAGAAAAAGAAAAAGAAAGGGAAGAAGGAGGAAGAGGAGAAAAGGAGAAGAAAGAAGAAGAAGAAAGGAAGTTTGAGAGATTAAATTAAAAATAGCTTTTGGGATAAAACCTCTTAGTTCTGTTAAATGTTGCAACATAGTTTAGATGGTCTCATAGATAAATCATGGGTCATCATTGGGAGAACAGCTAGACAGGTATGTTTCACAGAATATTGCTAAGCTTTTGGGGTTGATATCATGGGAAGAAATCATGCCTTCCCACAAACTGACCTTCGATACCACTGTCAGAGCCAAATAGGAAATTAAATGAGGGATTGTTCTGATCCAGGATGCTGCTTTTTATATTCTTCTGTACACAAGTTCACCTTTCTACGGCTTCAACATAAAATCTTAAAACGTAGTACTCTGGATGGAATATGAAACATGCTCTTTATTTTTTATGCAAGCCTTAAATATTTTATAAATACTAAATGAAAAATATGTTACCTGCTCTGGGTAGTCTTCTCTTAGTTCTCCTATAAAAACAAGAGATCACTGGAATTTAATTCTGAAACACCGTACTGGAACTCAGTGAAAAAATAACTCATAGATTATCAGCATAAATTTCTGTTCATTTATTGTAAAGCACAGCAATTCTTGAAAATAATTGCATTCTTAATAAGCTGAAATGCTGAACAGCCTAGAGAAAGTTATGTCAAAGACACAATATAACAGATGAAACTTTATCAGCAAGATATGACATTTGATGAATTTCTGCCACTTAGATTCTCATGTGTGCGTAGGTGATATCTATCATTAACCAAAATATCCATATATTATGCTTATCTTGATATTTTTGACTTCAAGATGAAGTTTAGAATATAAAATAAGTGTCTAACAGACCCTGTATGGTAGGTGCTATTATAATCTGCATTTTACAAATAAGGAAACTAAGGTTAAGAGAGATTAACCAACTTATGCAAGCACACACAGCTAGTAGTGTTTGAGATAAGATTTGAACTTGTCTGACTCCAAGTCCAGAGTTCTACCCATTGTACCACCCAGTCGCACTATATTGTGGCTGACATTAATTAATAATTGCAAATATAGAGGTTCTACCTACTATTGATACTTTTCTCAACCTAGTGGCCTTTTGCCCAATGTTAATGTAATAGGGTTTTAAAAAATTTTTTATTAGGAACTATTGGGAAATCATGTCAAAGGAGCCTGTCAATTGGATCAATTTTGCTTATGTTCACTAACTGTTGGCGTTTCTTAAAGCCACATTTTTAACATTTGAAACCACTCCATGTCAAAACAAGGAATCTCATATGATTCTGAAATCCACATGGGAGACTAATTCATGGCAGCATTTTGCTGTTTATAGTCAACATAAATTAAGCACAATTAGATTTTCTCTCCTCTACGTATTTCACTACACTGTGTGATGGTAACGATGTCATTTTCTGTGGAACATCTCTTTGTAAAGCCTTAATTTTTCCCTTTGGATCCCTTCAATGTGGATGTAGATTATTCCCATAAAATTTCCTATGGATGAGAAAGTAGATGTGTGAGTCAACAGTTACTGGTATTTTTTCTCAGTCACTTTTTTTCTTTTTGGCCAATATGAAGGGCTAAGACTTTTCATGCCTTTAGTTTCAATCAGTTAATTGGCAACATGACTGTCTTCCCCATCCTCAAAAAAACTAATGATTGTCTTGTATCTTCCCTCCTTTTGGTGACTAAACTCCTTGAGAAAACTGTCAACAATAGATGCTCCCAATATTTTTTTTCAGGCTCTTCTTAACTCCCTACAGTCTGGCTTCTGACTTCATCATTCAAATGAAACCACTTTCTCCAATGTTTCTAATGATCTCTTAATCGATCGATCTAATGGCCTTTTCTCAATCTTCAGCCTTGTTCACCTTTCTGCAATGTCTGACACTGTCAATTATCCTCTCCTCCTTGATATTCTTTTCACCATCTGTGACTCTGCCCTCTGTTCTTCTATCTGTCTGTCTAATTCTTCTCTGTCTCCTTTGCTAAATCTTCATCTACATCATGTCTACTAACTGCATCTCACATGAGTCTCCTCTTCTCCCTCTATAACATTTCATATGGCAATTTAATCAGCTCCCATAGTTTAACTGATTATCTTAGATCTGCTTGTTCAGTCTCAACTTCTCTCTTTACCTCTCATTTCATATCCCCAACTGTCCATTAAACAACTTGAACTGGATGTCCTTTATACATCTTAAACTAAAAATATTCAAAACTGTATCTTTTCCTTCAAACTCTCTCTTTTTCTTAGCTTCCCTGTTATTGTCAAGGATACCATGATGTTCCCTGGCATCCAGACTTCTAATCTAAGTGCATTGTATACAGTAGATGCCTAATAAATGCTAGTTGATTGACCGAACCTGATCACAACTCCGCAACTCGACTATCCTATCTACTTATGTTGCTGTTGCCCCATTTTTCTATTTATTCATTCAGTAAATATTTATTAGTTATATATTCTATGCAAATTACTGAACTATGTGCTAAGGGAAATACAATGATCAAGATGATACTATCTCAGCCCTTATGGAGAGAACACACACATACACACACATAAATAGTTACAATATAAAATAGATTATGTGGGTGGCTATACGGTAACACGGTACAAAGAGTGCTGGGGCTGGAGTCAGGAAGATCTGAGTTCAAATATGTCCCCAGACACTTACTTATTACCTATGTAACCCTGGGCAAGTCACTTAACCTCTGCTTGCCTCAATTTTTGCATCTAAAAAATGGAGCTAACAACAGTACCTACCTGCCAGAGTTGCTGTTATATCAACTCAGATAATAATTGTGAAGTGCTTAGCACAGTGCCTATTTATATAGTAAGTGCTCTATAAATTTAACTATTGTTATTTTTAGCTCCATTAAGGGCTCATTACTAATTTTCAGTGTGTAGTCTGTGCAGTACAAGGTCTGGAAGCTCCCACAAAGCTAGCCAAGTTTTGAGGATAGGCCTGGCAAAAACCAACTTGGGTAAGTTCAGAGAAGCTGATCACCACAATGGTGGTCACTAGGTGATGAATTAAAAAAAAAGTCTTTATCAACCACAGCAAATCATAAACAATGGAAAGATGGTGACCTCAATTAAGGATTTACCACAGTGATGAAATCAGGCCTCTTTTGAAATACCAGAGTATGATAAAGGTATCCGCTTTGAAGGCTTACGAGATGACTCTCACTTGTCTTTGGTCTCTCTAGACTCATGTTAATTCCTGCCCACTGCATATCTCTGCCTGAACATCCTGCTTATATCACATGTTCAATGCGTCTAAAACTGAATTATGAACTTTCACTCCAAGTCTGAGCCTCTTCCCTACTTTCTTTATGTGTCAAACTTGCATTCTTTGATTTGCTACCCCTCATCTAATCAGCTGCCAAGTCCTACTGATATCCATGGAACAATTCAGAGTTAATTTAGTTTTACTCCTTTGAATGGAAATCTCCTTCATGATATCTATTTTCCTCTAAGTTCTATATTTTGGCTATAACAATGATTATCCTTACCTTCTGAATTCCAGGCTAAAGTGTTTGCCATCAAGGAAGCAACGTGGTTGTCCTTCTCAAATTTACTCTCTCTATCAGGTGCTGGTTTGTTGTTTTTAGGTCTTGTGGCAGGAGAAAACAGAGAGTGGTGGTGAGAAAACATTTATTAACCCTTCTCAAGTACTGAACAAGACTATAATACTTTTCAAACCATTGTAGTACTTTTTACATAATATCTTCTTTTTTCATGGAAGATCTTCCTATTACAAGTATTAATAATCAATGTTTTTTTCAGGCAAAATATAATATGAAATCCTTGTCCTTCACCTTATTAAGACTTTTTATTTAACTGAGCATTCTGAATACCAAGTAGATTTAATTTACACAAATGGAATATTTTGTATGGAACTGGTTCTCGGGGACAGTCTTCAGTCAGATAGTGAAGGGTCAAGAAAACAATGTGGATCCCAGCATTTTCCAGTAAAAATTGACAGTACAAGTGTATATTTTTATCCTTAGTCTTTCACTAAAATACTCACAGTTCATAGTTCAGGAGGTTGCATTTTAAGCATTCTTTTTATTTAGTTCATTTGAAATCTCTTCTCACTTTTTAATCAAAGGCTACGCACAACTATCATCAAGTACATGAAACAGTAAATATAGAAATATTCATATTTAATTTTTGTTAGTTTGCATAGTACTCTTTTCAGGTTAGAAGTTTACTATTACTTCCCTATGACTTTCCTAATTTTTCTGTCCTACGGCAAGAGATTATGTCCTTCCTTCCTTTAATAAACATTTCGTAAGTATCCAGTATATGGAAAACGCTATGTTAGGAACTGATGGAAAATATAAAGATGAAAAAAAATCCCACAGCCCTTGCCCTGATAAGGCATACAGTCTGAATGTAATAAGGGAGATAAGTCATGGACACAGATAATTCTAAAATAAGACAGAAAACTTTATGTAAGAAAGGTACAAAGAAACTGCTACAAGAGTCCTAAGGAGAAAGGCATTCTGGCCAAGGGCAATCAGGGAAGACTATATGGAAAGGGTGGCATCTGAGTCTTGAAGGAGGCTGAAATGAGATGGGAGAGCATCCTAAGCAGAGGGAATACACGTACAAGGGCACAGACGTTTTCTGGCGTATTGGCTTGTGATATAGCCGTGAGATCATAGTCAGGTACAATACACGATGGTACTCAGCACAAATAAGGCTTGAAAGGCAAGCTGGAGCCAGATTTTGCCGCAAAAAATGCCTTGAATGTCAAGCTAAGGATTAATTTGGGGTCTGTGAACTTGATTTTTAAATATTTTGATAACAAAATATCAACATAATTGGTTTCCTTTATAATTACATTTATTTTATTTTTTTGTATTTGAAAAACATCATTTTGAGAAGAGGTCCATAGATTTCACCAGACTACCAAAAGTAAGCATCTTTCAGTTAGGGGGTCTGAACTTGCAGGCCAACTAGAGATTTTTGATGATTAGATCTGGGCTTTGGAAAGACGAACCTGGCAGAAGGATGAATTGCAAGGAACCATAAAGTCTGGAGGATACTGCAAAAGTCCACCCAAGTACTTACATAGTAGAGACTGAGACTATGGATAGTACTGGGAATGGGAAAGTTGGGATGGGTATAAGAAACAATGCTGATTTAAACTGTTCTAACATAGAGCTTTTAGAGTCCTTCTGAATTTTGCATAATTAAATCAAAACAGTGATTTAAATATTATGTCATTTAAATGGCTGAGCTTTCACGATATCTTTGTATTCTGAGCAACATTTATTGAATATTTAGGTTAAACTTCTAATGTACCGAACTTTAGAGGAAAAAAGATCTTTGCACATAGAAAGAAGTACATTTATAGGTTGTGATATAGTGATTTGAAATCAATGGATAATGATTTTGCCTTATTTTTTTGATCTTGTGATAAGTAAGCCTTGCAAATGTAACATAAAATTCCAGACAAAAACTCTATCTCTGAGAATGTAAAAAAACTAGAGGGGATCTGGATTTTCCTGGATACTTCTCTTTCTCTTCCCAGCAGAGTGAAAGTTATTCAGGCAGCTGAGAATCCATAAAGCAACGTTTTTCCTCATCCGCTTTCCTTGAGCCATATTAAAGTCACAATAAATGCAAGTACTCCTTTGCTTTAAGCTTTATTGGCTCAGAAAAAGAAACCAAGAAACTTCATTGGAGCCCAGATTAGGCTGAAGAGAGAGATGCCTTCTGCTTTTTAGCCCCATTATCAGGCCAGTAGTATCTTGATCAGCTTTCTCACATGTGGCTACGGATTCAGCAGAGGACGCTAAACTGCCTTTTTGGCAGCCAAATTGCCAAAACCCTTCTATTTTCATGTTCTAAAAGAGCTTACATTGTCCATCCTCTTTGAATGTGTCTTTAAAATCAGCCAATGCTGGGAGGATTTTAGACATATAGCAAGGTTTATAGAAAGATGTTACTGCTTAGCTTATAGTTTTATAGTCAACAAACATAAAAAGCCCAGTGGGGATAAAAGGAACTTAACCAGTTCTCTCTAATACATACAAATCTACCTAAGAGCTCAGTAAACTGGAAGTACTCAGTGTACTACTGCATTGATTTCAGTTTAAGATGCCGAAAAGGGCCTTCTGCACATAAGCCACATAGTCTCTTCTTATGCCAAGTTACCGCAAATTAAAAGACAGAGATGTATAAACAAGGTCAGCCTAGGCTGGGCCAACTTGGAATGGGATAATTGTCAGCTTTTTTTGTCAGCTGTGACAGTTTATTTTGAGTCAACATTAATGAACTACAGGTTATAAAATATTTTTAATAGACCAATTGCCAGGCATTTTGTTGATAAATTTCCCTGTTTTGCAAGGGCTGAAAATTTCCACCTATGAGGTTTATGAGTGCATGGGGAGTCTAATTAGTGTTTCTTTTTTGCTACCAATGATGAAATTTTAGAAGCATCTTTCCCAGTTGGAAGGTAAATATTTAGATAGGAATCAAAATTATTTTAAACCAATGTAAACAAACAGGATAATATGTCATTTGACTCTGAATCTAGATTTACTAAGCATTAAGATATAAACCTATAGGACACTTATTCTAGGGTACACAGTTACAAAGATGGTGGTGTGATGGCCAGGAATGATCAAAAGCCTGGGAGTTAGCAGATATGAGCTCTGGCCTCATCTTTACCACACACTTGGTCAGGGATGCTGGGAAAATCTCTGAGTCTTTTTCCTTGTCCACAGAGAGATTTGGATTTGATATTTTCTAAGATTTTCCATCCTGAAATTTCATGATTACGAGTACTACACAGAAACATTCATAGAATTCTAATCTCAGGGATCATTTGGTTCAGCTTCCTCATTCTAGAGCTGAAAGAAAGAATGTCAAGTTATTTTTGTATAGTAGTAGGAGAGCATGCATGATAGGAAAAAAAAAGATAAGCTTGTCCCATGTCAAAGACAGACAGACAGACAGACAGCCAGAGTGTTCTACTGCTATCCTCATAATGTCAAGTGGACGTGATGGAGGCTGCCAGCATGCTGGGTGGATTCCTTGTGGCTAACTTATGGGGAGATAGATGTGAATCACATAAGACAGATAGGAAGATATGCATGGGTTTAAACTGGTATCACTGAAGAGCACATCCAAATTAATGAGTGTATTGATCCATTTGGACATTTGAGTGTACATGCAAATCAGTTAGAATATAGACTCATTTGAGCATAGTATAATTCCTCACATTTTTATACTCTCCCTTTCTTACCCCATGCTTTTTCCCTTCTACTACTGCTTCTTTGTATAAGTTTTTCTCTGATCTGTTTGTTTTATTTACAACAGAAAATGAAATCAGAAAACGGTATTTTTAAATTTACCTTTCCTTTTAAATCAACAAAGTAAGTTTAAATATAGTTATAAGTCAACATTTGCTTCAGGTTTAAATTAACTTAAAGGTTTTTTTTTAATCTGTTGCATAATTTAAAATATAGTCTTTGCTTCAGTTTAGAATTTGCACATTTTTTGTACCTATAACATAATTTCAACATCCTTACAGACTGACAAGTCTGAGGTGGTTATACAAAATCATCACTTCTTTAGTGAAACAACATTGTAAATGAGAGATCTATTCCTGGGCAGTCAAAATTTGGACTTCAGAAACTTAAAATTAGTCTTTGTAGGAAACTGAAAATACAGGGGGAAACAGAAAGTGTCATGGTGTACATGGGTAGGTTAGGTTGGGCTGATTGGTCAGACCTGAGGTGTGGAGACCTGCCAAATCCCTGAAATTTGTGGTTAGAGGGCAGCTGCATTCTGTGAAGGAGAACCTGTAGCTTGGCTGGAATGCTAATGCCAACGTCCTGGGGAGCAAATTGAAATTGACCAGCAGGGGGCACTTGGTTTTTGGAGGAGAAATGAGAATTAACCCTTCCTGAGGCACTGGAAAGATGTTTGGGGAGACTGAATAGGGGAAGAAAAGTATCCAGTGACATCCTGAAAGGAAAATGAGAAGAGGAGGCAATTCTTTCCTTTTCAGGAATCTTGTTTAAGGTCTAGCTAGAAATGACACTTCTCTAATGAATTCAGACATTGTCTCCCTAGCTATCTATGTTACCTACCTTGGAGTAGAGGTGGGAGTGGGGAGTGCAGGATGGGGTGGGTTGGGGAGGGGTGGTAGTTACAATCCTCAGAGGGACAGAACATTGGAAAAGTGTTAAGTTCTAGTACAAATCATTGATTAAAGATGGAGCCTTGGGGTTCAGGAACCAAACCTCCTCTCCTTCCAAACCATTTTAATTGGATATTGGGCACTTACTTTGAACTCACAAGAATTCACATGGGAATGAGGGGAAAAAGAAGAAAGGAAATACATTTAGAACTGAACTGTAAGACCCCAAACTCTACAGATCAGAGATTCGTAACATTTCTTGTGTGATAGTTCCCTTTGGTGCCAGTCCGATGATGCCTACGGACCCTTTCTCAGAATGTCTTTAAATATATGAAATAAAATACATTGGATACAAAAGAAACTAATAATATTGAAATAGAGTTATCCAATTATTTTAAAAAAGAACAAGTTTATGGACCCCAGGTTCAGAATCCCTGACATAAGGGAACTTGGCATTGGGGCTGAACTGGATCCAGGGTCTTGACCAAATGGCTGGACTGATGTACCAAAGGATTTAGGTTTGGATTTCCTCATGTAAAATAAGAGTGGTAAATAGGATGCTCTCCAAGTCAGCTGGGTGGGGAGTCAGAGAACTTTCTTCAGGTCCTGCCTCTGTCATTTGCTGCCACTGTGACCTCTGACCAGTCACTTCACCATCCTCACTTCCCTCATCGGTAAAGTGAGAAGGTTGTTCTAGATGGTCTGTAAGGTCCTTTACATCTCTGATGCTAGGATAATTCATATATTGTTCACATGGACTATCTGTGCCTAGTCTGTGGTGGAGCATTTTGAGCTCATTTTGGTCTGATCAGCCGCAGTTGTACACATGTAAACTTCACTTTATCATAGTGATGTCATTTTGGTCCTCTTCAAGATTGAAGGACAACAACCAACCAACCATCCAACCAACCAATTCATATATTCCCTCATTCATATTGTTATTTGCTTCTATTAATCCAGATTAGTAAAGTTTTACTGTATGATGGTCCACAGACCGTCAAATCAATGAGCTCTCCTTGCTCTTCTCTTCTGTCATTTCAGTCATGTCTGACTCTTCCTAATTCCATTTGGGATTTTCTTGGAAAAGATCTTGGAGTGGCTATACATTTCTTCCTCCAGCTCATTTTACAGATGAGGAAACTGAGGCAAGCAGGGTTAAATGATTTGACCAGGGTCACACAGCTAGTAAGTGTCTGAGGTCAGATCTGATCTTAGAGAGGTCTTCCTGACTCCAGGCCTGGCACTCTAACGACAGTGTTACCTACCTGACAAATGAAGCATTCACTACGTACCTATTACATGCCAGGCACCGAGCTAAGTGCTGGGAAACAAAGAAAGGCCAAACTCCCCTCCCCCACGAACAACAAAAACCAGTTCCTGCTCTCAAGGAGCTCCTAGTCTACTGGAGGTGACGACACGCCAAGAACAATGTACAAACAATGCGCGTACAAGATGAACTGGAGATCATCATTCCACTGCTTCATTCCTAAGATTCTTAGATTGTCCGGGTTTAAGTCCTCTTGACTGTTAGAATATCAAATTAATGAGATTCTCCTTAAAGGCCCTATAAAAAAAAGTATTCTTTGTTGTTCAATAGTGTCAGATTCTTCGTGACCCCATTGAGGAATTCTTGGCAGAGGGGCTGGAGCGGCTTGCCATTTCCTGCTCCATCTAATTTTACAGATCAGGAGACTGAGACAAACAGTTTATTTTTTAAAAAGTGTAATATGTAATTATACTACATAATTAGCCTCATCACAGTGACTGACGGTCATCTACATGGCAAAGTAGATAGAGGCCTGGGGACAGGAAGACCTGAGCTCAAATCCAACTTCAGACACTTCCTGGCTGTGTGATGATCCTCAGCAAGTCACTTCACTTCTGCATGCCTCAGTTTCCTTGACTGTAAAGTGGGGTTCTTAATAGCCTCTACCTTGAAGGTTGTAGTGAGGATAAAATAAGACAATATTTGTAAAGGTCTTAACATAGTGTATGGCACATGATAAGTATGATATAAATTATTTTATTATAATGATGATGATGCACCACCTTGGGACCTTAAAAGCCATTAAATCACCTTAATTTGTAACTATATCATAATAGCATCAAATATGCATGGAACTTTACATTTCAAAAGTCCTTTACATTTGTCATTTCCTTTGAACCTCCTTTCCCTCTTGAAGGCAAACAAAGCATGTGTTTTGCAATAGTAAAATTAAGGTCTATGAGAAAAGTCAACTAGTCGTTGGAGAGAGTTGGGATGAGAAATCACTTTTATTAATGCCTCTTTCAGTACTTTTGTATGGTCTGTGGAAAGAGTGCAGGACTTGGGAGACAGGCTACTTCTACAGTCCCAGTACTGATGTGGATTTGCTCTGTGACTGGACAAGTCAGTTCACCTCTTGAGCCTTCCTTACTTCATCTGCAAAAGAGAGACATTGCCAGCTTCACAGGGTGTTGTGAGATAAGCAGTTCATGCCTTACCCTTCCCTATCAGATTCTAAGTTCCTCTGGGACAGGGAATACATCTTTGTTTCATCTTTGTATCCCAATTACCAAATGGAGTATATCGCCTGTAAGTAAGCACTTAATAAGGGGCAACTAGGTGGCACAGTGCTAGGCCTGGAGTCAGGAAGATTCATCTTCCTGAGTTCAAATCTGGCCTCAGACACTGACTAGCTGTGTGACCCTGGGCAAGTCACTTAACTCTGTTTGCCTCAGTTTCCTCATTGTAAAATGAGCTGGAGGAGGAAATGGCAAACCACTCTAGTATCTGTGCCAAGAAAACCCCAAAAGGGTCACAAAGAATTGGACGTGATTGATATGAATGAACAACAAAGCACTTACTTAATAAATACTTGCTAAATAGAAAGTGAGAAGAGCCTAAATTTGGGGAATCAGAAGATCTGAGTGAAGAGCTTTTTCTATCATCGTTTAGATTCATGACTTCAGTCAGCCGATTTAATAACACCAGCTCAAGATTTCGTAGCACTTGCTAGTTCACAAAACACTTCATATATTTTATCTCACCTTCATCCTTATGATAATTCTGAGAGGGAGGTGGTGAGAATATTCTCCTTCCTCTTTTGCAGATGAGCCACACAGACAATGGGGAGCAGAATGTGGACCTTTTCAGTGCCTGGCTCATAGTAGGTGCTTAATAAAGATTTATGGCTTGATGGAGCTTCTGATTCCAAATCCAGCCTGCTTTTTCATTATCCTACCATAGCTACCCCACTTAAAACTCTGACTCTACTTCCTCATTTGTAAATATAACTTTTCAGAGTTATATCTAATAAAATCTGCCATTTATACAACCCTTTAAGGTGCGTTGTCTACATAATTTCACACAGAAGGCAGGCACTACAGATCCTATACCTACATTTTTGGATAAGAAAATTGAGTCTCAAAGAAGTTAAGCAACTTGTCCATGGTCACAAAGCTACTGAGTATCAGAGGAAGAATCAGCACCTCAGTCTTTTGTGACTTCAGGTCCAATGCAGGCAGTCTATGCCACACACTTATTAAAAATTTACCTTTTCATCGCTAGGCATTGATAAAGAGGTGAGAATAATAACATGTATATGACCCATCTCCCTGAGTAGCTGGGATTATTAAATGAGATAATGTTGTGATTCAGGATCTTAGGACAAAAGGCTATCGCCCAGGGATGCATGAGGGGCTCTACCTAGGCTGAGTAGAAGGAAGTAGCAACTATTTACACCAGCTTTGCATGCCTTCAGGGCTGACTATATCAGTCTTTAAGAGAATTAAAGTTTAGGTGAGAGAAAGTGCAAGCCTCATCAATCACCTTGGCGATATTCCATATGCCATGTGGGTGATAACATGGCGGTCAGGAGCTAGTGTGCTTTGTCTGTGTTTTCCTATGGGGTTTTCATGATCCTGCACTGGGTCTCCTATGTTCTGATGAGAAGCTGGTTAGTCAGTCAACTCAAATTTATTAAGTGCTTGTTATGTTAAATGCTGGTGATACAAAGGCAAGAGACAGTCCTTGCCCTCAAGGAGCTCACCATCTAATGGAAGGAGATAAATAAGGGAAAACTATGTATGAATTATATTTACATACACACACACATATATACACACACCCATACATATATAATGTATGAGTGTATGTATGTATGTGTGTATATATATATATGTATATGTAATTATATATAGATATATCAAATAAACTAGAAATTATCAACAAAGGAAAGAACCTAGCATTCAGGGGGATTGGAAAAGGGTTTTTGCAGAAAACAACTTTGGTTGGGACTTGATGGAAGCCAGGACACCAAGTATGTCTAAGATGGATGTGAAAGGTGGACCACATTTTGCATCCTTGACCTCTGAGCCATGTCTCAGATTCTTCCCCATGAAGCTCAATCCCCTGTCATCAGGTAAGGTTGCCTAATGACCAGCATCCTTCTGACTGCAAGTGATAAATGTAGGTCAATGTATTTTGAAATCACAATATAACCTGCAAATGTTAACCAGGACTCTGCATTTTAGGCTGTAAGTCCTTAAGAGACTTCCAGGGGTCATCCAGCGAGGCCATGGAACTTAACATATCCCATAGGCCCAGGACTAAAAGAAATCAAGGAACATGTATTTTAAACAATTTTAATGACAGTGAACAAGGCCTTTAGCTTTATTAGCAACTTTTGGAAATTATAACAATTCTCTAAATGTTTGATCTTTTTTCCAACAGATACCCTATTCCCAAATTTGTACTTGTCTTTTGCTTTACAAGCATTTGGCTTTTCCTAGAATCCCTTTAAAATTATAGTATGTAAATTCTTCCAACTAATAAACTACTGAGAACAGTTTGTATAATAGCTCAAAAATATTATATTGCTACTAGGACCACACTAGTGTCATTATTTATTTCATATTATTAGCTACTAAAAGCCGAGTGACACTTAAAGGATTTGTGATTTTTCTCGTGAGTGATTTAGATGGCCACTCATCTGGTGATATATGGTCTACATGACTTGCTATTGGCTGAAAACAAATTCCAGCAGCCAGCAGCCAAGCTTCCGGTGATGAACCTATTAAATAAGTTTGGAGAGACATTAAACAAGAAGACATGAACGATATTTTCAAACATTTGAAAGGCTGTCATATGCAAGAGGGATTAGACTTGTTCTGTTTGGCCCCAGAGGGCAGAACCAGGCCCAGTGGGTGGAAGATGCAGAGAGGCCCATTTAGACTTGATGTCAGGGAAAACTGTCTAACGATCAGAGCTCTCCTAAAGTGGAATGTGTTGCCTGAGGAAGGAGGGAGTTCCTCTTCAGCAGAGGTCTTCAAGCAAAGGCTTGAGAAACAGCCAGTCTGGCATGTTGTAGGTGAGGGGGGAGGGCTGTGGAGGTCCCCTTCCAGTTCCCTTATGCTTGTGCTGCCCTCTCGCAGGGTGGCTGTGGGGCCAAGTGAGATTTCACACAGACGCAGCCTGGTGACCTTAAACTGCTCCATAAATGGAAGCATTTCCACTTAATATTAAGTAGCAAACAGGAGCAGAGGGTTGGGCTGGTCCTCTGACCATAGTCTGTCTGTAGCCAGGCCTGAGTTTGGTCTTTTTTTAGTTTGGGGGGAGCTGAGGCAGCTTGACGTCTGCTGGGGTGGCCCCTGCACTGCCCAGAGGCATCTGGAAAGGTGCTGAGCCCAGAGCTCACTTAGGGAAATGCTGTTAAAAATGATTCGTGTCAAAATCTTCTCCCATGGCTACTCTGTCTTAGTGGTCTCTGGGTATGGTTTTATTTTGTAGGGAGGTCTTGTGGAACAGTGGGAAGGGGTTTGAGGCAGGTCACTTCACCTTGTGAGGCAGAGGGATGCCTTGGCTGCCTCATCTGGAAAATGATGTGGATAATACCTGCACTGTCTTACCATGGTAGTGGTGAGGAAACACCTGGCTCACATGTAACCAGATATAGAAATGGGAAAGCTACTGATACTGTCAAAGAAAGAGATGACAGCCAGGGGGTGCTGCGAATCAGGTTCAAATCCTGTTTCAGACACTTTTCCAGCTGGGTGACCCTGGGCAAATGACTTAACCCCTCAGCCTCAGTTTCCTCATTTGTCAAATGGTGTTAATAATTGCACCTACTTCCTGAGGCTGTTGTGAGGATCAGATGAGATAACATAAAGTGCTTTGCAAACCCTGTGGCGCTACGTCAATGTGAATTATTATTATTAAACCGTCATATCAATGACTATGTTGGTTACTACCATGTCAAGTTTCTTTTTCGTCTTTTTCTCTCCCATCCTCTTTTTTCTCTCTCTCCCTTCCTCCCCTCCCTCACCCTCCTTTTCCTTTCTTTCCTTCACTTCTCTTCCTTCCTTCTTTCTTTCCTTCTTCTCTCCTCTTTCTCTCTCCCTCTCTTTTTTCTATCTTAGTCTGGATTTTGTTTTTGGTATTTTGTGGTCAGTCAGTCCTCCAGATGGAAAAAAAGTATTATCTAAGCATTTACCTTGTTTATTTACTTATTTATTTCTGTTAACTTTGTGACAATCAACTGAATTTTCTTCCTCTGTATAGTTCTCAAAGGCTTTATGTTTTTTCTTGTTTTTTGATTTTTTTTTTGAAGGGAAGGGTGGGGGTGGGGTGGACCTGACAGATTTTACTGGTATAGTGAACTCACTGTGAAGAAATTCCCTCTAACAAAGCAAGTCAGCACCTGCTCTAAAACTTACAGCCTCAGAGAGCTGCTTGGGGACTGAGAGGTTAGGCGACCATTCAGGGTCATACAGTGATATTCATCTGAGGTGGGACTTGAATCCAGGTCTTGACTCCAAGAATAGCCTTCTCTGCCCTTTGCCACATTGCCTCTCACTCTTTATGTGATATTTTATAAATGAATTTTTTGTTGATTAGAACACAGGAGAAATGGAAAAAATGAGAATGTGTACATGTGTATGTAGAAATACATAAATATAGGTATCTATACACACGTATTTTTCCCAAGTACTTTCATGATATTATCAAATTAGCATTATCTTCTCATGCCTCTGCCCAGTTGGAAGTTATACATTTTTTTATCATATTTTTTTTTCACGATAGTCCAAGCTATTACATCCTGTAGATATTATCTTAAACTTCAGATCTAACTATTGGCTATTGTGAGAAAGTTGCTGCTTAATCCTTGGGCTTCCAAGACAGTAATTACCAAGTCACATTATAACATGATCAAACATGATCATATTAACATAATTCAAAATATACAGTGTAAATGAATAATTAGGAAAACTAATGATCTTAGGACTTAGAATTAAAAAGGACCAGAACAAAATATGTCACAATAATCAACTTCAATTTGTCTTGTGTTATCATTATACCTGAACACTTTTTTTCTCATCTTTCCTGTCCCCATCTTGACCCTATGCTAACCACTACCTCTTCTTGGTCTTAGAGGAAAATTATCACACACAGACATGATGATATGTATACTCTTGGTAAACTTATGCTTCGCTATTAGTAATTTTTAAATAGCCAAAACAGAATGCTTGGGTTGCACCCTTGGGGTCATCCTCAACTTCTTATTCTTATTCACCCTCCATATCAAATGAGTTGCCAAAACTTGCCACTTTCGCAACACATCTCCCATATGTCATCTTCTCTCTACTCACATAGCCACAACCCTAGATCAAACCCTCACCACATCTCTCCTGGACTCGTGCAATAGCCTTCTAACTGATCTTCTTACCTCAAGTCTCTCCCTACTCCCAGCTGCTGATTTTTCCCAAGTATAGGTTTGATGGTGTCACCTCTCTACTCAATGAGCACTAGTCATTCCTGATTATCAAGTATAAATGAGTTTGTTTGGAATGTAGAAATCTTCCAAACTTGGCCATTTGTTACCTTTCTAGTCTACTCAACCTTTATCCTGCTCATTGCACTCTATGGTCTAGCTACATGGGTCTACTAGCAGCTCTTCTAACATATCACTTCTCCCATCACTGTGCCTTTGCACTGGCCATCCCCCATGAGTCCAGTGTTCTGACCCCTCACTTTTGTCTTTTAGTTCCCCTGGTTAAATTAAGCTTAAGTTTCCTCTTCTGCAGGAAGTTTTTCTTCAGAAGGCTTCAGTGTCATCCTCTCTGATATGACCTTTCTTTCATCTAGCCTGTATACATTCCATATGCTGTTGCTGGTCAGTCGTTTCAGTAGTGTCTAACTCTTCATGACCCTATTTGGAGTTTTCATGGCAAAGATACTGGAGGGGTTCACCATTTCCTTCTCTAGGTCATTCTTTATGGACTTGATTGTTAATAGGTTGTCTTCTCCAGTAGAATGTGAGTTCCTTAATAGTAGTAACTATTTTTATCTTTCTTCTTATAATACTTATAATACCTGGGACACTTGATAAAAACTTGTTGTCTGAATGACAGTTCTTAAGCTGGAGTTCACAAATCCCCAAAGCAACCATCAACTTGGGTGGGAAAAAATGATCTCTTTATTTTCATTTATCTCTAACTGAAATTTAGCATTTCTTTCAATTGCTTAATACCATTATTCTGAGAAAAAGGTACATACGATTCACGAGGTTTCCAAAGAGGCCCATGACACACACAAAAGAAATAGTTAGGAATCTTTGCTTTAAAAGCTTTCAGTAATATAACCATTCCAATCACCTCCTATTTCTCACCTGTTCGAAGAGTGAGTCAAGGCTGTTTGTTGTGAGATATGTCTGTAGCTTGAACCAGAGGGAGGAAGACTATCTGGAAGTGATTCTTCACTTTCAGGTGTGAGAGACAGGCCAACAAAAGCTTCATTTAGCGTGTCCCCTCCATCCAACGGCCCCAGGAGTTCTGTTAAAATGATTTAAGATGGGAAAACATAATCCATCAGAGCTATTACATTTCAACTGTTGTCAATTTCCAGTTAGAATTCCAGTTCCATTAGAAATCTTGAATCACCAGTCCTCTTTTGTTTTGACTTTTGTTATTCTTAGACTTAGGTTAGCATAGTTTAATTGAATATTTCAGGGATTAACAAAAAAATTCTTAACGTCTAAAATTGTGAAAAAAATTTCCAGAATTTGTTTCTTTGTTGAAGCAATGTTTCCAGTGGGCCATCTACCCAAGAATTTTATCCTATGCAAATACTGCAATTGACTAAATTAATCAATGGCTAGAGAAGCTTCCATGTAACCATATAGACTTTAAAAAATTATAGGATATTTGGATAAAATATTTGCTGTCTTAATTTCAGTTAGTTAGTATTTCAGAAGTTCCAGAAACATCAAGTTTTAGAAATTTATGAGACTCTAAATTTTCTGTCTTTGGTAATATACCTAAAGTTATAATATGGCTAACTTGGGAAGAAAATTGTTAAAAATTACGAAACATTTGTCTCATTTGGAATCAAGATGATTAAACTAGAGGAGCAAGATATTTAAAAAATAAATCAGAGGTGCAGTGTGTCGATTATTTAAGATTTGTTTTTTTTCCTAACACAGACAAGAACTAGATGTTTGAATTTTCTTCTTTCCTTTCCCTCAGTAACTCTGCCCTAGCCTTCTTATCTTGGAGAGTAGCATATTGAATTACCTGACACATATAAATCATGAACATTAGAAAGGTCCTGATTCTGCAATAAATTCTGAGAAAGAAATATTCAATATGTACAATGAGTATAAAATATTTTTCAAATTCTTTCTAAAGAGCTTCAGGGCTTTAAAAAAACCAATTCAATAGGCAGTTTTTATTTTTGTAATGATTATGCTTACAAAAATGTACAGAAGCATAAATGAAAAAGCATGATCACCATTAAGAGAAGTTTTGTTGTCTGAGCATAGAAATTTGGAACTGTGAAGACATTGTTATTAAAGTCCAAAACTATGAACATAGTAATTCTACAATTTTGGGGGGAAGAAACTGATTCACTTCTTTATTTCCACAACCTATGTTTGTAAATATATCAAGAGGGAATTTGCACGATCATATCATGTTGAAATTTACCTCCCTCCAATCCCCATATTTTTTTTCCCCGTACTATGAATAATAATAACTTATAGTGAGTACTTTAAGGTTTGCACAATGCTTCTTTTAAAACAAACTGGTAAAGAATATAAATTATCATTAGGTCTTTCCCACCAATTTTGAATCATGGGATTGCCAAGGACAAAAAGCAAACATTCCTTCTTTCAAGGTAACCGAGCTAAGAAAGACAAACAGGAAATATTTGCAGAAGCCATATTGCTGCAGTTGTTTTGACCCAAAGGAATCGGGCAACCTTTACCCACAAAATGAGGTGGTTAGACCAGATGACCTAAAGGTCCTTTCAGTCTCTACACCTACAATGGTATGATTTCCTCAGTGTAGGGAACTTCTAGTGAGAACACTTGTCCCTCCAACACGAATCATGACTCACCTGTAATTTAGAGTTTTAGCTGCCTGTGGCATTGAAAGGTTTAGTAACTTATTTGCCCAAAGTTATAGAAATAGTAGGTGTCAGAAGCAGGATTTGATTACAGTTTTGGTCTTCTATCTACTCCATGTCTCCTCTCATTTAGATTCTCACAAAGACTTAATTTTGGTGTATTAATAAAGGGAGCAAAAAGTCCAAACTAACTAACTCAGTGACAAATGTACAAGAACCAAAAGGACGACTAGCCCAATGTATTTTGTTACAACTAGTCAGGTGGCTAAGAAAATGAGAAGCTGGAGATCAGAAGTTATAACAATACATTCAAAATCCATGGAAAATGTTTTTTGGGATAAATATTTCTAATAGTTTTGATTTCACACCAAATGGATGTTAGGCTCTATGGCACAACTTTTCCCTACTTCTCCTCCCAGGCTCCAAGCTGCCCAGAACCCATCTGGGCTGGTTCACAACTCATGTAGATGAGATGGGAATTATACTAGGGCTACCATTTCCCTACCACTGTATCCCAAGATCCTCTAGTTCTTACCTTGTCTCTGTGCAGTTCAGACATGTGACACTATCACCTGACCTACTGATGTAACCTAAGGATCCTTGGGCTTGGTTATACATCCCATTGCAGCCTCAGGACTTCTAGCACTGAACTGGGATGGTGAAAATATGAATAGAAAAAAAAAAATAGAACTCTACTCCTGAGGTTAGGCACCCTGGATCTTTGAGGACCAGAGCGATGGATCACAGCATAGGGCCTGCTGACCTTGGAGCCTATGGGTCTGAGTTGTCCTGGTCCAAGTCTTGCTATGCTGCTCTGATTGTTGCCACTCCCTCAATTTCAAGAGTTCATCCAGAGCTTTCTAACTTCCTCAGTTGCCTGCCTTTGGAGACCACAGCTTTGTTGGAAGTCCCCCTTTTCTGATGCCAGAATGTTTTTAGGTGACTCTTTATACAGTTCTGGGGTTAAGTGAGTGACCCTCATTGGACTTCTTGATCATTATTTGGTCTGGTGAAATTTTATGCTTATGCTGCAATTGGTTTGGGGGAGCTAGGTGGTTTGGGCTGTTCATGTAGCCATCTTGGCTAGAGGTTCCAGATATATAGGTTTAGGAATTTTCCTCACAGAAGGGACATCCAAAACCATGGATATATCCAAGCTCACCAAGCTTAAGAATGGAGCAGGAGGAGACAGTTCAGAATAGAATGTAGATTGATGTCCACACTTAAGGGGTGGGGAAAAGCTGAACCAGCAAAAGATACTATTTAAAATTCAACATGGCCTTTTCCTGCCTTTCCAGATTTTTTATACTTTATATTCCTTCATGTGCTTTATGTTTCAGCATTACTGGTCTATTTATAGTTCCCTGAATATTCCACCCTTTTAATTTCCCATCTCCATGACTTTATCCTGGATGTGCCCCAAGCCCAGAATGCTCTACCTCCTCTCCTCCAGTTCTTAGTTTGCTTCATCTCCTTCGACAATCAGCTCAAGTGTTTATTGACTTACTGATTGGTCTCTCTATCTGCTAATGCCTTTCCCTCTCAGACTATCCTCCATCTTTGCTGTATATATCTTGTATGTTCCTACTTATTTACATATTGTCTTCCCCATTAGCAAGGGCAAGGATTGTATTTTTGCCTTTTTTTTGTGGCCCCACTGTCCTTGGCACATAGCATGCACTTAATAGATTCTTGTTAACTTGACAAGCAGGAGAGCCAACAAGCAAACAATATCATGAAGTCAAAGGAGACAGCACTCAGGAGGATAATTGCAGGAGAAATGTAATGGCAGATTAGAAATAAGAAAAGATCACTGGATTTGTCAGTTAAGATGTCATAGTTAACTTTGGAGAGAACAGTTTAAGTAAAGTGGTAGGAGCCAGAAATTAGATTCCAAGGGGTTGAGGAGTGAGTGGGTAGTGAGACAGGTGGGACAATAAGTGTAGATAACTCTCTTCCTAGAAGTTGAGCAGTGAAGGGGAAGAGAAAAAAAATAGCATAGTCTCTTGAGGAGATAACACAGTTAAAGGAAATGTATTTTTTTAAGGTATGTGGGATATGAATATTTTTATGGCTAGAGATGAAGGAGTCAGTGGAGAAAAGATGGAATGGATGATTGATGGAGCAAGACCCGAAAGGAGATAGGAGTTAATGAGATCAAAGACTCCAGTAGAGGGTTTATCCTTGGCAAAGAGGAGGATTACTTCATCCTCTTGGATGGGTTTTCCTTTTACATATCTAATGACTTCTTTTCAGTTTCCTTTACTCCATAATCATCCAGGTCCTGCCTCTTGGCCACAGGTGTCTTCACCTGACCTTCTCTTCTCTCTTTATACTCAGTCATATCATCAGCTCTCCAAACTTCAGTTGTGATCTCCATTCTGATGACTCTCAGTTGAACATATCAACCCTCATCTTTTTCCTGAACTCCAGCACTGCATCATCAAGTATCTTTTGGACATTTCTACCTAGATGTATTTGTATTAGCATAGTGCCTAGCACATAATGAATGTTTAATAAACGTTTATTGACTATTGACTATGTCCCGTAAGCTTTTAAAACTCAACATGTCCAAAAAAGAACTCGCTATTTCTCCTCTAAGCCCACCCTTCTTCCTAGTTTCTTTATTTCCATCAAGAGCACCACGATCATTCCAATACCCCTGGAGCCCCAAATCAGAATCTTCTTACTCTTCTCTTTCTCCCAATTCCAATAAGTTGCCATTCTTTGTTGATTCTACCCCCACAACAATTTTCTTATCTACCCCCTTCTCTCCACTCACGTTTCCCCTTCTGTAAGTCAGACTCTCAGCTGGTTTTTGTTGTTGTTCAGTCGTTTCAGTCTCCTGGGATTTTCTTGGCAAAGATACTGGAGCGCTTTGTCATTTTCTTCTCCAGCTCATCTGACAGATATGGAAACTGAGGCAAACAGGGTTAAGTGACTTGCCCAGTGTCACATAGCTAGTGTCTGAGGCCAGATGTGAACTCAGGAAGATGGGTCTTCCTGACTCCAGGCCTGCCACTCTACTCACTGTACCACCTAGCTGCAGTTCTAGCTTTGAGTTGAATTAGCCTCCTTGGCTATTCCTGGGCTTCTCTGTCTTCAGTCTTTCCCCTCCAACCCATGCTCTGCACGGCTTCAAAATTTCTATTCCTAAAGTATAGGTCTGATCTTCCCATTCTTCTGCTTGAGTAGCTCACTATTAATTTTAGGATAAAATTCCCACTCCTCTGATGGGCACTGAAACCCTTCATAGCTTGGCTCCAATGGATACGTCTAGACTGGTTTTATATTATTCATGCACATGCATATTACATTCCAACCAAACTGGCCCATTCACTGTTCCCTTGTGCAGAGTTGTGAAGGGAGGAGATGTGAGAATCTAGGATGGATGGCCCCACTTTCTAAGTAAAATAGAAGGCCAGGTAATCTTCTCAGAGGGGATGGTGTAAAGGTTTAAGAAGCTTTAGAACAGCTGTTGTAGAAAATGTGATAGGGAGTCAATCAGATCTGAATAAAAGGATTGCCCTGCAGCAGTGAGGGCCTAGCTGTGTTAGATGACTGTATTAGACACAATCTATAGGATTTTGTGACTTCATATTTGGAAGTTGATGTTGCTGCTTGTCCTTCATTCTTGAAGAGGACCATGACGTCAGGGAGATGATGACATGACTTGTAGTTGACTTTGATTTGGGTGAGGGAGGGCAGTGCAAGGTCACCTGCCTTACTTTCTCCTCCAGAGTCATCTGGGTCCAGTGCTCAGAAATTCATCAGGATAATTTGAGATGACTCAGGATGCAAAGGGAGACCCTGGACCTTTTAAAGAAGGCATATGGTGGAGGCCATCCATAGTTGAAGATTAGCAGAGTGAGAACAGTGGAAGAATAAGGGAAACAAGATGAAGAGGTAGATGAAAGTGCATCACTGAAATGTTTGATTATAGGATCAAGACTGAAGAGACAGAAATAAATTCAGAATATGGATGCTGGGATAAGTACCTCCATTACAGGGAAGGGTAATGGAGGTGCCAGAGGTTACAATGAGGATTAAAAACAGGTTCCACTGGAATGAGGCAATAGGAGATATTGACCATGATGATAGAGGGGAATTTTAGGGTTCAGGATCTTGTCAGTGGAAAAGTTTCATGTGATAACCTTCTCTTTAGGAGGTTGAAGTAGATGAATCGCACATCATGGGATCTGAGAAGACTGATTAAAGGTCAGAGTGTTTGAAGGACCAGATGAATACAAAAATCCCATAAACAGTCAAGTTTTGTTGGATGTTACATTCTGGCCAAACTAGGCTGCTTGGCTTTCCAATGAGTTGACTATGGAGTAGAAAAACTACTGAGGATCATGGCAGTATTGGGGTTTTAGAGGAAGACTAATCACTTAGGAAAGTGGGAGAAGGTCCTGCTTTTTGAGAATAACAGTGACAGGGACAGAGTATAGCCACTGGGCAAGAACCTCAAAGGGGAAGCAGTTGAATCATGGTGACAGCTGAGTGGTTTGGAGAGGAGAAAAGACTATTTTAACTTTTCTCCACTGTACTAGTAAGGGGGATGTGATATTTTATTTAAAGACTTACTGGTGCATGAAGAAAACTGTATTATGTGCTGGGGGAGATGTAAACCTCAGGTAAGACATTATTTCTGCCTTCACAAAGGTTAGCATATAGCAAGGGGCTATGATATATATATAAAGTTAACTACTCAGAAACAAAATAAGATAACAGAATTTAAAGGTGGAAAGTCCAACCTCTTCCTTATGGGTGATGAAACTAAAACCCAAAGAAATTAAATGATTTATCCAAGGTCACATTTACAAGGGTAAATAGCAGAAAGCACATAAAGTCATGCCATTTAATTCCCAATCCTGTGTTCCTTCTACTAGACCATGTTATATATTTCTTTTTTTTTTATTTTTATTTTTTTATTAAATTTATTTATTTAACTTTTAACATTCATTTTCACAAAATTTTGGGTTACAAATTTTCTCCCCTTTTCTCCCCTCCCCCCCCCCAAACACCAAGCATTCTAATTGCCCCTATGACCAATCTGCTCTCTCTTCTATCATCCCTCTCTGCCCTTGTCTCTGTCTTCTCTTTTGTCCTGTAGGGCCAGATAGCTTTCTATACCCCTTTACCTGTATTTCTTATTTCCTAGTGGCAAGAACATTACTTGACAGTTGATCCTAACACTTTGAGTTCCAACTTCTCTTCCTCCCTCCCTCCCCACCCCTTCCCTTTCGAAGGCAAGCAATTCAATATAGGCCAAATCTGTGTAGTTTTGCAAATGACTTCCATAATAGTTGTGTTGTATAAGACTAACTATATTTCCCTCCATCCTATCCTGTCCCCAATTACTTCTATTCTCTTTTGATCCTATCCCTCCCCATGAATGTCGACCTCAAATTGCACCCTCCTCCCCATGCCCTCCCTTCTATCATCCCCCCCACCCTGCTTATCCCCTTATCCCCCACTTTCCTGTATTGTAATATAGGTTTTCCTACCAAAATGAGTGTGCATTTTATTCTTTCCTTCAGTGGAATGTGATGAGAGTAGACTTCATGTTTTTCTCTCACCTCCCCTCTTTATCCCTCCACTAATGAGTCTTTTGCTTGCCTCTTTTATGAGAGATAATTTGCCCCATTCAATTTCTCCCTTTCTCCTCCCAAAATATTTCTCTCTCACTGCTTGATTTCATTTTTTTAAAGATATGATCCCATCCTCTTCAATTCACTCTGTGCACTCTGTCTCTATGTGTGTGTGCGTGTGTGCATGTGTGTGTGTGTAATCCCACCCAGTACACAGATACTGAAAAGTTTCAAGAGTTACAAATATTGTCTTTCCATGTAGGAATGTAAACAGTTCAACTTTAGAAAGTCCCTTATGACTTCTCTTTGCTGTTCACCTTTTCATGGTTCTCTTCATTCTTGTGTTTGAAAGTCAAATTTTCTTTTCAGCTCTGGTCTTTTCATCAAGAATGCTTGAAAGTCCTCTATTTCATTGAAAGACCAATTTTTCCCCTGAAGTATTATAGTCAGTTTTGCTGGGTAGGTGATTCTTGGTTTTAGTCCTAGTTCCTTTGACTTCTGGAATATCCTATTCCATGCCCTTCGATCCCTTAATGTAGAGGCTGCTAGATCTTGTGTTATCCTGATTGTATTTCCACAATACTTGAATTGTTTCTTTCTAGCTGCTTGCAATATTTTCTCCTTGACCTGGGAACTCTGGAATTTGGCCACAATGTTCCTAGGAGTTTCTCTTTTTGGATCTCTTTCAGGCGGTGTTCTGTGGATTCCTTGAATATTTATTTTGCCCTCTGGTTCTAGAATCTCAGGGCAGTTTTCCTTGATAATTTCATGAAAGATGATGTCTAGGCTCTTTTTTTGATCATGGCTTTCAGGTAGTCCCATAATTTTTAAATTGTCTCTCCTGGATCTATTTTCCAGGTCAGTTGTTTTTCCAATGAGATATTTCAAATTATCTTCCATTTTTTCATTCTTTTGGTTTTGTTTTGTGATTTCTTGGTTTCTCATCAAGCCATTAGCCTCCATCTGTTCCATTCTAATTTTGAAAGAACTATTTTCTTCAGTGAGCTTTTGAATCTCCTTTTCCATTTGGCTAATTATGCTTTTGAAAGCATTCTTTTCCTCATTGGCTTTTTGAACCTCTTTTGCCAATTGAGTTAGCCTATTTTTCAAGGTGATATTTTCTTCAGCATTTTTTTGGGTCTCCTTTAGCAGGGTGCTGACCTGCTGTTCATGCTTTGACTTCATGTCTCTCATTTCTCTTCCCAGCTTTTCCTCCACCTCTCTAACTTGATTTTCAAAATTCTTTTTGAGCTCTTCCATGGCCTGAGCCCATTGGGTGGGCTGGGACAAAGAAGCCTTGCCTTCTGTGTCTTTGCCTGATGGTAAGCATTGTTCTTCCTCATCAGAAAGGAAGGGAGGAAATGCCGTTCACCAAGAAAGTAACCTTCTATAGTCTTATTTCTTTTCGCTTTTCTGGGCATTTTCCCAGCCAGTGACTTGACCTCTGAATATTCTCCTCACACCCACCTCGCCTCCAGATCCACCCAGCCAGCACTTGGGGTCTGAGATTCAAATGCTGCTTCCAGCCTCAGGGCTTTTGGCAGGGGCAAGGCTGCTATTCAGTGTGAGATTAAGTTCAGGTGGTCAGGTAGGGGCAGGGCCACCTCTCAGGCTCAGTTCCCTCAGGGGGTTTATGCAGAGACCTTCAACAATGGATCCAGGCTCCTGCCTGCTTGGGGAGCCCTGGTCTGCCACTGCCTCTCAGCTTCTGCCTCCCGAGGGGGCCTGAGTTATGGGGGCACCCCACTCCCCTCTCGACCCACCAAAGAGACTCTCTCACCGACCCCCATCACCTGTGGGTGGAGGGACTTGTGCGGCCGCTGGAGATCCCGTCCCTGAAGCCTGCTCGGATCTGTTCTTCTCGGTGCCACGGCCGCGGCAGGTCTGGGCTGGGCTCCGCATCTGCAGCGCGACGGACCTTTTGCGAGAGGTTTGCAGGTCCCTCTGGAACAGAAATCTCCTTCGCTCCACTGTTCTGTGGCCTCACTGCTCCAGAATTCGCCGTGAGTTACTTTATACAGATGTTGTATGGGTTGTGGGTTCAGAGCTATGTGTATTTGCGTCTTTCTACTCCGCCATCTTGGCTCTGCCCCCATATATTTCTTATATGTAAAATCAAAGATCAAAATATAAAATTAAACATTAAGTGAAACTGTAGGAGGTTTTTTTCGTGAAGAAAAAGTATAATATATAATCCTTATTAATAAACTTAATTCTCAAAATTTTTAGTGCCTTAAGAATGCCAGTTGCCTGTTATGAACTAACCCAGGGGTGGGCAACCTGCAGCCTTGAGGCCACATGTGGCCCTCCAGGTCCTCAGGTGTGGCCTCAAGGTCACAGGTTCCCTACCCTGGCACTAACCAATGCACAGATGAGAGAAGTTCTTTTCCTTTTAATCACAATGTTTAAGGTGATTTTAAATGTCTACAAAGGTTTCAAATATTCTTTTTCAGAAAAGACATACAAAATAACACCACGTGAATCCCATGACTAGTAAAATGATATTCATTCTCCTCCTGTTTGAATGGAATGGGTTCTGTTCTGCTTGAATACAGCAGAGTGGGAAGAAAAGGTTAGCTTTCTTTCCTCCTGTGTTCACACAGTCCCTTGCATATCTATATTTTATGTATTCTACCCAGAGTTTAGCACAGGATAAGGAGGACATGGTCCAGGCTGTGTTGTACCTCCAATGAGCCTTCCAATCCACTGCTATACTATATTTGCAGTCTAAGTGGAGAAAATATTTGTGAATTCTTTTATATTTACAGAACTGCTTAGCTAGTGATTTCCTCAATGCAGCAGTTACTAGAATAATAATTGACATTTCTATAGCACTTTAAAGTCTGCAAAGTAATTTTCATACTTCTCATTTGAACCTCATGACAACCTCGTGAAGCAAATACAACAGGTATTATCATCCTCCCTTTACATATGAGGAAACTGAGGCTGAGAGAGATTACCTGACTTGCCCATAGTTATTCAGGTAGTGTCAGAGGTAGGATCTGAACCCAGATCTTCTCAACACTATGCTCAACATTTTATTTGCTAAATCATTTTCTGAAGCTCAGATTTCTAATCTGTCAAGTGAAGGGGGGAGATATGATGGCTTCTGATGTCCCCACCTACCTCTAAATCTATAAGGAATAAACCCTGTTGCCTTTTTAAAAAAATGGAGAACAGGAGCTGATGAGGATTGCAAGGGGTGGGATTAGACCCCACCAAGACTGGAGTACCAAGGGAAGATCCCTTGGAATGAATTCGCAGACTCAAGCATTCTTGAGGTCAAGGTAGTAAAGATTTATCATGCTTTTCAGCAGGCAAGAGTTCTTAGAGATCCTGCAACCTTGGGCCAGGGTCTCCCATTGCATCCTGGGCCATCTCCAGTCCTCTTGACGAATGACAGGCCACTGGATCAAGATGACTCGAGAAGAAAGTGAGGTTGATGACCTTGCACAGCCCTTCCTCACTCAAATCAAAGTCAACTGCAAGTCTTGTCATCATCTTGATGTCATGGTCCCCTTGGAGAATGAAGGACAAAGACAACAACTTAAAGAAGCCTATTCATTGAATGGATGTATCTCACTCAAAGTGAGAATGTGATAAGACCTTAGCCTAAAAGGGCCAGCATCTCCCATTGCATTCTGGGCCATCTCCAGTCATCCTGATGAATAACAGGCCACTGGATTGAGATGACTCTGGAGAAGAAAGTGAGGCTGGTGACCTTGCACAGCCCTTCCTCACTCAAATCAAAGTCAACTGCAAGTCATGTCATCATCTTGATGTCATGGGCCTCTTCAGGAATGAAGGACAAACACAACAACAGCAACAATATAGGATATTCTACAGTAAAATATGCCAAGTGTGATGAGTAGTGGTTAAGGAGTGGTTATTTCTTAAAGAAACATGCACTTTTAGAGTCTACTGCATAGGTATTTTACCCAGAGTTCATTGGGAAATAGCCCAAGGTGGGGCTACATGGAAGTGTGGTTTTAGCCCTGAAATGTCACTAAGTCAACTAACAGTCAGGACTTACTAAGTAATACCCAGGTTGCTCTCATCTATGTTAGACAAGATAAATGTAAGGGAGTACACGTATGTCAAAGTCTAGGGTACATATGATTGGTCAATGAGTAGTAAATGTCATTATGACCCAGTACATAGACAGTTCACCCAGTATATCTAATAAATCCTATAGGTGCAGCTGGCTACTGTGGCAGGAAGACAGATCGAGGGCAGGCTGTCCTTAGGCTGGGGAGAAACTGCCTGGGATAGTGTTTTGAGACTAGAGAGAAATGTGATTTTAGAATTGGGTCCAAGCACCCCATCAGAGCCACTATGGTAATATAGTAACATAGCTCCCAGCTAAGCACAGACCTTGAGGAAGAGGAACTCTCACCATGGGTTTTTGCTATTGCCAAAGAGTATGTAAACCAATCAATCAATAAATATGCATTTGTTAAAGTCTGTTATACCCTAGGCACTGTGTTAAGCCATGGGCAAATCAAGACAAAAATGAAAGTCTCTGATAGAAACTAGGCAGTTCATGAACTTTAGGGCCAAGACTTTCCATCTCTGGTCCTCAGGGCTTCTCACTGGATTATTTTGGTAAATACGAAACTTTTAAAGAAAAATCCGCCATGTGTCTTCACGATAATAATTTTGAAAATGCGTTGTGCAGAAATAAATCAAAGGAATGGTTGAATGCAAATGAATAGGGTTTTATTAACAATAATAATGATAATAATGATAGACATATATCTTTTACTATATGCTAGGCATGGTGCTATGTGCTTTACAATAATTACCTCATTTGATATGACTGCTTTATAAGATAACATTGTGTCAGGGAGTCTTCTATTTGCTTACGGGAATACTACAGAGAGGACAGCCTCCACTAATTCTTTTGGTAATGTAGTTGGGCTTTGAGTCCTGAAATACTACAAGCATGAAGAATCAAGGCTGTGGGTCACCGGACGGGTAGTGAAGAGGACAGAACATGTTACCAGCAAAGAACTGCTCAAGAGAACAAGTATAAGGATGTCAATCAGAGACATGTACGATTAGTAAAGGACATGACCTGATTATGAAATAAGAAGGGATAACGCATGGACAGATTATGTACTCTAGTGATATTCACAAAATGTCAAGGGAATTAAAAGTCCCCAAACACTATGGAGTGTATACATAGTAGGGGAATCCCTGGATCAAAGAGTATGGGTTATTGAGTTATTTTATTTGCATAATCCTAAATTGTTTTCCAAAATGGATGTACTGATTCACAGCTCCACCAACAATGCACTAGTGTGCCTATTTTTGCACAACTCCTCTAACATTGACCATTCCCACCTTCTGTTACCTTTAGAAAATTTTCTAGGTGTGAGGTAAAGCCTCAGGGTGGTTTTGCTGTCCATTTCTTTCTTTTCTTTTCTTTCTTTCTTTTTTATTTTTTTAGTGATTTGGAGTATTCTTTCCAATGGCTGTTAAGAATTTGCAATTCTTCATTTGAGAACTGTTTAATCATATCCTTTCACCACTTATCTACTGGCACACATATTACTCACACACATACATAGATGAACACCATATGTACACACATGTCACTTGTCTATATATATTTTGGATACCAAACTTGTATCCAAGAAATCTGAGACAAATACCATTTGACTGCTTCTCTATTCTATACATGCTAACTTCTGTAACTGCTTAAGAATACCTCTCCTGTCTGCAATTGCCTTCTAATTGTTCTCCCTGACCCAGGTCTCTCCCATTCTAACTTATCCTACACTCAGCTGTCAAGTCCAAATAAGGCCTCACCACCTCCTACTAAGAGTAGGAAGAAGCTGGATCCTTTCCCTGGAACAATATCTTAAATCAGGACACAGGACTAGAAATATTGGTAAACAGAAGAAGACAATGAATACTTTGAAGAAATATGGGTCATGAGATGTCTAAGAAGTAAACCCAGAGAACAGTATTTCCTTAAGTATAAACAGAACCTCAGGCTAAAAATGGTATGGCCCCAAATTCCATGAGAATATCCTGAAGAAATGAAGAATGAGTTTAAAAAATCTGAAAAGAACTCTGGAGGAAAAAAATGGAAGGAAGATGAATAACTTAAGAGAGGAAGTTGAAAATCTTACCCAAAGAGTAGATTTCTGAAAAATAAAGTAGATGAAATAGAATTCAGTGATGCCTTGAGACAAGAACTGTAGAAAAAAATCAAAATACTGAAAAAACAGAAATGTAGGTATCTATTATCAAAAACAACTAACCTAGAAAATAGGTCAAAGAGAGCTAATTTAAGAATCATCAGTCTCCCTGGAAATCACAACCCAAACAAATCCTGAATAACATTATTTCAAGAAATCATAAAAATTGTCCAGAACCCAAAGGTGAAGTAGAAATAGGAAGAATCCACTAGTCACTTCCTGAAAGAAACCTCAAAATGAAAACTCTCAGGAATACCAGAGCCAAAATCCAGAGCTTCCAAGTCAAAGGAAAAAAAAACGTCACCAGCAGACAGAAATAAAGAATTTAAGCACCAAAGAACCACAGTCTGAATCTTACAAGACTTGACAAAAATTACTATAAAGGAATGAAAATCTTGGTATGTATTTTGAAGGGCAAAGATAAAGGCCAAGAACCAAAAACAATTTACTGGGTAAGACTGAGTGTGATCCTACCAGGGAAAAATGCAACTTTAATGGAAGAGAGGAATTTCAAACATTCATGATTAAAAAATGAGATACAAAGACAAAAAACCCTTGTACAGTAAGAGGATGTGTAAGAATTGAGGAATGGCTGAATTGGTTGTGGTACACGAATGTGAAGTGAAAAAATGATTTTAAAAAGACATGGAAAGATACAAATTGATGCAAAGTTTATATTTTAGTACAGAATATAGAGTATAGGTTTCTGTTTTAGTACAGAATATAGAGTATTTTCTCTCTTTCATACAGTGATAGTATAGAGCAGAATTTGCTACAGTATAGCATAAATATTATACAAATGAACAATTTTGAGGACTTTTATAGACTGATGAAGAATGAAACAAGCAGAACCATGAGAACAGCTTATACAGTGAAAACACTATAAAAACAAACAACTTTGAAATCTGCAAAAACTATTAATATATAATTATATTATATGTTATATATAGTTAATATATAATATAGTTTTAATATAACAACTATTCATGATTCAAGAGGACTAATGATGAAATATGTTATCCATTACAAAGAGGTGATAGATTTAGGGTGCAGAATGAGACATATGTGTGTATACATACATAATACATGTACATATATGAATACGTATACATACTGCCACTGAAGGAATTTGTTTTGCTTCGCCATGCATATTTGTTACGATAAATTTGTTTTTCTTTCTTTTTTTTCTTTATTGAGATAGGGGTTAGAAGGGAAAGAAAATAGATTTTTGTAAATTAAAAAAAAAAAAACCCAGCAGAAAAGCGGATGTGCTACAGATGTGAAATGTTGCATGTCCTTTCAGATAAGGTCATTATATTAGTATTTTTAGTAGTATTTTAGTATTTTTATTTAGTAGTATTTTAGTAGTATTAGTATTATTACTTTTACTTAATTGTTTTGCTTTGTCCAAGAGACCTCTTATGAAGTGAGAATAATCTTTAAGTGTATATTATGTAAAAACAAAATGCATCAATAGAGATAAGGTGTAAGTTTCACAATCAGGAAAAAAAAGACTGAAACTGAATAAAAACTTTGAATTGCAAACAGAAGCATCAAGAAAAACTAGAAAGATAAATACACTTGAATAATCGGAAGGAGATAAATGATAAATGAATGAATATTAATAAAACACTTATTAATTACTTACCATGTATATTAAATATGATGCTAATTGTTAGTTATAAAAATGGAATACCTGCTCTCAAGGAGATCACATTCTAATAAGACAAGACAAAACATATGGAAAATTTCAGCTGTAATTCAGCTGGGAAGGTTCAGTGGTCCTTAGGATACAGGCACAAGGTATATGGTAATGTATATTTACTAAAGGAAGAAGAGACAAATGTCCCCTAAAAATTCTAATTGCAGGGGGCATAGAAGAAATTAAATAGAAAAATAGAGATTGGGAGTGGTTTTATTCCATTTTTATGATGAGGACAGAAAAGTGAAGAGAAAGGAATACATGAAGGAAAGAATAAGGAAGAAGGAAGTGAAATTTTGCTGTTTAGTCATTCAGTCATATCTGACCTGTTGTGACCCCATGGACCATAGTACTCCAAGCCCTTCTATTTTCTACGAGATCTGTCCATCCAAGCTCATGTTACTTCCATGGCACAATTCACCTCATCCTCTGCTGTATTGTCCTTTTGCCTTCCAGTTGGGGGTCATCTGGCAATTTCCATCCTAAGACTCCATGCTTTGACACAGGTTGTCCCCCATGCCTAGACAATTCCTTCTATGACTTCAATCAATCAACAAGAATTTGCTAAACACCTACTATGGGGAAGGGGATGTGCATTTCTTGAGAGGAGGAAATATTTCATCTGTCTTTGTATCTTTAATTTCTTACATAGCACCTTGCACATAGTAGGCACTTGCCTTATGTTAGTGAAATTAAATAACTGCTCATAAACCATGTCTATAATAATTTGTTGGAGAACTTTGCCAGGAATATGTTAAACTCACCAGCCTGTATCTTTCCCCTTGGAAAGTCAGGACATCAGCCCTTCTCCAGTCCCATGGTGCCTTTCCTGTTCCCCATAGTCTCTCAAAGATCACAGATAATAGTTAATCTATCACATCTCTCAGTTTTTTCAATTCTCCAGGATTTGTTTTGTTGGGGCCTTGACAAAGGTAAACATAGTAAGGGCATCTGGGTGCTCTTTTACCAATTTCTCAATTAATATTGGCTTTCAACTTCTTAATGACTCTTTTGGCTCTATCTTCCAAATTCAAAGACCATTCTTAGAAGAGAGAACAGAAACAAAAGCAAAGTTGGGGATTTCTGCTCTCTCTGGCCAGATCACATCTGGAATATTTTCAGGTATCATATTTTATGAAGCATACAGAGGAAGGCAATCAAATTGGTAAAGGACCTTTAGTGCCTTTAGCCACATAAGGGTTGGTTAAACTGGAGATGTTTAGCCTGAAGAAAAGATTTAGGAGGATGAAATGCTATTTATCTTACTGTGTTTGAAGTGTGGGGCTGTGAGGAAGAGGGATTAAATCTGTTCTGTTTGGCCTCAGAGGTCTTGACTCAAATGGCAAAGAGACAAATTCAGGCTCAAGGTAAGGAAGAAAAATCTAAAAAAATGAGTGCTCTTAAAAGTGTAATGGGCTACTTCTGAAGGTGCTGAGTTCTCCTTCCCTAGAGATTTTCAAATAAAGGCTGAAAGAGCCAAGTTGTTGGGTCTGTTATAGAGAAGATGCTTGTTGGGTCTACTATAGAGAAGATGCTTGTTTAAGAGGTTGGAATGGAAGGTCTTTGTGGTCCCTAGGAAGATTCTATAACTTTATGATAGCCTATGAGAATCTAGTAGAGGTCAGTAGGGATGGTGAAGGTTCTTCACATTATTCAAATCAACAAACCTGAGCATGTGGAAGATACTGTGCTAAGTATAGGGGGTACAAAGACAAAAAATGAAACTGTCGTTGGATGTCAAGGATCTTATATTCCTATGGTGAAATGGTACTGTGGTACTATTTTTTGGGGGCGGGGAGTCTGGATCTATGATGTTAGTATAGAAAACTCCTTCCACCAGTGTGATTTAGCAACTCATGTCAACTTGCAATCCTAGAGTGGCCTGAGGCACTGAGCAAAAGGTAAGTGACTGTTCAATGAGGTTACATAGCTAATAGATAAAAGGCACAACTTGGGCCCAGGCCTTACTGTTTCCAAATTACGCTTTGTTGCTTCTTATACAGGCTGTCCCAAATGTCTCATTGAAGTTTTAAGCTTATATGTTTGCAAAGCATGGGCACACCTTGTTCTTAGTTCTTAGCACTCTGGCTCCTAAGGATCACTAATTCCCTAAGTGCTCACAAACCATCTGTTTAATAAGCTTTAATAGCTTTTAAATTTGCGCTGAGACTTTTGGAACATCCTGTACAAATATACACCAACACAAAATTCATACTAAAGAATTTCAAGAGAGAATAAGTGGGGGTGAGGGATTAGGGAGGACCAGGAAAGATCTCATATAGGAAGTGGCAGGTGGTAGCAACTCCCTGAGCTATGCTTTGAAGAAAGCCAGAGATTCTATGGAGGTGAGGTTATGCTATACAAAGACTGGGTGAAGGAACTGAGGATAATTTATCCTGAAGAAAAGATGGGAGATTTGACATGTATCCAAAGGGCCATCTCTTGGAAGAGGAATTTATTTTCTTCTATTATCTCTTGGTGACATAATTAGGAGAAATGAGTGCATAGTTGCACAGAAGCAAATTTAGGCTTGATGAAAGAAAAAACTTTCTAACAATTAGAGCTTTCCATGAATAGAATGGGTGGTAATAGGTTGTGCCTCGTTGGGCTTATGACTTTTCTTTACACATGATGTTGGACCAATAGGCCTTTGAGATCCCTTCCAATTCTGTGAAAGTTGGTCAGGACCTAACATGCATCCTCAAGAGATGAGAAAGCTGATGTCAAGGGGTGAGGTGGTGAAAAGTCAAGGCATAAAATGTGGAATGCTCTTTTTAGGAGCTGGGTAGGAAAAGATAGGAGTGATGGAGTAAGAGGGGATGGCAAATTCAAGACAAAGTTTTAAGGCTGGAGAGACTTGAGCATTTTGGTATAGAGCTCTGAAGCCAGTGGATAGGGAGAGACTGATGAGGAGAGTGATGGAGAATGATTGAGTTGGCGAAATGCTGGAGGATACAGGAGGAAAAGGAAATAAAGGAACGGTGGAGGATTTAGTCTTGCCAAGGAGAAGGGCCACCTCTTTTTCAAAGACCAGAGCAAAAGAAAAGAAGGTCAGAAGATAGAGAGAGATTTTGAGGTGTGGAATAGAGGAGATGAGGTCTCGGTTTTTTTTAGAAATAGAACATTAAGTTATTTGCTCAGAGACAGGGACTGGATTTAAGGTAAGGGGTTTGAGGAAAGAGGAGAAGGTTTGGAATAGGCACTCTGGGGACACATGAAAGAGAATCTGTCAAAGAATAAAAGGGTTACTATGTATCAGTGTAGCCCCAGTTGATATTAGATAATATGAATTTATATTTGAACCAGTTAGCAAAGTAATGTGACTTCCTCTAGTAATTTTCAAGGATATCTTTAATTAAAAAATTAAGTTAAAATTATATAATTTGGTGTATTGTACTATATATTTTGCCTCAAGGGTAAAATTATCTTAATGAACTCATGTTGACCTTGATAAATTTGCAACTACTCTCATTAAAAAAACTATTTTTATACATGAAGACCATATAAAAATACAAAAATGCTGAAAAATATGATTAAAACAAAGCCTGATCAAAAATAAGAGAAACAGGCTAACATCTTAAAATACATAACACAGCTGTTGGTTTATATACTTTTGATATTTTGAACTTTGTTTTTCAAGATTTGAAGGCCCTAACTAGGACAAATAGTTTTAAAGTGCTGCATATGTTCTATAAAGAAAATGATATTTCTGCTTGCCAGATATTTTATCCACAAAGAATTTTAATAAATTTTACAAAGATATATTTAAGACTTAATATATATAATTATTACTCACTTAAATTATGACTGTTCTGAAGTCATAATTTAGAGATATATATTATTAAGTCTGGTATCTATAACACATATAATAGATACCCTAGAATATGTTTTATAGTATGATTTTTCATTACCTCCATTTAGTTATTTATTCTTTCATCATTAATGACTTTTTATATAGCTATCAAGATTTTTAAAGACAGCTCAGAAAACAAATTCAGTATCTTGGTGGTATGTTTTTCCCATGACTTTCAGAAATAAGACAGTCATAACATTAGAAAAACTAATGCTCTTTAAAAGTATTTTATTTGTCCAGCAAAGGGCAGGATATTTCAAATGAAATCTGATTTCTACAGTTACATTATTTCATTGGAAACATGGCTTAAAAGTAACATATGAATGACCTTTCAAATTTTCATATTAAATAGCTCAAACACAGAGCAAAGTAACAAGTTGTTTGCTTAAATATGAGTGGTTTCACACAATCATTTATAAATTAGCTACACATTGAAATTAAGAAAGTACTTTATGTTAATATATGTATATATATATATATGTACATACATATCTATCTCTCTCTCTATATGTTAGGACATCTGAAACATCTTTTAAAAAATTCCTCATACTTTCTCACCTCACAGCTGCCAATGGAGAGACTAATGTGTCAGGTTGCATAGGGCCAGATAATTAATGGACCAGTGCACACATTGATGTGTTTAGCTGAAAAGTGATTGAAATCTGAACTATTTGCTTTCTCTTTCTTGTTACTTCAGAACTGGTTTGAGCTTAAATATCTAAAATCTACAGGTGTTTAAATTTTCTTGCTTGTCAGATAAACTGGTTTCATCAGACAGTCATTGGGTATTTTTGTTCAAGTAGGAGAGATATTCAGGGACCCCAGAGCTGAAACCTTAGGGAAAGACTAGATTATGTGTGTCCCTTAAGGCTGCCTTCATAGATCAGCCCAGAAAAGAAAAATTAGAAGCACAATTTCTCATCACTGAGTTAGTGAGTACACCAAATACACTTCAACTCAAAGTTTAAGCACTGACCAGATTTAATTTGATAATTCATTTTCAACAGACTGAAATCTTTAAAGATCTAATCTCACAGAAAGCTAAATGAGACTATTACGTTAGTGAAATCTATGCCATTAAAAGCTTTATAAAGCTAAAAATAGTCATGTTAAAACCCATTTAAGATTAAAAAAATCCTCCAGTTATAAATACATTATGCTTCAGAAAGTAGTGTACTTTATATCACTTTTCATTTCTCAGTGCAAAATTTGTCTAGAAGTATGTTACATACATGCCATTTAACTGTATATATGTATACAGATACACACATACTACATTTTAATTTGGGATTCAGAGTATATAGAATTAGATATTTCTTTCATAAAAATGCAACATGTTTATAGAAGAATAGATTCATACTTTTTATCTTCTATCAAAGTCCTACTCCTATGTATAGGGTGGGGGAAAGGTGTGGGGTGACCCCAGGCACACAATATCTGGAAGCTCCAATCAAGTATGTCATTGCAGTGGACTTTTTAGTTGATGAGGGCAGTCTAGTTAAGTCCAGAGTAGGTTCATTACCCCAACATGGTGAATTATTTTTGGCCACAGCAATTTATGAATTCATCTACATAAGGGTAAAAGGGACATCTCTGGCAGAAGCGTAAGGAGTACCTTACATGTTGATGAAGTCAAAAATCTCTTGAAATACTGAGTTATCAAAGCAATGGTTTTATGCATAGAAACAAGATCTTATTGTAGTTCTTAAAAAGTAAGATTACAACAGTCTCCAGTACAGTATTTGGTATTAAGAAGCCTTTTCATACAATACATAATGGTAAATTATGAAGGTGGTTTTAATTGAACCTGCGATTTCATTCATAGGTAGCTCTTGTTAAGGAACTCCTTCAACCAAAACAGACTGGCACCAACTTGGAATTTTAAAAAAAATCATCTAAGAGAATTATCCATAGACATTGAGACCTTAAGTGACTTGCCCAAACTCACACAGCTAGTATATGGCAGACAGAAGACTTGAACTTAGTTATTCTTGGCCCTGTATCCATTATGCCATAAAGTATGTGTAAAAACCAAAATACAAAACATTAAAAAATTTTTGAATGAATAAATTTCACTTGCATAAAGAAAATTATTTAGATGATCCTGTGATATAATATTATTGTCTTTGTCCCCTAATTTAACATCAATGAAGTTCTGATATCATGAGTTAACAAATTTGTATGGTGATAATGTACAATTTTGGTGAAAGTATAGTATGAAATATTATTTTAATTACTCTTTACTATTGAGGTTTGTGCTTTTTTTCTTCTTGAATAGGTATTTTTATGAGGCAAAACAAAGAAGCATTTTCTAAATTTACCTTTAGGCATTAAAACATAAAAGAAGTTGGGGGTATCCAGAGCTGCTTTATTTTAAATATCACTACATTACCTTGAATGACAGTTTACAATTTACAAGTAGGGTGTGGTTAATAAAGCTGCTGAAGCAGACACGAGCATAGGTTTTCTCTGATATGCACCCCGAGCCTGTCAGTTATTCTCTTCCAGGGCTTTGTTGTACAGGCATGCCAATAACTACAACCACATTTTATCAATCAGCTTTACGCCCAAAGGCCTTCAAAAGATGGCAATCACATCAACATTTGAAAATCGCAGATTAAAACTCAGATATTCAAGTTGAGAAAAATTTTCCCTTCAAAAAGGGTGAATTTAGTTTGAATTTTCTTAAAGTAAATTATGACAGAATTTAATAGCAGAGAAGAAAGGAGCATGTCAGATTCATCTCCCTCTCAAGAAATTAGTGGCAGTTATCTACCATGACACTTGCATCCTCATACCTCAAGTCCTGTTGGGGATGGGGAGGGAGCTCCTGCTGCCCAAATGGGATTAGGAAATAAATGGGCCACAAACATTCATAAATTAGAGAAAGATATCAAATTGTTCTTGATCTTTGTGAATTATATATTAAGAAATTAAATAACGTGAAATGATATAACTTTGCATTTTTGGCAGTTAATGTCTAACGACTGTCATTTTGGAACTACCTAAGACTGTGCTGAATGGATAATCTGGGTTTAAGAAATGTTCCATTTGGACTTCTTTGAGACTCTTTAGCATGAGGGTACCTGGACAGGAAGACACTACAAAAGACAGTTCTTGAGCTTCTTCAGGACCCCAGAGACCTTTCCAGAATTGGGGATATGGATAAAACAACACAGGTTGGTTTGCTGAAGTCCTGAATGGGAATGACAGTCATAGAGGGAGTTGTATCAGCTTAAAGAGATTACTTTTGTTCTGTCTCTGGAACTATGAATTGTAACTATTTCTCTCTCTAGAACTTCTGCTGAACTGTGAGAGGCCCTGCTAGACTGGGTTCCAGTGGAAACCCTGAGAGCCCTCTCCCACCCTGATAGAAATGGTGACCACTTATGTGCGGTAGATACAGAATTTGTATTAGCCTAGATGGATCTTTGGCTATTGATCTTTGATCATAGGAAAATGAACAGGGATTTAGAGATGGGCATTCTTTGCCTTGATATCAGTACCTAGACCAAAGAGCAGGCAGGTAGGTAGGATTCTGCCCTAACATGGGATTGCCTAGAGGTGATATTCCAGGGTAAGGAGTGCTCACGTACTGTATACTGAAGGGAAGCAAAGAACTATGTGAATCTGACTCCAAGAGTGGAAGGAGGGTCTCAGTTCCAGCTACTAGTCCAGTCTGATGGTTGCAGAGGAATAAAATCAGGGAAAGAATCCCAGACTAAAGGGGAGTTGATAGTTCTTCTGTACCTTCTGAGCTTCCAGCTGGTTAACAATTGCTTAGTCTAGAAGCAGTCTACTGGAAATTCCAACCAGGAACAAACTAACAGGAGTATTGTACAGATCCAAGCTCAGGTCAGGAACTTGCAGAGGTCAGACCAGAAGGGCAGTGATCAGACCCTGGATAAGACCACTATGGGAGCACTCAAGCTTGCATGTTTCAAGACTGAGTTGTCTGAGATTTTGGAATAATACAACACTAAATATATCAAGAAAGCAAGGACCCAAGTGGAAAAAAGCTCATCCCAGACATTCTCCCCAGAAGTGTACAGAGCTTGGTCCTAATATCAAGTCTAAAGTCAGGAAGTAGGCTGGAAGAATGTGCAACAAAACAAAAAGAATTCCACTATAAAGAGTTAAAAGGATGCTCAAAGAAAAATCCAGATGTTAAGAATGACTCCAAAACATCTACAAAGAAAATCTCAAAGAAAAAATTACAGTCTGGTATAAATTCAAACAGAATTCCTAGAAAAGAGGAATCAGGGGTTAAAAAAAAGAACTAAAATAATTTAAAAAACCAAATGAGAGTACTGAGGGAATAAAATAGGAAGAGAAATAGGAGCTATGGAAGAAAAATCTGGAAAGAGAATTAACAGCTTGGAGTAAGAGGTACACAACCTACACAAGATAACAAAGAAAAAAACCCTTCCTGAAATTTAGAATTGATCAAATAAAAAATCATGATTCTATGACACAACCATAAATCTTAAAACAAAGCCTAAAAACTGAAAAATAAATAGGAGAAAATGTAAGTTATCCTATGATAAAAAAAAAAACTGACCTGGAAAACAGATTGAGGAGAAAAAAATTAAGAATCATAGTGAAAGCCATGACCAAAAAAAAAAAAAGCCTAGACATCACAACTCAAGAAATCAAAAGAAAATTGCCCAGATCTCTTGGAGCCAGAGGGAAACACTGAGAGAGAAAGAATCTACCCACTGTCTCCTGAAAGAAAACCTCAAACATTTAATATTTCTGTCTTTCTAAATTTGATTTTTGGGTTTTTATACACTAATATATAGTTAATTTTTTGGAGGTGTCATGTGTTGCTGAGAAAAAGGTATATTCTTTTCTGTTCCCATTCAGTTTAAAGAAAACCTCAAATAAAAATTCCCAGAAATATTATAGCCAAAATCTCCCCCCAAAATAATGCAGTCAGAGAAAAAGAATTCAAGTACTAATAGACACAGTAAGAAGTTCATTTATTCTATATTCCTGACTTTATTATACATTCTAATCAGTAATAGCATCACCAGTTCATACTTATTAAAAAAAAATGTTTCTGAGCTTGAAGCACTTACCTTCTCTATGACTCTAACATTTGTGTTTAACAAATATTGATTGCCTTGATCATTGTAAGCTTCTGTGTGTGTGTGTGTATGAGAGAGAGAGAGAGAGAGAGAGAGAGAGAGAGAGAGAGAGAGAGAGAGAGAGAGAGAGAGAGAGAGAGAGAGAGAGAGAGAGAGAGAGAGAGAGAGAGAGAGAGAGAGAGAGAGAGAGAGAGAAGGATTATTTAGTTTTGCCAGCTTTTGGATAGCACATCCTTGCTTGCCATCATAGCCAGTGAGTCGCTCCCTTTTGTAGGATCTTGATAGTAGCGACAATCCTTATTTTCTACTCTGGCCTTCATTCTGCCATGAGCACCTGGCAGCTTATACATATCTTTCTAGGCATGCCTAAACTTGGGGTTTAGGCTGCCACTTTTGTTTTTGTTCTTTCTTTATCTTAGGCAAAATGAGTACTTATTTCAATACCATGTGTTGAGATGGGAAATAACTGTGTAAGTTTGAGAAGCCCAGAGGTTTGAGTTAGAGCTAATGGTAGCAGAGAAGGAGTCTCTGGCAACTACTCCAGCACTCTGGGAGATGTTTCCTGACAAGAGGACTGGACCATGTCTGGCAACTGTATCAACAGGCATGTGCTGGGAATTATTTGGACAGTACAGAGTTGAGGCAAAATATAAAATACCTAGTTAACAGCTTTGTAAACAACTTTATATTCTAATGAGGTTTTAATTATGAGCCTCTGACTATATTACAACAATAGTCATAAGAGAAGTTACAAAAACAGGTTTTGTTATTTTTTTTTTAAATATATGATCATGAGTTTCCTGTGGTTAATATTCTTTTTGTGTAGGACAAATTACTTGAACCGTACCTGATTCACATTGCATGCTGAATACCTTATGACGCCTCTTCATTTTGGGGAGATCTTGAGACATGATCCAATAAGTAAAACATCCTTGAGGTGGGGCTGGGGGTTGGAGGAGGGACATGCATGCTTAATGAACCAAAGAGTATGAAAACAGTGACCCTAACCCTTCTTATAAAAGGTGGGCTCCCTTAGGAGTGAACCCAGTCCAATAGAATGTTTGCATATGGGAAGAGGAGTAGTCTTAGTACCCCTTCCCCCACCCCCAGACCTTGTGGTGACCCAGGAACACTTCTCTCAAGGTTAGAAAAGTAGAGGGTTAGGAAAACATATATACCATAACTCTAGCTTTGATTTGTTTAATCAGCAAACAGATGGATAAACACTCCTTGACTAGCTATATTTGGAAACCTGTGGAACCTCTGAACTTGGCACAGTGCAGATGCTCCTCTTTTCCTCTTCCTCTATTTGCTAAAGGCCACAGCTGATATTTCCTTTTTTCACCCTAAACAAAGTTACATAAGCATTCTATATGAACTTTTTGGTTGGTAGCAGGTGAAGGATGTGTATGTGTGAATCTTTTAAAAAAAATTATTAAATCTATTAAAGGCTATTGATTTAAATCCTTACATTTTATAAGCATTGTTTCCTGAAAGACTTTTTGAAATTCCTAACCTGACAGTCATCTCTGTGATGTGTTACACCCTGTCACATCAAATTACATTACATAGAGTAAACAGAAGAAAGGTTATAAACTTAGAATGCATATCAACTGACATGTAAGTATGTATTTGCCAACTACTTCTTCTGCACAAATGAATACACTTTTCATACTGAGGCTATTAGCTAAGAAAAACTACATAGGTTTCACAGGAAAAAAAGCACCCCTATATACTATACTATACTATAAAATATGCAGTTGTAAGCACATATACTTCTGGTTGAGGAAAGGGGAATTTTACTAGCAACAACACGTCTTCTCTTTCATATTTTGTCTTCGTTTTTTGTCCACACAGTAAAATATATATGCATAGGCTTGTTTCTCCTACTTCTAAGAAGCATTTAGGCCTGGAATATAGTAAATACTTGACACGCCTGGATTTTAGCCAGGAAATAAAGAATATTACATTCAATTTGAATTTAATTGATAAAGTTTGTTTTAATGAAGCAGACACATATAACAAAATACACAAGCTACAAAATGTACTCCCCAAATATCACATTTAAATAAATGATTCGACATTCACTAATGTCCTTTTGCAATTTATTGTCTATTTTATTTTTCTTCCTTTCCTTCTTCCTTCTTCTCTTCCTCAATTGTGGAGGCGGAGCCAAGATGGCAGAGTAGAAAGACGCACATACGCATAGCTCCGAACCCCTCAATTGTGAAAGACCCAACCTTCAATTTTCTTCTAATTTTAAAAAAGTGTGACTTCTCATAATTACTTTATTTAAAATAAAGGACAGCTTTAGCTGCAGCAAAGCAGAGAGGCACTAAACTTGGAGTCAGGAGAGGTCAAGGTCGAATGCTGATGACACTTGTCAGTCTGGCCACAGGCAAGTCACTTCACCTTTTCAGTTACAGTTTCCTCCTTTGTTAAATGGAAATAATGATACTTGTAGCAACTACCTCAAAGGGTTGTGAGGATCAGATGAAACAATGAATACAAACCGTTTTGCAGACGTTCAAGACATGGTTGAAAGTGAGGGTAGTATAGAAAGTTGTACCACTGGATCTGAGTTCTGTGGCTATTTAAAATTGTGTCCCTTTATATGTTTATAATCTGCATATATTCTTCTTTGACATCTGATTTCTTTATTTTTTATCACTTCACAGGAAACTTCTTAAGTTTCTTTGAATTCTTCATAGCTGGTGTTTCTTATGGTTCAGTAATATTCCATCGCACTCATATACCACAATTTATTCAATCATTCCCCTCATTGTGGGAACAATTTTTTTCTGTTACAAATTATTATCCTATCCTATTTCAAATCACAATTTACAAATAGTACTCCTATAAGTACTGTTACACAAATGTATTTTCTTCATAGAAATATCTTTTTTTAGGATATAAATCCAGTAGTGGATTTACTGAGTCAAAGGATCTGAAGAAATTTGTGATTTTTATTGTATAAATCTGTTTTGCTTTTCAAAATACATATTTCTACCAGCAGTGAATTAGGATGCCTGTTTTCCAATGATCCCACTAATATGGAATGTTTCCATCCTTTACCTTCTTTGGCAATATGATTGGTGTATCCTTCAGAGTTGCTTTAATTTGTATTTCTTTGATTATTATCAATTTTGGATGCTTTTTCAAATGGTTGTTGAGAATGTTTTTCTTCTTTAGAAAACTACTTTTCATATCTTTTGATTATATATAATTAGAGCATGGATCTTAATCTTATAGATTTATGTCAATTGCCTAAAGAAGCATGATGTCAGAATTATATCAAATATGATTTATGCAAAGATTACTTTCCAGCTTATCATTTCTTCTTATTCTTTTATTTCTACATAATTTAAGGTAGGTATTTTGTTTTTTATGACTTCATCTATATTATGGCTGGTTAAAATTCCTTCTTTCCTTCCTCCCTCGTTCCCTCTCTCCCTCCCTCCCTCCCTTCCTTCCTTCCTTCCTTTTTTTCTTCCTTTCTTCCTTCCCTTTCCTTTCTCAGATGTGAAAGCTATAACCAGTAACTTTCTTTTAATAAAAATAGCGTGACTTCTTATAGTTACTTTATTTGTGCATTTGGAATTATGCAGTATAGTGCAAGATGTTCATCTAAATCTATTTTCTGTCAAAATTCTATATAACTTTTCCAGCAGTAATTGTTAAATAATGAATTCTTTTCCCCAGTAATTTTCATTCTTAGGTTCACCAAACAACAAGCTGATATGAACACAGACACACACACATATACATACATATATGTATCTACCTTGAAGTCTTGCTTATCTCAAATATTCTGATGATTTACCTTTCTATTTTTTATTAATTACCAGAGAGATTTCATAATTACTGCTTTCTAAGGTAATATGGCATCTGATAATGACTTCGTTCCTTGTTTATTATTTTCTTCAATATTCTTGACTTCTTGGTTCTCCACATTAATTGTATGACTCTTCTATAAAGTATCCCCTTGGAATTTTGATAGCTAGAGTAACAAATCTTCCTGACTTGAAGAAAAAGGTTATGTTGAAAAAAAGTTGCATCTTATGCCTCAATATCAGTTGCTAAGGATAAAGAAGTAGCAACATGCTACAAACATTAGGGTTGATTTAATATTAAGAAAATTATAAGCTTAACCATATTAACCAGTACTAAATCAGTCCTCATCACTGCATGGAGGTGACTCCAAGCTATCAGAGACCATGCTGTCTTAGTATAAGCTCTGATAGGTTCTACCATTCTGGAGAGGTTTTGAGCATGTCCCCAGCAACAAAATTCATCTGCCTTCTAGCACAAGAAAAGCTAAATATCAAGAGGTTTATCACCAGTAGGCTGGATTATGTGGTGAATGGCAATCTGAAATAAAAAATATGAAAATAATGTTTCTCACTAGTATGCAGCTCCCTCCTACTTCTGCAGTGATGGTGGAAGAGGGGCAGAAAGGAGGCAGAGGGTGCCAAGAATCATTGTTTTTAATCTGCTTACATATTTCATTGTAACTTTTGATACATGGGAGATCATTGCAAAATAACTAATGACTGCACATATTGCTGCAGGAACTGAATCATATCAATCATGTTATACTTGGTGCCAAAAAAAATAACCTAGAAGAAAGAAAAAAGTTGCAGAAATGGAAGAAAATGGAAGAATGGCTCACAGGTACTCTTTGGAAAGGAGAGAAAGAATTTGGCAAAGTTGATTTTATAATAAATCCAAAAGCAATAAGAAACATTTCATGGACTGTGTGGCCATTTCATAATATAACACTTATAGTAAGTATTTGCAGAAAGACTATCATGAAAAAAATTGAATCTGATGCCCCAATATCAGTTGGTGAGAATAAAGAGGTAGCAACATTCTATGAAGAACTTGTCAAGATCCTCCAATTAAAGCCACATATGCTCTGATAACTGTGACATCAGTGCAAAGGTGGGAAAAGTTAAGGACAAGGAAATCATGGTTCAGAAAAAAAAAAAAAGGAAAGAAAAAGACCAAAGACTTGTAGAGGGCATGGAAGCCTCATACCTTTAGATCATGAAAATAATTCTCCAAGAAAATAATTGATAAGCACTAGACCTGGTGAATACTAAATAATCTCAAAATAATAATCAAATAATCCAAAAAAAAGAAATCAATTATATTTCAACAAACAAGAAAAGACTTGTTATTGATATGGGAATTCTCTCTGTGTGTGCAATCAGACTCTTGAGCAGTATCATTTCATAAAACAGAGAGCAGTGTGTGACAAAACAAATCTAAAGAAAGTTTGGCAAAAGATCTAGTTAAGCAAAGTCATCCTGATGACATTTAAGTATGAAAATTGAAGAAAGATAACAAACAAGAAAAATGGAGAAGACTTGTAAATATTCTTCTGACTAATTTTTCTTTTTTCTATGGACAGCAGTGCCATCACACTTGGACCCTAACATCAAAGTTCAAGGTATGCTTATAGGAGAAATATAAATGGCACCAGAGAGAACAAAAATAGGGAAAAGTATCCAGATTGGATTAAATGGATATAGAACGATACATGCAGGAAGAGACATAATTGTGAGACTGCTGATATTCCAGGTTTTGGGAGGAGGGAAAGATACCACGGCCATGTGGAAAAAATCTTGTACCTTATTAATACCAAAAAGGTAACTGAGAAAACATCAGCAAATTTCCACCTCTAAGTTTACCTTCCTACCTATACAAGCAAGCTCTTTCTGTCAAACATCTATACATGAATACATGTCATCCTCTATACAATAAACTCCAGTAGTCCCCTAGAAACTCCTGGATCAAATCAAAAAAATCTTCTGTCTAGTATCCAAAGCCCTTCATAATCTGATGCCACTTTACAGTTAGAAAAGAAACTTTTTTTCCTTACAACTTATTCCCTTTCATGTCAATTCAGTAACATTGGTCTCCTTGCTGTTCCACAAAGAGGATACATATCTCTTGGATCTGGGTATTTTTTTCTGGCTGTCTGCCTTGCCTGGAATGCTCTCCCTCCTCAACTCCACCTTCTGACTCTAATGACTTCCTTCAAGTCCCAACTAAAATTCTCCTTCTACAGGAAGCTTTTCCCAGTCTCTCTAAATTCTAGTGCCTTTCATCTTTTAATTTTTTTCCATTTATCCTGTACATAGCTTGTTTGTATATATTTGTTTGCTTGTTGTGATTACACTGTGAGCTCATTGAGGGCAGGGACTATGATTTGTTTGTTGTGTCTCTTTTTATATTCTCAGTATTTATCACAGTGCCAGACACATCAAGTTTGAGGTTATTAATATGAAACAATCAGGCCACCTATTGAAACATTTTGAAACTTTTAAAAAATTTCCCTTCACTTATCTCCCCCTTTTCTTTTTTTCTTACATCATATTCAATACATAACAAAACTGTTTATAGGTCTTTTGACTTACCTGACTGATTTTATGACCTCTTGAGATAATAAGATTCTAAAAGACTGTTTTAAATATTTCTTATCTTCATTTAAAAAATAAACATTCATCCTTAAAAAGTCCCTTATGATCATTCACTTGTAGCAACTTTTCAATTTTCTCTTTACATCCATATCTATATTTTAAAGTTCTTTTTAGTTCCATTTTTTTCTATCATAAATATTTGAAAATCTCATTAAAGGTCCATTTTTTTCCTTGTAGAATGGTACTCAGTTTTACTGCATGAGTTATTTTTGATTCTAGAAATCTGTCTTTCACCTTTTGGAATATCTCATTCCATGCTCTTTGATCCTTTAATGTGATATCTGCTGAATCTTGCATGATCATGATTGTGATTCCTTGACTTTGGAATTCTTCCTTTCTGATTGCTTGCAATATTTTTCTTTTGTCTTAGAGTTCTGGATTTTCTTAATGATATTCCAGAGAGTCTTCTTTTTCTAGGACATTATTGGTACATTCTATTTTTATATTGTTCTTTCATTCTGAGGATAACTGTTGCTATGTCTGAGAAATTTTCCTTAACAATTTTTTGAAATATGATACTCTAGCTCTTTTTTTTTTTGATCATAGACAATTCTATGATTGCTAAGTTTTTCTATCCTAGATTTGTTTTTCAGGTAAGTTGCTTTTTATTTGATACTTAACATATACATATATACCCAATTACAAAGTTCTAGGTAGCTAAAGGAAAAACTAAATGAATTACAAGAAGAAACAGACAATAAAACTGGGATAATGAGTGACCTCAACTGACCACTATCATCCATAGATAAATCTAACTGGACAAAAATCAACAAAGAAGGTAAGGGCTTGAAAAAAATTTGAGAAAAACTATATAGGAGAGTCCTCTCGAAATTAATGAATAGAAATGGAAAGGAATATGTATATATTTCTCAGTTGTATAAGACACCTTTACAAAAATTATTAGGTCTTAGGACATAAAAACTTTGTAAACAAATGAAGAACTGAAATATTATAGTATCCTTTACTGAACAAAATGCAAAAATACTACATAAGTTCAAGGACTTCTGAAAAAAAGTATTAAAATAAACTGGAAATAAATTTTATCTTAAAAAACGTTAGTCAAAAGAAATTAAAGGTAATTGCATTAATGATAATGACAACAATAAATTTTAATGATGGAGTCAGAGCAGTCCCTCGGGGAAAATTTGTATCTTTAAATATTATAGCAACAAAATCAAACCAAAAAGGGACCAATAAATTGGAAGTGCAACTAAAATACTTAGAAAACTGACATATTTAAAACCTCTGATTAAACACCAAAACAGAAACCCTGAAAATTAAAGAATAAACAAAATTGAAAACAATATCACTGAATTAATAAATAAATATTATTTTTAATGGAGATAAATTAGAGCCCTTTCCAATAAATTTATGGATGACACACAGCTGTCCATTGTCACCATTACTTTTTGGCAAAGTACTAGAAATGCTGGATGCAGAAGATAAAAGAAAGGAATTGAGAAAATAACCATAGGTAAGTGTATTGTTAATGTATTTTTAATGGAATTAATGTATATTTTAATGGAAGGGGAAGATTTTCCCCATTCATTAATAGGCCTATGTAACCTGCTTAAGTCACATGGAAGCCTAAGTCTGAGTTTAAATCACATGAGTCTGTGGTGGGAGGAGTTTGCTAAAGGAGTGGAACTGGAAGAGATGGAACAGGAAGGGGCAGAGCCGGAGCAGAGCTGACAGGAAGTTAGTCAGACTTGTCAGAAGTAAGGGAGAGAGAGGAAGCTTGTGGGAAGGCCCTAGCAGGGGGAAGGCTTGGGGCGGGTGTTGCCCCCTGCATTGTTATTGTATATAGATTTCTTTGTTGCATGACGGATTTGGCTTTCTGGGGTTTGAATAAATGTTTTGGTTCTGTCTTCCATGTAGAGAGTTTTTATGGGTGATGGGATGATACTTAAGGAACCTTAAAGGAACTAAAAGGAACTAAAGGAACCTTAAAGAGTCAACTAAAATTTTTAATTTAAACAATTAACAACTAGCAAAATTGAAGGATGTAAAATAATCCACATAAATCATCAGCATTTCTCTATAATACCAATAAGCCTCAGCAGGAAGAGACAGAATGAGAAATTCAATTTAATATTACTACGGAGTACATAAAACAGTTGGGAGCCTACTTTCTAAGATATGTACAAGAATTATGTAAATATAACTAAATGCAGAAACTATTAACAGAAATAAAGCCAGACTTAAATAATTGGGAAAAATAAATTGTTCATAAGTAGAATGATCCAATATCATAAAATGACAATGCTAACTAAATGAAATTTACTTATTCAACACCACAAGCAAATTACCAAAGTATTACTTTACAAAACTAGAAAAAACAATAAGGAAGTTCATGTGGAAGATAGAAAGGTCAAGAATCTCAAGAAAAATAATAAAAATAAATGGGAACAAAGAGGTCTAAGAGTGCCAGATCTCAAACTATGCAGGAAAACGGTAATTATTAAAACAATCTTATGCTAGTTCAAAAAAATATAGAGACTGATCAGTGGAGCAGATTAGATATACATCATACAGAAACAAATGTATTATCTAATGGCCTGGCAGTCAATAAACACAAAGTCCCTAGCTACTGAGGAAGGAGTCACCATCAGACAGAAACTTTTGGGAAATTTAGACAGCAGGATAAAAGAATTTAAATTTAGACCAACACCTCATACCTTATACCAAGATAAGCTCCAAATGGGTACATGACCTAGAATTAGGTTCCTTTTATTAAGGGGATTTGTTCAGTTAAGTTTGCACTCAGTCAAAGGGCTGCACTTGAGGACATAGAGGGCTACATATGGATTTGAGGCCACAGGTTCCCCACCCCTGAAAAAGGTCACATCATAAACAAAATGAAAGAAACATAGAAAAAATTACCTATCAGATCTAGAGATGGGAGAAAAGTTGATGACTAAACAGGAATAGAACATAAAACAGATCATTCTGATTACATAAAAATGAAAGTTTTTGCATAAGCTAGTCTAGTAAAACTAAGATTAAAAGGGACACAATTACCTGGGGAGGAAAATCTTAGTTGCAGGTTCTTCTGATAAAGGTTTTACTTCCAAGATGTATAAGTAACTGATACAAATTTATAAGTCCCCTAAGATCTCTCAGCACTGGTTTCCTCAACTGCAAAATGGGGATAATAACATTATCCACTGCATTGGTGGAATATGTTTCAACCCTAGCATTTTTCTACAACAATGAAATCACAGACTGGAAAAAAAACAAACCAACTCCTTTCCACCTCCCCATGAGTCATTTTGGTTTAATCGTTTCCAATTCATACAACATTTTCTTTAGCAAAAACCAAACCAAACCAAAACACAAATACAAAACAAACAAACAAACAAAAACCAAGCCAAAAATCAACAACAACAAAGTTTTCAAAATAAGTAAGAATCAAATAATTCTTTCTGGTCTTTGTGGTCAGTTATCATTGCCCTATTCACTTCATATGGTGATACTTTCCTTTCTATCCCCCGGTCTTTTCTCCCAATGTAGCTAAAAATAATAACTGAACAACAACTTGGGAGCTGTCCGGACCTTAGTGTGGTCAAGAGTAGTCTCTACGTTACTTCCAGCCACTTGCTTAGAACCATTTGGAAGCAGCAACTGCCTCCCCAGGCAAACCTCCCCCTCCCCCTTCTAACTTCCTTTTATGTGTTGCATTCCTTCAAGATTATAAGGTCCCTGAGGAACGGGATTGTTTTATTTACTTGTATTTGCTTCCCCTCCACTTGTCAAAGTATCAGACACATAGTAAATGTTTAATAAATTACCTACCTAACATAATGTAACACATGTATCACTGTTCTAATTTTTTCAAATATATTTTAAAATGAATATGACTTGTGTTGGGGGCCCATCTATTTAGTTATTTTTATTTAATCTAAATTTCAGTGTTCATATTATTATTTTATTCTATCATGAGAAGACATGGAAAAGGTGATATGTGTGGATTGCAGACTAAGCTACTTGAAGGCAGATTATTTTTCCTTTTGTCTTTCTGTTCCTAGAGCCTAGAATAGTGCCCTACATAAAGGAGGTGCTTAATAAATGCTTGTTGGATTACACTGAACAATGTGGGTGGTTTGTGATCTGTACCATCAGATGGAGTATCAACATGATGACATCTCAGTTCTATTAGTGTGACCAAGTAAGGCCTGCAAATGATCAATTGAGATTTATGCCCACCTTCATTTATTTACACAATCTCTATACCTTATATTATGATAAATTTTCATAAAATTCCCACCTCTTCCTGAAAAATGAATCTATTTTCTAGGATTTGTGGTCAATATTCTTCATGTTTGTCAAGCCCAGCTTTCCCAATATTGTATTCATGTCTATAATATTCTTATTTTTCTTTCCATTAGATTTGTAAAGCTTAGAAAGAGGAATATTAGTGTCTTTTATTAACTGAATATCTTTTTGCTTTTCCTTTCCTAAATACCTAGTACTTAGTTCCTATGCTATTTTGTGCATTCATCTGAAATATTTCTACTGTTTCCTTATTTACAGTGCCTTTAAACATAAAACTTAGTTTTTCTATTTATCTTTCTTGGGGGGGTGTATGCTATTTTTACTTCAGTCTTATTTTAGAACATAATGACAACTCATTTGGAGATAAGAAGGGAAGGTTGAACTTAACATGTAATAAATTTTATTCCACTCCCTCACTTTAAATCTATATACATTGTGTTGTTTTAAGTGCATTTCCAGTAGGTAACATATTATTGAATTTTCTAAGTCATTCTGTAATTTTTCTTTTATGGATGAATCCAATTGATTTACATTCAAAGTTATAATTATTAAATTTGTTTTTTCTTTAAATTTTCTCATTTTCTTATTTTTTTGTCACAAGATACAGTACAGCTTGACTTGCTTCTATGAATATAATCCTGGATTTTGGACATATGCAGACACACACACGCATACACACACACACATACACACACATACATACATACACACACTGAGTACATCTTCCTCCTCGAGCTATACCACATCAAGCACAGAACCTAGAATTTTTTGATACTTCTATACTTTTAATTATATCTTGTTAAAACTCCCATCTAGTCTAAATGACAGTGAGGTTTAGGAATCACTCTTTCCTCCTTTTCATTAGTTTCTTCTCCTCTGATACTCAGTTCAGGGAAAAACAGAAACTCCATCATCACCTCTCCTCCCACCCTCCCCATCCTCAACCTACCACTTCTGTTTCTTCCCCTTTTGTGAGCTATTTTCTTCACTTAGCCATTGTTTCTTCAACATCCCTAAAAAAAAAATGGATCTTCAAAGAGACAATAGCAATTTTTTACTCCTTATGGCACAAAATAATGAGCTCTTGCTTAATCCTCGATTAATAACATTTTTCTTAAGTTGTCCTTACTTTGTTAAATTTCTGCTTAGCAATGAGTTAGCATATCAAAAGTTCTGCTGGAATTATTAGGGTATAGTGGTCTCTAGAAAGTTGTGAAAGTTTGGTGGTATATTAAAGAACATCTGTTTTTCTCATACAAGAATATGTTCTATTTTGCTGGGGAGGTAATTTGGGGGTGAAATCTTCCTTGTTGTGCAGTATATCATATTTGAGTTTCTTTTTCTGTATCTCATTCTGAGTGAGAAATCCTACATGATTCAAATCTAAGCTTTTTGACATGATCCACCTCTTGCTAGCCATGCATAAGGGTCTCTGTCACAACAACGAAATTTCTGGGTGGTAAAACTTTCAGTTACATCTGCTGATGTTTCATGGCATCTATTGATCTGTACCATGTACTCTCTTTTCAATATCCAGAACATTTTCTTGTATATTTTTTCTGAAATTTTGTATTCAAAATCTGTTTCTTTATATTTTTCTAGGAGATTGATCATTCTCAATTTAACTTGCCAAGCTTTGTCTTTTGGCTCTTATCTTTATTTTGAGGGGTCTCAAATAATCTTCTAATGGTACTGTTTGAAAGTTTTGTTTTGTTACTTCTACTACCCTTCTGCCTGGCACTCAGAGAATCTGCCTGAGTTTCCATTTACTGTTCCAGTTGCTGAGTGACATGTTTATCTTTTTCTGTTTTTCTTTCACTGATTTTCGTTCTGTTTGTAAAGGTGGCAGATATTCCCTGGATGCAGGCCATCTGATTCCCAATCTCTCTGCTCCTGGACTTTCCCAGAGGGACCTACATCAGGTCTCACCCATATCCCAATGCCATTTCTTGACCCCTGCTTCCTGATTTTACTCTCCAGAACCTGTACGTCTAACTACTCCTGCCTCCTGTGAAGTGGGTCTCCCAAGGCTTCATAGGACACAACATCACCACCTACCATAAATCTGGACCTTAAGAGAAGACCTTGAAAAGTTTAATTACTTCCTAGATTCATTCCTCAATCGTTAACATACTCCCACATCATTATACTTTTCCCATCCCAGGAATCCGGAAACCCTGCTGTTGATATACAAAACCTCACTACCCATTTTCAACTATCCACTCAGTTCTTTTTGTTGTGCTTTCTGGCATGTCCAACTCATAATTTACACACTAACTTTCATCATAAACCTTTTCATTTCTCACTCCTCTCATCTTCTGCCTCTCACTAAGACCTAGCTCCTTCCTGATGATGCTTTATACTCAGCTACCCACTGATCATGGGGATGGGCATGAGGAGGGGGTAAGGGTCAGAATACTCCTTCCCTGTTGCCACTTCTGGACTTTCTCTCTACCAACATCACTCAGCAACTTTTCCTTTGAGGATCATGATATTCAAATTTATCACCCAATCCAGATCCTAGGGGCTGTTATGTATCAATTCCCCTCTCCCCTGCCACAACACTCCTTCCTTTCTCAATCAGTTCAGTGTCTGGATCACATTATTTTTCTCTATCCGAAATCCTGCTTTCATAGTAGGAGACTTCAACACTGGAACTTTCCAGTTCCTGAGTTTACTCACTTCTCCCCACCTCCTCCATTCCATCTGCATGTAACACTGATGGTCATACCTTTCATTTTGCCATTACTAACAAATATTCTGTTTTCATGTTAATGAACTCTGAAATTCCTCGATTGTTCCATAATATTTTACCATTCAATCTTTCCCTCTGCCTTATGACCCTTATTTTGCTTAACCCTATTCTTTATCCTGATGCTCCCTCCAATTCGTCTGCCCTTCAGTTCTTTCCTTGGCTATTACTCTTATACTGGCTACACTTTCCTCTCCTCCATATCTCAACACTTTGGTGAATCAGTTCAACATCATTTAAACTAGAATCTTCTCCCCTACTTTGTTTCATCACCAATCTTTCCTCATCAAACTCCAACCCTGTATTACTCCTATTATCCAGTGCCTTTCTGGCATGTCCAACTTCCTGTTTATATGCTGCTAAATAAAGCTTGAGAAAGTAAAAAAAAAAAAAACCAAAAACTATGCTAACTGGATGTACTACAAAAAGAATCTCACCTGGGTCCTAACTATAAAAAGGCAACCTCCCTAAATTAATTCACTCTCCTACTCACCACAGCAGCTATTCCAAGCCTTTTTATCTTTTAGCTGAGTACTTTGACCCATATTTCACTGACTTCATCCTTCTCGATCTCTCTGCAACCTTTGACACTACAGATCACCCTCTTTTGGACACTCTTCTTTTGGTTTTCCTCCAACTTGACTAACCACTCTTTCTTAATCTTTCTGGAGCTTCATCTAGATTATTCTAACTAAGCATGGATACCTTCTAAGGTTCTGAACAGGGTCCTTTTCTCGCTCTGTACTGGTGGTTTATAACCTTTTTTGTATCATGGACCCCTTTGGCAATCTCCTGAAGCCTATGGATCCTTTCTAAGAATAATGTTTTTAAAGCTTAAATTAAAAGTACACAGGATTACCAAGAAAGTCAATTGTACTGAAATATAGCTATCAAAATATATAGGCTCGAAGTTAAAAATCCCTGCTCTAAACTGTACTCATATACTTACCTCATCAGCTCCCATAGCTTCAAATATCATTTCTGTACACGGAAATGACTTTTACATCCAGCCCTAAACTCTTTCCTGAGCTTTACTCTAAACTCACAAACTTCTTTATGGATATCTTGAACTGGATATCTTAGAGGTATTTCAAACACAATATATCCAAGGCAGAACTCATTATTTTTTCCCCGAAATTCTCTCATCTCCCCAAATTTCTCTATTACTGTTGAGGGTGTCACCATTCTCTCAACTGCCAAATCTCAGAACTTGTGTGTCATCCTTGACTCTTTTGTACTCCATTCACATAATAAATCCATTGCAAATTTTGTCCCCTTCTCTTCACTCACACAGTTACCAGTCTGGTTCAGGTCTTCATAATCTCATGCCTAAATTATTGTAATAGCCTTCGGGTTGATTTTCCTGCCTCACATTTATCTCGCATCTAAAACATTCTCTAATCAGCTGGCAAAGTGATTTTCTTAAAGAACAGGTCTGATCATGTCAAGCTTCCCTCCCCCCAATAAACTCAAGTGATTATTACCACCAGGATCAAATATAAAACCCCCTGTTTGCCATTTAAAGTCCGTTACAATCTGGCCCCTTCCTACTTTTCCAGTTTTCTTACACTTTACTCCCCTCCAGGTCCTCCATGATTCATTGACACCAGGATCCCTACGATTCCTTACGGAGGACCTTTCATTCATTTCCTAGCTCTCTGGGCCTTTGCACTTACTCTCCTCCATTCCAGGATGATTCTCTCTCTCGGTTCCCTGCAAGACTCAGTTCAAATTCCATTTTCTGCAATGTCTTTTTCTCTTTCCTTCCCTCATTGTTAGCACCTTCCCTCTATATATGCCTTGAATATAACTAGTTATTTACACATCTTCCCCATTAGAAGTTGAACTCCTTGAAAGGAAGACTTTTTTCTTTGTAGTCGAAGTGCTAAGCACAGAACCTGGCACATAGTAAGTTCTTTATAAATGCTTGCTGCCAACTGTCAGATTAATCAGAGAGTCTACAAAGTAAACTACTGCACAGTATGTGACAATCATTTTTATCTTTATTATTACAATGTGCAGACCAAAAGCACAAAGATGATCTCATCTGATTTTTTTAAAAAATCTGATACTTGAGACATATTAAAATTCAAATGTAAGCTAAAATTAAAAAAGCCAAAGTTCATAACAAGAAATTTTGTGGCAACTTTGGAATTAGTGTAATAAAAATTATATCTTAAAATACAACTTCTATAAGATAAAACAGTATGGCTATTTTGAAATATGAACAGAAGCAATCTGATATAAATTAAAGAGTTGGCATTTACTTTAGACTCTGATATTAATTAGATGATAAGAGTTTCAGAAGTAGAATCATATTGACACTATCAATGAAAATGTGAATATTTCTAGTTTCATGACTGAGTATTAGGACTTTAGGTCAGCAAATTAATGACATACATTGCAACACAAAATGTATTTAACATTTTTAAAGCAAATGAAAACTTCCCTCAAGGGAACCTTGTTATCTGAGTAACTACTATTTTTAAATATCTTAAAGATGAAAATTATTGTGCAAATGATTAACCTCATTGCAATCAACATCTATGAAACGCTAAGCTAGGCTTCAAAATTGTAGCTCCAGGATGCTGCATGAGGCTTTGAAATAATCTCATGACCCCAAACACTGACGTGGTTAATATCATAAAATAATTTCATCACTACAGTAACACTTAGATTTTCTATAACTTAAATTATAACAATTAATTGACAATTCTCTTAAGACTACTATCTCAGAAAATTAAGGCAATGAAAAATTATATTAATCAGTTCAAGGCCCCATTACATGCAGTCACAGGCCTAAGATTTAGCACCTTCACAGACCACACGGCTCCCTAGAGGTAGGACATGCTGGACTTCCCAAGGGAAGGAAGATGGATTTCAATCAGGAGTTGGGGAGTATAAAAGACAATTTTACAAGGAGGACAGAAGGTTCAGCTTTCAAGTGGCTAGAAAAATTCCTTCAAGTAGAACTGGGGAGGAGGAGTCTAGATCAAGACATAAGAAGTTTACAAGATTCATCCCATTTTATACTTTCTAGGAAAGAGCCTGAGACAGATGTGCCTATTAGCGTATAGCTGGAACATGGAAGGGAAAGTTCTTAAAGGAGTCAGAAAAAGGAGTGGCTTGTTCATCCAAAGAGCCAAGAATAAAGACAGATGCTTTCCTAGGGGCAATAGCCAGGAGGTAGAAAAGGCTTACCTGGGGTAACTATAAGAATAGCAGATGTGTTAAGGCTATTAAGGGGCTGGAGTCACTTAACCTTTCAGTGCTCTAGGCAGCTTCTTAGGGTTATAAATTGCCTAGCAAGAGTGAACATGAAGAATGATTTAACCACAGTATTTATATAGCACTTAGTTTAACTTTGAGGTTAACTCATTTAGATAAGAACCCCAAAGCTAAAGAGGATATGATTCTGCAACACCTATTTTTTAAAAAAGAATTTTCTCTCTCCCCTACTCTTCTTTACTCCTCAACTTAAAAAAAAATAACAAAACTTTCATAAGAAAAAGCATAAAGCAAAATAAATCCCCACATCAGCCATGTTCAAAAATGTGTCAATCATTGTGCATCTTGGACTACTGCTTCTCCGCCATGAGATGGTTAGCATTCTTCACCAGCAGTCCACTGATCACTGAGTTAATCAAAGTTCTTCAGTCTTCCAGAATTGTTAGTTTTTACAGTTTTGATGTTATAGTAGAATTTGTTCTCTTGGTTTTGCTCACTTCACTCTGCATCAGCTCATACAAGTCTTCTTTGGTTTCTCTGAAATAGTCTCTTTATTTTTAAGGGTGAGGAAATAAAAGAGAAAGGGCCAAGATGGTGGAATGGTAGGGAGCAGTGTGGTGAGCTCTCTTCCAAAAAAAAAAAAAAAAAACCTCCTCCAAACAGATCTAGAAAATGTACCAAATCAAATCCTGATTTGGAAATGCAGAAAAAATCACGGTAAGACATATCCAGTCCAGCTCAGTAGAAAGAGACACAAAGGGAAATGTGTGGATACTGAGAATGCATCAGGCCAGAAATATATTGCCATCTTAGGTGCACTCCAGTGCTGTGTACCAGGGTAAGAGGAGGTTCTAGACCCACACTGGGCACCATCAGGCCCATGTTGGGGCACTGTAACAGGAACAGGTATAAAATGGCAAGTTTGTTGCCTACTCTCCAGTTCTGGGTCACAGATTCAGAGAGACTGTGAGGGAACCTATGCAAGGGAGGTTTTCTTGGAAGAGAGGTGCTGGGTGGTGCAGTAAGAAAGAAGGCAGTTCAGAAGCCAGCAGCAGTGTGATTCAGATATCAGGAGCAGAGTAGGGTTTCATTTCTAGCATCTAGTTCAGCCTGTAGATGAATAACCAGGGCAGGAATCTTATACCAAAGGGGAGCCTACACTTTTGCCACTCTGAACCAACAAAACTTCCCAGCTAGTTGATAGTAGAGGCCAACAGCAATCTACTGTTGCTCAGACCCAAATCCAGGTCAGGAACTTACAGAGTTTAGACCAGAGGGCAGCAGAATTTGCTCTGGATTAGTTCACCCTAGAGGCACAGAAAGCTTGCAGATCCACATCTTGTTCCTGAGATCCTGAAATAACATACCATTCAATAACCCAAGAAAGCAGCGACAAGACTAGACTAGACCCTCCCTCTAGAAGTATCCCAAAGCCCAGCCCTGATGTCAAGTACAAATTCAAGAAGTAGGTGGAAGAATGAGCAAACAAATAACAAAAAAGAACCCCACTATTATGGCAAATGAGCTCAAAACATAAACCCAAAAGGAAAGAATGATTCCAAAACATTCTTAAGCAAAGCTTCAGAAAAAAATAGCTTGGACACAAATAATTAGAATTCCTGGAAGAAATGAAGTAATAATTTACAGTTAATTTTTTTTTTTTATAAATGGAATGAGAGTGCTTGAGAAAAAGAGTGGAAAAGAAATGAAAGCTTTGAGAGAAAAAATTGGAAAGGGAACTAATAGCTTGAAACAAGAGGTATAAAACCTTGCCCAAGCAAGAAACTCTGAAAATTAGAATGGACCAAACAGAAACCAATGACTTTATGAGGCAACAAGAAATGTTAAAACAAAGTCAAAAGACTAAAAAAAAACACAGCAGAATATTAAAAGTTCTTAGAGAAAAAACAACTGCCCCAGAAAATAGGTTGAGAAAAAGAAAAAGAATCATTGTACTGAGTTTTTAAAAAAAGAAAGAAAAAAGAGCCTAGGCATTCTATTTTAAGAAATCTTAAAAGAAATCTGACCAAACCTCTTAGAACAGGAGGACAAAATGGAAATAGAAAGAATCCACTGGTTCCTCCCAGAACGAAACCTCTAAATGAAAACTCACAAGAATACTGGAACCAAAACCCAGCGTTTCCAGGTCAAGGAAAAAACACTGCAAGCAACCAGAAAGCAAAGATTCAAGTAACAAAGAGTTACAGTCAGGACCTCACATGATTTAGCACATGGCAATAAAGTCCTGAGAGCTTAGAATACAATATTCCAGAAGGCAAAGGATGCTGAGTTATGGCCAAGAATAACTTTCTCAGTATTTCTCAGTCCTAATGATATAGGGGAGGGACTCAGGGAGGATAGACCTCTAATGAAATGGAAGACTTCCACCCATTTCGGATGAAAAGATCAGAGCTGCACAGAAACTTTGAAGTTCAAACACAGGAATGATGAGAAACATAAAAAATGTAAACAAGAATGAACAAAGATAAAGGACCAAATACAGATAAACTGCTTACATTCAAATATAGAGGGATGACATGGACTCTCTCTGAATCCCCAAATCCTCAGGGGTTATAGATGGAGTCCAATTAGACAAAGCCTGGGAGTGGTTCTGTTATGTCTTGATCCTAGGAAAAAGGATGGAAAGAGAGGGGGAAAGGAATAAACTGGCAGGGGAAAATGGCTAGCGAAAATTATCTGATATGATCAATGTGTGCAAGTAGACATCTAGACAAACAATGAGGAAGGAGTTGGGATGAGTAGACCTCAGTCTCATCTGAACTGATTAAAAGAAAGAATATGTACATAAACATTTGAGTATACAAAATATTTCACTCAACAAGGAAACAGGAGGGAAAAGTGAGAAGGGGAACTTGCAGGAAGATCGATTAAGGGAGGGATCAGTTCTACATAAAACAACTTCTAAGGATGAATAAAAATATTTCTATCTCTTTGAGGTCACAAAGAATGGGAATCTGAGGGGGTTTCCATCAACTCAGCAAGTGGTAGTACCTAAATGACATGTAATACTTTTGTGCTAATATCTCATCAGCACCAGGACCAACCACGGTTCCTGAGGAGTAACAGTGAAACATGCTGCCCACTTCCTGATAAAGAGGTGAAGGAAGCAGAATGAGACAATTATTTTATTTTATTTTTTATATAGCCAATGTGGGAGGTTGTTTTGACTGACTACGCATTTCTGTAATGGATTTAATTTTTGGGGGGTTCTCAATAGGGTTGGTTGGGGGAGGGTGAGAGAAAGCGGATTTTGGCTGATAGAAATAAACAATATTAGACAATTAGAGATAAAGCTAAAAAAATTTACCTCTAAACCTGAACTCTTTCATAAAAGGAAAAGGCGATTTTCTCCTTTTGCTATACTTCAAATTTTGATTAGATTGTAAAAGAGTCATGCTATTAAAAATATAATGAATTGGTGAGTCAATATTTAAAATGTAAAAAAGATTAATTAAAATGGAGGGAAAAGAGAGAACTGAAAAAACCAAGACATGATCTGGCAATGGTGGGGGACTATGATAATTTAGAATTGGTAATATTTAATGTCACATTTGGTAAATGACAGCATTGTGTCATCACAAAGTACGGAAAAGGGGTTACAATAATTATGGCATTCCTAAGAACTTGATTGAAAGCTATAAATCTCTTTCAAGTTAGGTTCCATACAGCCTAATGTGGACTTCTGCAGCTAAGCCATCAAGGTAAGCTTTGATGTGCTGATGATTATTAGGGGTTTAGGATTATGTCTTTAGGCAAAGCTGCCTAGTGGTAGGAAGGTATAGATCAAAACTGACATCATGGCACAATAGAACAAAAATGGGTGAGGTGAAGCCAACAGGAGTTTGGCGTGAGGAAACTCCTTAAGTAAAACAAGTAACTATTACAACGCTGCTTCTCAAATATAATGCTGAAGGTTAAACAGTTAAATGTACTCTCCAGGTAAAATGAAGAGTTAAAGATTTCATTCTTAGGTCATTTTAAAGAAGAGTAATGTAATGTAAGCTATACAAATAAAGCAGAAATGCAGTTTTCTTCATATGTTTAAATAAAAAACTTGTTATTTTCAAATGTGTAAAATGAGAAATATAGAACATGTCCTCCACTTTCACCTATCTACTACAATACAGGCAGTATCCCCTGCAGACCTCCCTCCTCCTGTGGCAGCTCCCACTCTTAGGGTCTAGGGGATATCCCATGAGTCTCCACTCCTACCACTATAGTGCACAAACTTTTAGTAACATTCAGTAGACACAATTAGCTCTTAAGAAAGATATTTATTACAATGGCAGAGTAAAAAACAGCAGCTACAAAACATTTCCACCATAGACCTAGGATGCATTTTCTCACAGAGCTGTGCTTTAAAATGACATCGCTGAGAAGTGTGGGAAAGGGAGAGGAAAACTCATCCTTCTTCACAGGAGTGATTCTTTTACAGGGGCAGGGTTCTTCCTCCACTTCCATTGACTTGAACTGTTGAATTCTTGAACTTCTGGATGGGCTATCTTCCTCTGGGCAAGTTGCTTTTAGATCCCATGGCCAACAGGAGGGAGGAGAGAGATCTCCCTTCCCCCTCTACCCCTCCAAGAAGTTCCTAAGCTTATACTGCTTTGATCAATCATGCTGTTCCCTTCTGACTCAACGAGAACGGCATTCATTCTTTGTAAAAGGATCATGGGGTGTGGCCACAAATGTCATCCTTTGACACCTTGTTACCACATGAAAACCTCATTATGTGTCACTAAGTCCTGCGACTGTTTTCAACTGTGTATTTGTGTATATGTATGTATGTATGTGTCTGTGTGCATATGTAGGGTAACTGCACCCCCTTCCATTGTACTTAGTTATATAGAACCTTAGAGATGGAAGAGATCTCAGCGGTCATCCAGTTTCAAATTCCTTATGGAAGGAATCATCTCTTTTCCATCTTTTGCCTGTCATTCTCCTTCTAGTTCATTCTAAATATCCTTAGGATGACTGTTTGATTGGATCTCTTGCCAAACTTTCTTGAACTGGCTTTTCACTCCATGGATACTCACCATTTTATACAGTAATTCGACCACCATTTTACTTGTTCTCCTTTATCAACAAAGAGCCCTCGGTCAGATGTTTGATTTATTTTCTTCCCTGTGGAGGTACAGAGAAGCAGGAGCTCTGATCCCAAGCTGGTTTGGATGGTCCTGGATTTGGAGTTAGGGGCAAGAGACAAGTCCAGGTGGCTTAGTGGCGGTAAGGGTCAAGTCTCTGGATTTTTATAGCATGACATGGCAAATAAAAATGCTAATTTGATCATGGGCTGCACTGAACAGAAGTATAGTGCTGGGAATGAGGGAACTGACAGTCCAATCGTACTCTGCCCTAGTCAGATTACATTTGAAGTATCCATGCATTCAGAGTGTTGCATTTTAGGAAAAACACAAATTATAATTTTTGTAGAGGACAGGAAAGCAGGATGTTCAGTCAGTCAACAAATGTTTATTAAGTACCTACTAAGTGCCAGCCACTGTGCTAAGCAATGGGGATACAAAGAAAGGTAAAATAAAGCAAAAAATAAAAATAAAAACAGTGTTGCTCTCAAGGTAGAAGGACCATAAGAGAGTACTGTCCAAACTTAGAGGAAAGAGAGTCCCATGGAGATGAGAATGATCAAGTGTCTAAGTTACAGGATATAAAACTGTCATATTAAAATTAATTGAAAGAATTGAAGATGATTAGCATAGAGAAGAGGAGTCTGGGGGAGCAAAGTACAAAGGGACATGGGCATTTTAAGCACTTGAAGAACTATAATGTATAATAAGCATTAGATTTCTTTTGCTTAACATTAGAAAACAGAACCACGAATAATTACGGAGTCATGACAGAGCTGAGAATGCCTGACTTGCAATCTGTCCTAGCTTTGCTGCTACTGCCTTTGTGGTTTTAGAAAAGTTAACTGCTCAGTGCCTCATTTTCCTCTTCTGTAAAATGAAAGAGCTTGGAATAGATGATATCTAAAGTCCTTCCTATCTCCATCAATGAAGAGATTAAAAGGCAGAGTTTACAATCCGCATATAGAACAGTAAGGACTTCTATGTCTCTTCCTACTGTCTGAATGCAGAAGTTGGGAGCACATGACGTCACTTTCAACTATGGCAATCAATAAAATAAAGGTCAGAGGGTGACGGGTTCTAAGACTCTCATTTTATAAAATTCAAAATGGAAGCATATAATGAAAGCACTCAAGACTAAATAGTATCATTACCAAACCGAAGTCTCAAAGGGGAATAATCAATTTTTAGTGCTGCTAAAAAATACATTATGCCAAAGGTCGATCTTAAACTAACATCTGCAAAATTAGCATAAAATAAAACAGAGAATTTGTAACTTTGAACACTGTCTTAGATGCAAATATAACAGTAGAAATCCACGTATTTAGAATTCACACCCTTTATAGGTTTTTGCTGTTTGTTGTTTAGTCGTTTTCAGTTGTGTCCAACTCTTCATGACCACACTTGAGGTTTTCTCTACAAAGATACTAAAGTAGTTTGCCATTTCCTTCTCCAGCTCATTTTATGGATGAGGAAATTGAGGGAAATGAGGTTAAGTGATTTGCCCAGGGTCACACAGCTAGTAAGTGTCTGAGGCCAAATTTGAACTCAGGCTTTCCTGACTCCAGGTCTGGTGCTCTATCTACTGTGCCAGCCAGCTGTCCCCATTTTAGCTTTACATGGCATAAAACTATGAAAAACAATGTTGAAAGTATAATATTCCTTTTTCTGAAAATCAGTTTACATGTTTTTCCATGTTTACTAGTGAGGCATGAAGTAATCACATCTGTGAGATTTTACACTGGAATTAACATATCTCCACTGTTTTTGATTAGGGTACCACTGTTGAGAGTTTTGCCCAAACATTGGAACCACCAACATTTTAAATCTAATTCTAAGTAAGAGGATAGTACTTTAGAGACTGCCTTTGAACTGTGAAGCGTTTATCTTTCTTGTCACAACATGAATCTCTTTGGGGGGAAAACTATTGATTTGAAGGTTAAAATAAATTCACCTTGCTGGCCCTAATGTAATTTGTTGGAAGCTGGCCTTGGGAAACTTTTTGACATTTATTGCCTACGCTCTTCATTAGGTATTCATCGTATGTCAAGGTATAAATGAGTGGGTTCTTGACTTCTAGGATTACTATTAATTGTGGCATTTCCTTACAGAAAGTGTCATACCGTTTCCTTTTCACCAAATAAATATCAGAGATTTAGAGCTAGGAGGGGAATTTGAGATTATCTAGTTTAACCAGTTACAGATGAAGAAACTGAGTCTAGGGAGATGAAGCTGCTTCTTCAAGACCATACAAGAGAAAGGAAGGCTGGATTTCAATCCAGGTCCTCTGACTCCACCACTTTACATTGTTTCTGTGACTAATTTTCATATAAGCACTCCAGCGACCTGTAGAGATGTACTCATTCTGGAGGAGAGGTTTTCACAAACTTATCCACTGTGCTACACAGCTGCCAACAGATTAAAAAAAGTACTGGGATTGGAGTCAGGAAGACCTGAGTTCAAGTCTGGTCTTACACACTTACTGGATGTGTGACGTTGGGCAAGTCACTTCACCTCCATTTGTCTCATTTTCTTCAATAGCACAATGATGGTAACAATAGCACCTATTTCCCAGGGTTGTTGCAAGGATCAAATGAGATAATATTTATAAAGCACTTAGCACAGGGCCTGGCATATAGCAGATACGTATAAATGCTAGATGCTATTATTACTACTTCAACACGGCCCATGTACTCTGTTTTAGATGTCGCAATGAAAAAAGTAAATACTTTGCCAAATTTAGTAAGAATTTCATTGTTTCTTTTAAAACAATACCAATAAAATAGGAGTAAATTGTACTTTATAAGATCCTTATCATAACAAATATCAATATTGTAAGAAGTCAGACTTGTGTCCTGTCAGTGGTCCCTGAAGTGAACTTTACAAATCACTGCCTGAGAGCTGTCAGCTATTATTGTCTCCTTAGAATTTATTTTCTGATAACTATGCACATGAATAGATCTACTGCAAAGCCTAGGAGGGTTTTTTCTAGAATTTCTGGTATTTGGAAAATGTAGAAATTGTTTGTGATGTGCATTAAGGCCATGGCTATACACCATTTAGGATAAGGTGATGTCAAAATCATTAGTTTGTGAAATGGATCTCTTTATTCCATCTTTTATAGGAAGCTAGAGAATTTAGTATTCTAGGCACTTGAAAATTCTCCTCACACAAACTCAGGATATAATTTCTTGATTTGGAAGAAATGCATTCATAGGCAATTTCTGAAGTAGAATGTAGAATGCATTTTCAGATGACAAGACGTTATTACATTTGTTGGAAGAATATAAAAGCCTATGGCAGGGGATAATGGGATCAGGTTTTAGAACCACTGATTTAGGGGATAATCTGGTATGGGAAACTGCAACTGGGTATAACATTTCTAACATTATGTAGCATAGTTTCAGAACACAAGTCAGCTACATGCACGTCAGCTTCTAACCTTAAATAATTCTTGTCAAGTAGTTGGCTTCTGGAGAATTCACCATTCTAAGATAGGGTCAAATAAGCTTCTGTTTCTCTCATAAACTAAAATGTTCCTGTAGTTTAGCATACTCAGTTGTGACTATTTGGACTTTGGGATTTTCATTTTTTTTTTTAAATGATCCTCAAATGAAAAACTATGATAGTATCAGATACACACAAATATAAAGCTTAATAATAACAATGATAACGAGCATTTACACAGAATCTTGGAGTTTGCAGCACACTTTACACATATTATCTCATCTGAGCCTCATAATCACCCTGTGAGGTAGGTGCTATTGTTAGTCTCATTTTACAGAAGAGGAGACTGAGGTAGGCAGAGGTTAAGAGACTTGCTCAAGGTCCCATAGTTAGTAAGTGTCTGAAGCTGGATTTGAACTCAGACCGTCCTGACCCCTTGGTCCACCACTCTATCTACTCTGCCACCTAGATTAAGAAAGATGACTGTTCAATATGAGTCATATAGTGAAAGATAATACTCATACATCTCAAATCTAACACTCCTTCAAGGAGCTGACCAGATTTTAAGGGATATTTTTCAGTCTAAGGAAACCATTCATTATTTGGAGTTTGGCCTAGAGCACATAGATGAGACTGTATCTTACTATGTAAATTAGGAGAGAGGAGATGAGTTTCAATAAATAGTGAATTAAGATAGAAGCAAGGGTTTATATAAAGGTAATGCCAGTGTGTTTAAATTTCCTGGCTTTATGTAGTAGCTTCCATTACGATTTCCTCTTACATATCAATGACACTTCCCCCTCCCCCCCATTTTTCTTCTCTAATTTTCCTTTGCTTTAGTTTTTTTTCTTTAATAATTGCGTGGCACTAGGTGTTGCTATGCAGTATAAGGGGTCTTTGCTCTTTCTATTTCACCCTCCCAACACTAAACGAGAATAGTAAGAAACCTCACAGACCCTCTTCCTACCACTCCCCTCACCCATGCATGGAATGACCTCAATGAGGACAAATTCATTTATAAAAATGGGAACCAGGTTCACAAACTAACTTTGCCATGACAGGTGTACAAAGAATTGCAACTGGATTGAACCATAATAATATTTTTCTGACCTTTGCACATACCTTCATACTTGGGGTAGTCTATTCAATGGCTTTATGAAGAGTTTAATTTACTAACCCCACTTTGGTTTATCAGGCATTTCTTTGCATTTGTAAGGACTGATTTGGGTTGTGCCTGTCTCACAAGTAGCTTAGAGCCAGCTGATCACATGACTCTTAGGTTTCTTCTCATGAGAAAAAAGGCATAATCATTAAGAAGTTGCTGAATCACGATGAATGCCCTTCCCAACAGACCCTCAATTCAGGAAAGTGGACACATGAGTTGGGATCATGGGATAGGGGTGGGGCTACCTCGGCTCAGGCTGGCCCAGGAACAGGGGTGGTAATGTTTCCTGAGGCTGCAGTTAATTCATCACTTGTTTTACTTGTACATATGTAATGAATTACTCATATGTAACATCTATTGCAATGCCTTTGTATTACATGCTCACGTAATTGTGTGCACACAGTCTCCATGGAACACACTCAAAGAATTTGGGGAAAATACTGCTGACAGCACTAGAAAGTCACATCTCTATTTCCAGGTTAGTTATTGTGTTGGCTTTTCCATATTTTTAGATAATACACTTTACTAGAGGGTCTATACTATACTGTCTATACTATACTTACACTATACTGACTTTGAGGATCAAGACCATACCAGAGTATGATAGAACTACTATCTACCAGGGTTTCACCCCTCCCCACCAACCCTCCCTGGAAACATGGTTTAGACTAGATTTTCCCTAAAAAGTGACAAAATTGGGCCTTGATTGGCCTGGGGGTGCAGCAGGGGTCAGGTTGTACCTCCCTGACACAATTTCCTGGTAGCCCATGGCTGTGTTGATGTGGTTTCCTGGTCTCCTAGGGACACACACAAAAAAAGGTCCTACCCACATGGGATCAGTGCCCTTCATACTTGGTGGATGCCCAAATACCACATGAGTCATCACACTCTGCCCTACTGAACAGACACGTTCCCATAGGGAGACAAGGAGGGGGAGGAGGGTAAATCTAGTGAATCTCAGTGTCACTGTATCCTTGTTGCATATCCTTGTTATGTTAGGGCTAAGTAAACCAACCTTTGTTAACCATTTAATGGCCTATGAGGGCTTCATTTTGTCCCAAAGAACCTGAACTGATAGGGTACTGGGGTCAGGTTCACTTCTAACACAAGAGTAAAAAGTTTATCAGTCTTCCTAGGTAGATGATGATGGTCCCACACCATGCTTCATCATATGCATTTTCTCTTTTACCTTTTCTCTCATTCCTCTTTTTTTTTTTGGTGGGACTAGGAGGGGGAAAGGCTGAGATATACAAGTTCTGTATGACATATGGATCTAAAGATGTTTCTCACCTGTAGAATATGCAATTTTTAATCTGAGTAGTCTTTTGACTGATACTGACAGTACTAATTAGTCATGGAAGTGCTTGGTCACTAGTACTATACTGAACCTGTTTAGCTGTATGGAATTTTGTGTGTAGATATACTTGTCAGCTAATTAATCAATCTTCTCTAATACTTTTCTAAAGAACTACTTACTGACTCATACTTTTAGCATTGAACGTTAGTTGGAAGAAATGTTAAAATTCAACCGAAGGGCATGTACATTAAGGCTCTTATAGATAGCTAGACTATAGAGTGCTAATTTATATTTAAACACCCTCTTCTAAATTATTAAACACGATTACTGGTCTGTATTATGTTATAAATACTACCAATTCTCAATTACTTGTGAGCAAATTAACTACATGAAAAACATATTCATTAACCCAGAGATACCAGGTAATGAGCCAAGACCTCAACATTTGACAAAAATATTGAGAAAACTGGAAAGCAGTTTGGCAGAAACCAGAAACAGACCAACATCTCACACAGTGTATCAAGACAAACTCCAAATGGGTACGTGACTTAGACATGAAGGATGACATCATAAACAAACTAAAAAGGCAAGGAAAGAGAACAGAATAAGCATTCATGTAGACCTACTATATGATAGACTGTGTACTGAATACTTTTACAAATATCTCAATGGATTCTCACAACAACCCTGTGCGATAGTTGCTAATTATTATCTCCATTTTACAGTTGAAGAAACTGAAGCAAACAGAAGTTAAATGTCCTGGATCACACAGCCTGTAATTATCTGACACTGGATTTGAACTTGGGTATACTTGGCTCTAGGCCCAGTGCTCTATCCACTGTACCATCAACTGCCTCTAGAAATTATCTGTCAGATCTATAGGGAAGGGAAAATTTCATGACCAAACAAGAGATAGAGAAGTTCAGAGAAGGTAAAATGGATAATTTTGACCATATAAAATTTTAAAAGTTTCACACAAGCAGAAGCAATGCAACTAATGTTAGAAGCAGGCAAATGGAAAATATAATCTTTGCAACAAATTACTCTAATAAAATTAGATTTCTAAGACATACAGGAAATTTTCCTCAATACTTTTAAAAACACAACCTTACTGATAAACTTCTCACCATTTCACAAGTGCTAAAAGTTTTTTTTTCTTTCCAAGTTCACGAATTACAAGGTAGAAACCATATTTGCTCAGAAGATAATTCTGCTACCTATTAACTAGTTACTTGGATAGGATTTGAATACTGTGAAACCATCCTTAAATGCCTGGTATTTGTTAATTTTCTAATGGCAACAAGCTCCTGAACTTAGAAGAAGGAACTACATCATTAAATGTCCAAGTTATAACTGGTACCTATAACCACAATATAAAGCAAATAAATCTAACATTGTTATTTTTTTAAGCCAACAAGGAACCAGCTTTAAAGCTATTATTCTGTGCTCAAATGGATTACCACATGTTTTTATTGTTTTTGCTTGGATATCTGGTTACTATCCAAAGCCTAGGAGTTACTCAGACAATGTGCACCAGGAAACAACAGGCTTCTTTTCATATTAAATCAACAACGTGCAACCCACATGTCATTTGGGGTCCTAGACACAGATACTACAGACCCAGGTTAGAAAGGAAGTCTCTCAGAAAATCTCCTTAGTTTGTGTCTCTGCTCAGGGTTTCCTCTGGGAATGCCAGAATTTAGTTCAAGTCTCTCAGTTCTTCTGAAAGCAGGGGTTCTTGACATTTTTAGGGGTTATGGACCCTTACAGCAGTGTGGTAAAATCAATGAACTTCTTCTCAGAATAATATTTTTAAATGTAGGCAACCACATAAAGGAAACCAATTGTACTGAAATATAGTTATCAAAAAAAACTTTTTTTTTTAAAGCAAGGGATTGATGAACTTCTGGAAATGGGAAGAGAACTTTCCTGACAGCCAATGAGATTAGGTACAAGCTTTTTCTGTGTTTTCTGTCAGGTTAAATAAAACTTACTTGATCTCTGATTAGTCCTAGCGTAGAGTGTCTCTACCTTTTTTAGTGTCTCCGCTCACTAACAGTCTCTAGGTACAAGTGGATTCCTACAACTATACAGTTCTCTCTCCAGATCAATGTGTTGCTTAGTGTCTGTGTTTCCTTCTCAGGTGGTATGAATGCTTCCTCTAGTCTCTTTTTAAAAGCCAAGCTGAAGGACCAGGTCATGTATGTGAAATTTGTCATTCTTACGGTATCATTCTGGTGAGCCTAATTGCTATTTCAACAACAAAGCTATAACTCTGAGTTAGTAACAGATTAAAGGCCCTGTCAGTGGTCCCTGGACATGAGTATCCATATAGTATCTTGAGAAATCACACCTTGCCCAGGTGAAAGGGAACTTAGATGATTCCTGGTCATATTTGTGGGCATGCCAACTATAGCTATACTTATCTAAGATTATAAAAGTAAATCAAACTCATGTGAGTAGATTTTGGATGCAAGTAGTTAACAAGGGACTATCAACTAACATACTAAAATTAACTACAGGAAAGAAAATATGGTGAGTGCACTGACTCTTAGATTTGAAGCACAATGATGTGGGTACTCCTTCCAGTGATGTAGACTGCAATGCAACATATTCTCTCTTTTTTATGTTTATAAATAGTATTTTATTTTTCTCCAAACACACATCAAGAAAATTTTTAGCATTTTCTTAACAAGATTCTGAGTTCTAAATTTTTCTCCTTCTCTCTCTCCGAAAAATAGTACATAGTTTGATATAATTCATACATGTGCTATCATGTAAAACATGTTTCCATATTCATCACAACTGTGGAAGAAGAAACAGATCAAAAAGAAAAAAATCATGGGAAATAATAAAGTAAGTAAAAATAATGCTTCGATCTCTATTTAGAATCCATCAGTTCTTTATCTGGGTATGGATAGCATTTTCTTTCACGATTCCTTTGTATTTGTTTTGATCATTGTGTTGCTGAGAAGAAATGCGTCATTCATAGCTGATCATCACACAGTGTTGTGAACACTGTATACAATGTTTTCCTGGTTCTGTTCATTTCACTCTGCATCAGTTTGTGCAAGTTTTTCCAGGTTTTTCTGAAATCCGCCTGTTCATCATTTCTTATTGCACAATAGTATTTCATTACTTTCATATGTCACAGCTTGTTCAGTCATTCCCCAATTGATGAGTATCTTCTCAATTTCCAATACTTTGCCACCACAGACAGGGCTGCTATAATATTTTTGCACATGTAGGTCCTCTTCTCTTTTTAATGATCTCTTTGGTGTGCAAATATAGTAGTGGTATTGTTAGATCAAAAGGTATACCCAGTTTAGTTGCCCTTTGGGCATGGTTCCAAATTACTCTCCAGAATGGCTGGATTAGTTCCCAACTCCACCAATAGTGCATTAGTGTCCCAATTTTCCCACATCTTCTCCAACATATTTTCCTCATATAAGCCAATCTGATTGGAGTGAGGTGGTATTTCAGAGTTGTTTTAATTTGCATTTCTCTGATCAAAAGTGATTTAGAGCACTTCTTCATATGCTTATAGATATCTTTGATTTCTTCATCTGAAAACTGCCTATTCACATCCTTTGGTTATTTATCAACTGAGGAATAGCTTGTTTTCTCCTAAGTTTGACTCAGTTCTCCAAGCATTTGAGAAATGAAGCTTTTATCAGAGACACTGTTATAAAGACTTTCCCAGACTTCGGCTTTCCTTCTCCTCTTGGAGGAAGCTTTCTAATTTAATGTCTACAGAATTTTATGGTCAAATTTTTTTTTTTGGTCATTTTTTGCTCATCTTTTTTCCCCTTTCTTTTAAATCTGACCTTGCTCCCAGGGTAGGAGGGGCATTGTCTTAGGTTTCTTGTGCTAGGGGTTGCAGGCCCTGACTGTTTACCTGGTGCTGTGTTGATGCTGCCCTGAGGCCCCTGGGAGACCCTCATGGCTGATGCTTTGTTGAGACGGCAGGCTGCAGGGATGGCTAGCACTGCTAGAGGCCTTATGGGTTTGTTAGCTTACCTGGTAGTCCTAGTACTGGGGTCCTAGTGGTGGATTTTGGCATATGCTGAGTTCTAGTAGGATGTTACTGTGTTTCCCTGCGGCTACACCGACGCAGTGGCCATCTGGCCTCTGTGGAGGCCTCCTGTTTGCCTGGGGCTATGCTGAACACTGGCTGGGCTGGTGCTGGCTGGTGGCTGCCTGTTTGCTTAGGTACCCACAGTGTTGGCATCCACCTGTTTGCCTGGGGCTCTGCTGAAGTGTGTGGAGGTCTGGCCTCTGGAGGATGCCCACCTGCCTGGGGTGGAAAATGCCTGTTTGCCTGAGACTGTGCTACAGCATGTGGAGGTTTGGCTGTTGGAGGATGCCTGACTGCTAGGGGCTACACTGAAACTCATGGTGGTTCCCAGAACAGAAGTCTGCTGGTTCCCTTAGCTATGTGAAGGCATAGGGGTGGGTGGGGGAGGGGGAGGGGAGGAATGGGACCTGACCGGTGTTGGTGCTTGCCTGCTCCACCACACTGGTGCTCAGGATCTCCTGCTGGTTTGCTGAGATGGGGCTTGATGTTGGCTTGCTGGGACGCCTTCTGTGCTGGAATCTGCTCCCTTTTCATCCAAGCGAGATGGATCTTTCTTGCCAATCGTCCAGGTTTGCTGGGCTAAAAAATTATTTCACCCTGTCTTTTTTGCTAGTTCTACTGTTCTAGGATTTGTTTGGGGGCTCTATTTTATGGCTGTTTGGAGATGAGTATGGAGAGTTACAATGATTTACTGCTTACTCCGCCGTCTTGCCACCTGGAAGTGTACTGTTACTTCTTGTGCAAATTCTTGTTCACATTCTCCCATAAATTTATCACAGAGGAATCACCAAAAATTAATTGCATTAATTTGTCTTTATAACCCTATTGCCCTTTACAACATTCTTCCTCTGATACTTTGTCATGGCATGGAAGTGACCTTGGATTCACAAAATCTATGCCAGTAGAGCACAATTTTCTTTAGATTCTACCATGTTAGGAAGACTTCAAATGTGGCCCAGGAGGAGACCAAGTCTACTTAGCAAGTACCAGCCTAGCTAATCATGGAGAGGCACAGCACCAGTAGGGTAGGCTGTCCCTTAAGGACGAAACATTTTTGGCAAGCAACACATGAAATAGAAACAAATGTTACTCTTTTCATATCTGTAGTGAGGATGACAAGGTGGTGGGAAATGGGGCAAAAGATGCTAAATCATAGTTTTTATGCTGTCAACAAACTTTAGTTTAACTATTGATACTTATTATTGATATGTAAAATCCTTGTCCAGTGATCAAAGGGTGGGCATATTATTGAAGGAACTTGCTATAAATGAAACCAGAAGGAAGTTGCAATTAAATGGAAAAATGACTTACAATTATTCCTTGGAAAAGATCTTAAAAAATAGGAGTTGGTGAAGTGGGTTTTATAGTATTCCAAGAAACTACCTGAAATGTCATTTCAAGGGACAAATAGACATGATACATTGAAGTTCTAATGGTAAGTATTTGCAAAAAGACCACTATGAAAATAATCATATTTTATGTATTTACATCAGTTGCAGAGAATGAAGTGGTAGAAAAATTCTAAAAAAATAATAACCCTGCAAACCAAATCAATATATACCCTGACATTTAGTGACTCCAATGCAAACAATGGGAAAATGTAGAAAGACTGATCCAGAAAATAAGGTTTAGGACAAATAAATGAGAGATTATATATAGATTATATAAAAGCTTCAAGCCTCTTTATTATGAGTACTTTCTTTTTAAAAATTGGTAGACACTGAACATGGTAAATACTAAAAGGTATCACGAAGACGGAAGCTGGCAATATTCAATAGATAGGAAATGATGTCATAGTAGTGAGAGTTGTCTTTGAGTGGGATGTCCGCTTGTTAGAGCTAAAATCAGAATTTATAACTTAAGAAGAAAAAAATAGTAATGAGAAAAAGAGACGGCATACAAATAGGAAAATGGAATCCTGACTTGTTAGACAAGCTACTGAAAATCAACAATAGAAATGACATTGATACCAACTATAATAATTAAAGCCAAACGTTAAAACCATGTAAATTAATTGCTACCACAAGGATATCTGAAGAACCCAGGAAGCACCTTAGTCCAACTTATTAGCCAAATAAGGTAACAATGAGTTAGCATATAAATATATTTTACTCATCTGTAAAATCTTACGAAGAATGAAGATGGAAGATTATGAGCAACATTGCCTCATAAATTAGAAAGAATCAGTTGAGGACAAAACTAATCCAAAGAAAGCTCATTAAGAAATCCAACTAAGTGAAATCATTCAACAACTTTAAAAGGTGAAAATAGAAAAAGAACTATGAACAAGAAAAATGAAAGATTTTGCAAAGGGTGATGCTACCATATGCTTCCATATATTATATTACCAAAAGTTGTGTTTTTTAAAAAAGAGCCTTCAACAAAATGGATAAAAGGAAGAATAATTCCAATGTAAACAGTTTAAAAAATAAAAAGCTTATTATTATAATAGAACAAAAATTTGATGAAATTGAATGACATTAACATGGCTATAATAACTTGATAATAAGATGAGATGAATGCCTGAATGTATACTAGGAAATATTATAAAATATGCAGATTTTGTAGTTTGTAGTTTGCAAACTACAAGGGACAAAAGTTTTACAGTAATAGAAATAGAGTATCTCTTAGCTGTATGGATTGAAGATCGTAATAAAAAATGCATTCTGTCTAGCAGAGCAACCATTCAGACAAAAACTTCAAGTTTCTTTAAGGCAGTGAAAGAAAATGGACATGAATTGGATAATGAAAAAACTTTTCCAGCAAACACTGGTTTGTTTTTATCACTTTAAAAATCAAATGCAACTGTATAATGCTAAAACTACATGGGACGGATTTGGTGCAGATGAAGAATCAACAGCTAAATTATCTGAGTGTTTTGAAGAAAATAATAGAAGATGGAAACACTGGCTGACAAATTTTTCATGCGGATAAAACAGATTTATTCTGGAAAAGGATGTCTTCTAGTACTTAACTTTCTAAGAAAGAAAACAAACTCAACCCAAATTTCAAGCGTCTAAGGATTTACCTAACACTTATATTGGGATATAATGGAGAAGGGGATTTAAAATTAAACCCAATGGTTGTTCATTGGTCTTGAAGTCTTTTATCTCTGAGGGGCTACAATCATCGATCACTTTCAGTTCTTTGGTGGTCAAATAAGAAAGCATGGGTGACTAAAGCTATTTTTGAAGACTGGTTTTCAGGTTATTTTAGCCCAGCTGTTGGTATCCTGTTGAAAGCATTACTGATTTTAGATAATGCCCTAGGTCATCTAACTACACTTGGTTCATTGTGTGAGAATGAGAGTATGTAAATTCACCAAGATGTGGATAAAGCTCTCTGTACCTACCAGCTTATGTAAGAAGATTTAAAGAAAGAGGGTATGGTTCAATCTACCCTGATAAAATATTTCAAATGATGATCGTAACTTATTGTCATAACATCTGTGTAGGTTTATCTTTAGGTACAATATTCAGGATTTTTAAATTATTTTTTCTTTTTATAACTAATATTTTGTAATAATTTAATAATTTTGTAATGTTTCTGATTTAGAAATATAATTTCTTGTCCTTTGCTATTATATTAGTAAACATAAAAACCCATTTAAATTTTTTTTCATTGCAATATTTCTCCTGGGTTGGAACCAACTACCATATTTTACATTTAATTATAACTTCAAATAGTGGAACCACTTTATGGGATTCACTGTGTGTACTAATTGGATCTAGTATTAGTATATTACTAAGGAATAAGCAGGCTTTCAAAGATAATATTCAACAATGGACATCTTTATCATCTCACAATTTACTGAAAAATGTAGGGCATGTAAGACCACATTAAACTTATTGTTTATTGGGTACAAAAAGTAATTTGACCTGATAGAATGAAATATTCCTTTAAAGCCTCTTTTACAAGAAGGTGTCTTCCATTCATATATCAAGGTCATTCAAGATCCCTTGAAAGATGCAACAACAGAAAAAACCCTGTTCAATGACCCTCTAATAAAAAACATTAGAAGATATATATCTACATATATCCATATATATATGGAAAAATAAACATAGTATTACTACTATGAAAGAAAAGCAGCACAAAATTCAGGTTAAAGAGGAATTCCCTATAAATGGTGAGGTCACCCAGATACTGTTTGTAGATCAGACAGAGTTGATTCCATTAAACTCTAAAACATTACAGAACCTTCTAAGAGATCTGCAATCACTCAACTAAGTTTGACCTGTCTATTCACACAGGAAAGGACAAATAGATGAAAAATGTCCATTGCTCAGATTTTTACACGCATCTGAATGGACACGCTGCAGAGTTAGTCTAATAGCTTGCATATCAGAGACAGACAATTCAGTTGGACAATGAATAAGATCGAGAGTGGAAAAGCAGGAGAACAGGTTGGATTGCTTTAGGGAATTTGCAAGGAAGGCACTTTTACTAACCCTAACTTTCCCATACAGTAAAAGCCCATTTAAAAATACAAATATCTTACCTATATTTCTGTATAGTAGCAAGATCTGGAAACCACTGTGTTCAAAGAACTAACGATGAGTATCATACAGTGGATAATGGAAAGGTCATGGTAGGTTTGGTCAGGCTACAACTATAACCAATGAAGACTTTCAAAGAACAGGAATAAAGGATGTCAGCAAAGAAAATTGCAGGACAGCAAGGTCCATCTAAAATCGAAGTCGTTATTTTTCCCTTTTGTCAAACCTCCATATTTCTGTTAAATGTTCCCAAGTTTGTAACCTTCCATTATGGACTCTTCAATCCACATATCCAATCAGCTGCTAAATGTCTCTGACTCCACTATATCTCTCACATTGGGGTGGGGCAGGCATTTGGATTTGTGGGGAGAGTTAGGGGACAAATTCATTTCTCTCATCATTTGCTCACTCCAGGCAAATGCTCATGCACTTGGAAGAAAGTAGAATTGCCCAAATGACTTTAAATCGCTCTCTTTCTTTCAAGTTCGTGTAATTAAAATAGTTTAAATTAAATACCCATATGATATGACTGACTACTGTATTACTCAAATTAAATAAACTTTAGTAAGCAGCACAAGATGAACTTGCACTGAAGCTAAATTGTAAGATTCAGATAAAATAGAGGGATGAGAAAGGTGAAAAGAAAATGAAAAGCACATTTTGTTATCTAGTAACCCCATTTAGTCTTTTTCCTCAAACAATTGTAAAAATGCTCACTTGGTTTGACCAAGAGAGAAAGAACTAGAGTGAGAGGAGGAAGCCCAAGAACTGTCCTTCAGTTCTTGAACGTCCATTATGTGGTTGGTCCATCATTCTTAAAGAGGACCATGACATCAGGAAGATGATGCCATGACTTGCAAGTGAATTGGTTTTAAGTGAGGGAAGGTGCTGCAAAGTCATGAGCCTTACTTTCTCCTCTGGAGCCAGATATAGATCAGGACGATTGGAGATGGCCCCAAAGGTCCATTATATGGAAGAGTGATTATGCTTGTTCTTTTTCATCCTGGGAGTTGACATAGCAGTAAGGAATAGAAATTACAAAGAGATAGATAAGTTCAGTGTAAAGAAAAACACAAAAAAATTAGAGTGGGCTCCCTCAGGAGGCAGTCATTTTAATCCCTAACCTATAGTTCTTCAACACTGAATGAACATTTGTTGGTGATGTCATAGAGGAGAATCTCAGGTACAAGTTGAACCAGATGACTTCTGAAATTCTTTCCAACTTTAAGAAGCTATGATCCCATCAGCCTGGCCCTAGTGCTAGTCTGAGTCTTACAAAGACATTCCAAATTAACTGCTTTATCTAAGCGTTTCTGGAATACAAAGAAAAGGAGAAGAGGGAGAAAAAGTCCTAAATTTATACTTTTAGGCTAATTCATGCAAGTTCAAAATTTCCCATTGCTTGCTCTGATTTTCTAAGCCTCTTGGAAATGGTTAGGTAGTACCTGAACCTCCACATCTTAACTCTAAGCACTGATCCTCCTCCTTTTACAGTCTGCACTGTAATCACTATTTCCTAGGTGAAACAGAATCTATCTTCCCAGCTGTGAACAATAGATTTTTTTTTTGAGAAATAATTTCCAAACTTATTTGAAAGTTTTCATCTCTAGTCAGATCTTAAGCTAGAAGATGAAGGGATTCCTGGGTAGAAAAGAATTAGCCCCTCTTCCCATCTCACTTGCAGAACGTTAGTGAATTCCTGCTGCTTGTCCTAAGACCAGCTGCCTTTTCATCTTAGGAATAGCAACTCTAGAACATCAGGAAGGACTTGAGTGTAGTCAGAAAAGCAGGGTATGAGGCAGCTAAAGAACATTCTCAGATAGTCCCCAAACAGAAAAATTGCTCTAGTTATTGCATATTCTAGGAGAGTTAGGAGAGAGAGTCCTGTGTCTATATTAGACAAAAGGGTTCTGACAACATAGGTAAATTGTTTAACCCTAAATTCCTAGCATGACAGGTATTTGAAGGGTGGCTTCATTATTTGATTTTTAAGTGAATTCCCAGAATATTGGACACACTCACACTCAAGAATAAGCACTAAAACATTTTTAAAAGTCAAGTTCAAGTGGACTTGAATTATTTACCCTGACATCCAGCATTTCTTTTCTCCATTAGTGGAGATATTCAAAATTTAGCACTTGTGTTCCTTCCCTCAGAGCCCTGGGGGTGAGCATGGCCAAGGAGATTCTCTGCTGAGAATTCTAAAGAAGAAGCTGGGTAGGAATATTTAATAAGGGACTGAGTGTGAATGTGCCAGGAGAGGATACAGAAATGGTACTCTACTCACAGCAGCTCATGCCACTTGCCTCTCCTGGTGGGACAGTAATAGCCAGGCAGGTTACATCTCATAGAAAAATCCCTCTAGGCAATAGCAAAAGGACAGACATAGAGGCAATCTTTTGAAAGTAAGAGAAAAGTACACTGGAGGTGAGGGAGTAGAACCAAGATAACGCAGAGGACAACCAATACCTGCTGCCATGTTGCTTGTTCAACTCATGTCACCTTCAAGAGAAACCAAAAGAGTTCCTGCATTGCATCAACAGAAAGGAAAAAGGCCCCGCCTGTTCACTGCTCAGTGCCATGCAGGGCTAGACTTCCAGGCTTTGCTCTACTTGCAGCTTTGGGAGTTGGTGCAGGGGACTGAAAGGGTTAGGCAATAGGAATGCATTTGCTGGGTTCTGCGGGGAAGGGAGAAAGGGAACAGTTAAGTTCTTACTATGTGTCAGACACTGCGCTAAGCACTTTATAAATATCTCCTTTGATCCTTACAACAACCCTGAGAGGTAGGAGCTGTTATTATGCCCATTTTACAGATGAGGAAACTCAGGAAAACAGACGTTTCTAGGCTTCACAGGGTCACACAGCTGATACGTATCTAAGGCTGGATTTGAACTCAGGTCTTCCTAATCAATGTGCTTTGATTTCTTTCCATCTTTCTGATTAAAAGCCTTTTAATAATATGTCTTTGTAAGTCACCTTAGAGGAGAAACAATGGCTAGGGAATGATTAGGAGAAGCAAGTGGGATGGGAGCCTGAGCTGTAAGATTTGATTAACACAACCCCCAGACCAATATAAAGAATGTTGATACTGCCCATAAAGGTACAGAGAGTGATGGAGTGATGGAGCGAAGCAGAGCTTGGACAAACATCAGAGTGCCCTCTGGTGCTGAGTAGTACATACCATCTGTTGAGGGACTGGTGCCCCCTGGTGGCCACACATGGGGTTCAAGGAAGATTTTTTTTGTGTGTGCCTGTGAATCTCCCTTCCCCCCCTCCCCTTGCCCTTTTGCTTAGAAAAGCCTAGGTATATTATATTTGGGGATTTTTTTCCCTTTTATAGAAATTGGTTTGGTTTGGTTTGGTGGTCCCTACTTGCAATTTCTTTTGACTAGAACTTATGTTGGGGGAGTAGGGGTCAGGCAAAATGGTCAGTGGGCCCATCGGAATCCTACCCTATTCGGTGTCCACTTCATTTCAGGAAGTGAGACATAGCATAGATCTTCAGGCCATCCAGCCTCTCGGTATGTTTTTATTCCTATTTTTATTCTTTTTAAGCCTGTTTTATTTCCTGCTCTACCCTTACCACACTTTTTGAGGTGGCCCTGGAACCTGGACCAAGAGGAAGTCAGGGTCTCTGAGTTTAATAAGGCCTTTTCTAGAACTTCCCTGCAACCAAAGTATCCATAGAATTGGGGACCTTTCCTGGAGTGGGAGCTGCAGTACATAGAATACATCTCTGGTAGCAATGAGCCCTTTAAGGATGAGTCCTTGGGAGGTCCTCAGTTCTGAGGGAGCAGAATTTGGGGGTCAAAAGACATTTACCATTCTTTTTGACTTTAGATAGTTAATTCTCCCCTCCTCAGTTATTAGACATTTCCAAAAGATAGAAGTAAAGCCCAAGGTTATTCTTGCAAAGGGGAGGATTATCTTAAGACAATCATGTGATATGACTAGGTGACATAGACACAATCTCTAGAAGAACACAAGAATGTAAACAGTATCTGAAAAAGGTTGGAACCAAGGGGTAGATAACAGTCAATGGCTCTGAGAACCTGAGAGACAAAGGGAGTTTTGCTAATACCCCACAGTACACAGAGGTCTGTTTTGCTTTTGGAGGCTCAGTACCCCCTCAACACATGAAACTTTCGATAGTACATCCAGATGTCCTAATTAACTTCGTAAACTTGGCAGGATCTCAACACACCTTAAATACTTTGAGATTTCTCATACTCAGATCCAGATTAGATTTATGTTAGAACTCCTGGGGTCTGGTCCACTTTCACCTACAACTTCTGAAAGCTCTGGTTGCTTAGAGACTATGAATAATTAGCAAGTGCCCGAGATCCTTCACCTCTGGTTGCAACCAGCATGTTAAAGGAAAAAAAGAACAAAGTATTTTGTACTTTTTGGCTATCTGCCAGAAGCTTTATAAAGAGTAGAGATGTTATTACAAATTCTGCATTTTATAAATCGTTTGTGGTGAGAGTTTGAATAATTGAACTCTTATGTCCATCTGTGCTATTTCTCACTCTGGCTACATGACTGACCCACCTCATTTTGGGGTAATACATGTTGTGTTTAGACCTTTCATGCTGGCAACATGTTATACCCCAAGTAAACTCACCAATCATCTCTCCATTGTCTTTTGGATCACCTTCTTAGATTATGATATTCAGTGACTCAACATCATATGGAATTACTGGGAAAGGAGCAGTTAATAAGTTGGGCATTTGCAGCATTTAGGAAATTGGAATCCTTGGAAAGAGTTGCACAGGTTTCTCAAACATTCTCTTCTTATTTAATTTTGGGTCAATTCATTTTTTCATCTATAGCACTTATAGTGACTTGATCATCATCAGTTTGCACGTGTTAGAGGCAGGATGCCAAACTAAGTCTCTGTAATTTTTTTTTTTTAATTTAAATTAATTAATTATTTTTTTAGTTTTCAACATTCATGTCCACAAGATTTTGAGTTTCAAATGTTCTCCCTATCTCTCCCCTCCCCCACCCCAAGACAGTGTGTACTCTTATTACCCCTTCCCCCAATCTGCTCTCCTTTCTATCACATTCCTCCCTTCTCTTATCCCCTTCCCCTCTATTTTCTTGTAGGACAAGATAGATTTCTATACCCCATTGCTTGTATGTCTTATTTATCAGTTACATGAAAAAACAATTTTTAACATTCATTTTTAAAATTTTGAGTTCCAACTTCTCTCCCTCTCTCTCCACCCATTCCCATTGAGAAGGCAAGCAATTCGATAAAGGATATACATGTGTAGTCATGCAAAACACTACTGTTACAGTCATGTTGTAAAAGGCTAACTATATTTCCTTCCATCCTATCCTGCCCCCATTTATTCTATTCTCTCTTCTGACCCTGTCTCTCTTCAAAAGTATTTACTTCGAATTGCCCTCTCCTCCCATTTGCCCTCTCTTCTGTTACCTCCCTTCTCTCCCACCTCCAGGCTTATCCCCTTCCTAGCTACTTTCCTGCAGTATAAGATAGGTTTTCATACCCAACTGAGTGTGCATGTTATTCTCTCCTTAAGCCAAATCCAATGAGAGTAAGGTTCACTTTTTCCCTCTCACCTCCCCTCTCCTCCCCTCCTTGCCCCTTTTATGTGAGAGATAATTTATCCCATTCTATTTCTCCCTTTCTCCTTCTTCCAATATATTCCTCTCTCACCTCTTAATTTTATTTTTTTAGATATCATCTCTTCATATTCAACTCACCCTGTGCTCTCTGTCTATACATATAATCCCTCCAATTACCCCATACTGAGAAAAGTCTCAAGAGTTAAAAATATTATCTTTCCATGTAGGAATACAAACAGTTCAACTTTACTAAGTCTCTTATGATTTTTCTTTCCCATTTACCTTTTCATGCTTCTCTTGATTCTTGTGTTTGAAAGTCAAGTTTTCTATTCAGTCCTGGTCTTTTCATCAAGAATGCTTGAAAGTCCTCTATTTCATTGAATGACCATTTTTTCCCCTGAAGTATTACACTCAGTTTTGTTGGGTAGGTGATTCTTGGTTTTAATCCTAGCTCCTTTGACCTCTGGAATATCATATTACAATCCCTTTGATCCCTTAATGTAGAAGCTGCTACATCATGTGTTCTCCTGATTGTATTTCCACAATACTCAAATTGTTTCTTTGTAGCTGCTTGCAATATTTTCTCCTTGACCTGGGAACTCTGGAAATTGGCTATCATATTCCTAGAAGTTTTCCTTTTGGGATCTCTTTCAGAAGGTGATTGGTGGATTCTTTCAATATTATTTTACCCTCTGGTTCAAAAATATCAGGGCAGTTTTCCTTGATAATTTCTTGTACTGTGCTCTTCTTTTTATCATGGTTATCAGGTAGTCTAATAACATTTAAACTGTCTCTCCTGTATCTATTTTCCAGGTCAGTAATTTTTCCAATGAGATATTTCACATTGTCTGCTATTTTTTCATTCTTTTGGCTCTGTTTTATAATTTCTTGGTTTTTCATAAAGTCATTAGTTTCCATCTGTTTCATTCTAATTTTGAAGTGATTACTTTCTTCAGTGAACTTTTGGATCTCCTTTTCCATTGGCCAATTCTGCTTTTTAAGGCATCCTTCTCCTCACTGACTTTTTGGACCTCTTTTTCCATTTGGGTTAGTCTATTTTTAAAGGTGCTATTTTCTTCAGCATTTTTGGGTCTCCTTTAGCAAGCAATTGATTAATTTTTCATGATTTTCTTACATCATTCTCATTTCTCTTCCCAATTTTTGTTCTACTTTTCTTACTTGATTTTCAATATCCTTTTTGAGCTCTTCCATGGCCTGAGACCAATTCATATTTTTCTTGGAGGCGTTAGATAGAGCTTTGACTTTGTTGTCTTCTAGTTGTATGTTTTGATCTTCCTTGTCATCAAAGTAAGATTCTATAGTCTGATTTTATTCCCGTGTTTGCTCATTTTCCCAGCCAATTACTTGACTTTTGAGCTCTTTGTCAAGGTAGTTCTCTACTTCCTGTAAGAGTGGGGAGGGATACTGTCAGCTACTCAATTCCCCCATAATCTGTGGAACTAGAGCTCCAGAGACAACTGCTGCAGGCTCCTCTACCCTGCCCCCTCGGTTGCCCTGAGACTGGGACTTGACCACGTTACTCTCTCATGCAGATTCAACAAGTTTTTTCCACTGACCTTCCAATATGTTCTCAGTGTTTCTGGGTTAAGAAATCTGGAAACCGTCACAGCTGCCAGTGATTCAGTCCCTCTGAGGCCTGTTGGGTGGCCCATGCTGGACTGTGCTTTGCTCCCAACTTTGTGTGACAGATGCTTCCTGTCAACCTTCCAGGCTGTTTTGGGCTAGAGATTTGCTTCACTCTGCCATTATGTGGGTTCTGCAGCTCCAGAATTTGTTTAGAATCATTTTTTACAGGGTATTTGGCTGAGTTTGTGGGAAGAACTCAAGCAAGTCCCTGATTTTATCCCATCATATTGGCTCTGCCCCTTCTCTAAAACTGAGCTGGGGCTTGGCTGCTCCCAGGGGACATTCCCTCTGAATCCCCTTGCTTGAGGATCCTCTTCTTTCAGGCCCATGAGCTCCTGGAGCTCCTACAAAGTCCTGTACCTCTCCTACCCCTCTGCCTGCCCCTTTTCCCTCCTCTAGTCTTCTTGATTCTATGGCCAGCCTTCTATCCCATTCCACCATGCTGTCTATCCCAAGGCACACATGAAAATACTCACAAACAATTAACTCAAAAGCCTGATTATGCACTGTAAATCATAATACAGTATTTTTCATCTACTTTGTTTTTCCAAGGCAGAAACCTTGGCTAATATCTTTTGAGTGACTATGGATTTCATTGAGGAAGAAGCTTTGCAGTATTCTGAAGCTTAATGTAAAAAGCACAGTGTTAACTGTGAGTCCCAAGAACCTCACTATCAATAGAATTCCGTGGCTGAAAACCTTCAGTGAGTTTATGTCTCCCTGTTTTGTGACTCACTTGATGTTAAAACTCAACAGGTCATTGAACAAAATATTCTCTGCAGTCACAGCAGTCATAGGATCTTATAAGATTTCAATGTATATATGGGAGACAACTATTTAAGGAGAACCATTACAGCTGAGTTTTGTTCTTTTAGTTCAAATATAAAGGACTTTAAAAACTTTAAACTATAGACAATGAGAGCTTACGCATTCTGTTCTCATTAGTATAAAGATGTAATCTGATGTAAAAAAAATCACCAATAAAAGCCTATCTTTTCCTTTCTCATATTTTCTTTAGAGATACATAGACCATAAAGATTTTATTGTAATAACATAAAGTAATAAGTCAATAAATAATAAAATAAATAAAGTAAGAAAATAAAGTAATGAGTCAATAGTTGTTGATATCTCTTGGTTGCCTTTTTTGTTGGTAAAAGTAGTGTCTATGATCTTTTTCTATTCTTTCAGAATCTTTCCTTCTTGGAAGTATATTGTAATATATCCTTATTGTCTTTAAAAAGTGTCTCCTTTGGCATAGATTCTTCTGTATGTATTTGGTCAGGTTTGACTGCTCTTCTCAACTTCTATTTCTCAAGTTTTACATGTCCACACAGGTGAGTATGGTTTAAGGGAGACCTTTTAGTCAGAAGAGGCCTGGATCAGAACCCGAACTTAAACATAGATTCTCTGGTGAGATTATAGGCAATTCAATAATTTCTTAGAAATTCAAATTACTCATATGTAAGCTAGGGATAATAATACATCCAATTTTCTGTCTCAGGGTTATTATGAAAATTGAATAAGAAAATGTTTAAGTGCTTTGTGAACCTTAAAGCACTATATGAAATGCCAACTGCCATTACCGTCATTACTGATTAGTGGGTTAGCAGATTGTAAGTGTGCTGGTTTCAGTATCATTGCTAATGAAAATGGATTACTATAAAATGCCAGCTGATTCGTTCCATTTCATTTGTGTTTAATGTTCTCTTTCAAATTCTATGAGCAAATGATCTCTGGGAGATCTGGCTTAGTTGTCCTTCATACCAGGCTTACTTTCACTGCAACTGCTTTTCACATTTTCATGTGGCAATACTGGTCATAATCTTCCATCCTCCTCTTCAACAGTTTTGTAAATGAGCATATTTCACTTGGTTACAATGTCTTTACTCATGGCAATGACATAAAGTGTCTGCTGGCAAAGGAACTTTTTAAGTACTTTCGTTCTAATTGTGGCAATTCTTTTGCATATAATAAATATAAAGTTTTGTATGATTTAACCCTTATAACAGGTATTATATTACTTGCCTTCTCAATGGGTGGGTGAGGGACTAAAAAGAGGGAGGAAATTTGTAACTCAAAATAAAAAATGAATGTTAAAAAAAACCATAGTAAGTGTATAAACAAAATTAATGGTTTAATACAAATTTTTCAGATTTTTTGTAAATGGAAATGTCCATGTTTATTTGTGTTTGATTGTTGGGGATGGAAGCTCAATTCCATGTGGACAGTCTCGGGCGGGTAAAGGTGGGAACTTCTAAATCTTAGAGTTCTCATGAGGCCCCCCAGAAAACAGCAGGGAATCGAGGAGTGAGACCAAGCTATCTCGTGTATTTCCACCTCTTCCCGTGAGAAACGTGATGGGAGAGAGCTCTCCCCGCCCTCGAGATTGGCCCGGGTCTGGGCACACCTATTGTTATCTAACAGGCACGGTATTCAGGTGCAAACTACATGGCCAGAGAGCTTAATTAGGGTCAGGAAAGCCTGAAGGCGCTCTTAGCGCGGAAGGGCCCTGACAGGACAGAAGGCTCCATTTTTCCTCTCTTCGCTCTCCCCTCCCCCCCCTCTCCCCTTACACTTCTACTTCCAATCTCTTACCGTAAGATCTTTGCCTCCTTGGGAGATTTCTCTCTCCCTCCTAAGGAAGAGCTCCCCCTGCACATGTAACCAGGACCCTGAATAAAGCCTAACCCTTGTTCGACTCCGGAAAGTCTCTTCTCTCATACGTTTATACGGTTTGGCCAACCAAAGACCTGGGACAGGTAAGGTAAGACTCGGGTAGCCCTCAGGCCTCTAGGCCTGGCATTTGATAATAATAAAAAGTAAAAAAAAATTAAAGGAGAGTCAATTTCATTTTTTGGGTGATGCTAATACATGCTTGTCATATTCACTTTGTTCTTGAAAAATATTCTTGATGTACAGACAGGTAGACGGCTTTTGAGTATTTCGTCAGTATGGTCTGTTTTGTTTGATTGATCTTGAACTGAATTTTTCAACATATATTTGCCAAAATAAACATCAATTTAGATTGGATGGTCTAATAAGGTTCTTCAAAGAGTTTCTCTATTTTATCTTGTAGAAAAAATTGTTGGTACATAAACTATAATCACTTCATTTTGGAATGTTTGTGTGATTTCATAACGAACAGTGCAAAGTGAGATGAGCAGGTATTTCCTGAAATGATGCTTTTATCTTTGGGTGCATGATGAAAATAACTCCTTTATTTGTGTCTTGGAAAAGAACCTATGAGCCACTTGGCTGAAACTCTTGTTTTCTGGTTTTATTTTATAATAAGAAAGTTCATTTGGACATGCTTCACTTCTCTCATTAGAGTGGCAAGTTGTTCGTTGGAGAAAATAAGCTCCTTGAAGGCAGGGATATCTTATTTTTGTCTTTATATCTCTATCTCCTATCATGATGACTTTCACACAGTAGTTGTTTAATAAACGTTAATGCAACAGAAGTTGAACAAAGATTGCCAATCAAGTATATTATTATTTTTGAGTGGTTTAAAAGACTGATTCTTTTCATTCTTTTCTGTCACTCTACCTCTATAATTGTGGAAGTAGGAGTGGTTACAAAATTATGGAATATTTTCTTTTATTTAATGAGTTACCATGGCCAAAAAGCCAACATCTAGAGGACAAACTTCTTTTAATAAGCCTCTCCACACTTAGGTAGGCTGGTGCTCATATAGAAGATACAGTGTTTTGCTGTATCTCTTGCAGCTTACTAGAATCTGTCATAAAATGCATACTACTGGCATAATTTTGACTGAAACACTCCTTCTAGGATACTCCCCCGAACTGGCATTTGTATCACAGATTGGGTACCCAAAAGGTAGCTGCTATTCCAAGGTCCTAAGATACCCTGTGAATCTGTACTCCTAAAACTGTACCTCATGATCCCCTTCCAGTGATTTTCCTCTTAACATTAATTTAATAAATACAATTAATTCAAAGCAATGGAATTCATAGTAGCTACAAAACACTCCCCCACGAACCTGGGATGAACTTCCCACACATATAGATTCTCTGGGAAGAGTTGGCATAAATTACAATGATGGTGAAGCACAAATGTGGGAAACACATCTTCATTCTCTTTGTGATACCCTCATGCTGTTCCCCTCTGAGCCTATTACCCTTTCTAGGTGACTTGCTAAAGTAGACTCTGGGCTCTCAGGGTCCACAGCTCTTGATAGCTCTCAAGAGTTGGCTCTCGACACAACTAAGAAGTATCTGAGGGGGGGCGGAGCCAAGATGGCGGAGTAGAAAGACGCACATACACATAGCTCTGAACCCACAACCCATAGAATGGCTACAGGGAAGTAACTCACGGCGAATTCCGCACCCAGAGGCCACGGAACATTGGAGCGAGGGGGATTTCTGTTCCAGAGAGACCTGCAAACCTCTCGCGGGGGGGTCCTTCGCGCTGCGGACTGGGCGCCGGGACTGGGAGCTGAGTGCAGCCCTGCCGCGGCCGCGGCACCGAGAGGAAAAGATCCGAGCAGGCTTCACAGACAGGATCTCCAGCGGCCACGCGGGTCCCTCCACCCACAGAGGGATCTGCAAACCTCTCGCAAAAGGTCCGTCGCGCTGCAGACACAAAGCCCAGCCCAGACCTGCTGCGGCCACGGCTGCGGCACCGAGAGAAACAGATCCGAGCAGGCTTCAGGGACGGGATCTCCAGCGGCCCCACAAGTCCCTCCACCCACAGGTGAAAGGGGTGGGTGAGAGAGTCTCTTTGGCGGGTCGAGAGGGGAGTGGGGTGCCCCCATAATTCAGGCCCCCCCCCCCGGGAGGTAGAAGCTGAGAGGCGGCTGCAGACAGGGGCTCCCCAAGTGGGCGGGAGCCTGAATCCATTGCGGAAGGTCTGCGCATAAACCCCCTGAGGGAACTGAGCCTGAGAGGTGGCCCTGCCTCGACCTCAACACCAGAACATAATCTCATACTGAATAGCAGCCCTGCCCCCGCCAAAAGCCCTGAGGCTGGAAGCAGCATTTGAATCTCAGACCACAAACACGGGCTGGGAGGATCAGGAGGTGAGGTGGGTGTGAGGAAAATATTCAGAGGTCAAGTCACTGGCTGGGAAAATGCCCAGAAAAGGGAAAAGAAATAAGACTATAGAAGGTTACTTTCTTGGCGAACAGGCATTTCCTCCCTTCCTTTCTGATGAGGAAGAACAATGCTTACCATCAGGCAAAGACACAGAAATCAAGGCTTCTGTGTCCCAGCCCACCCAATGGGCTCAGGCCATGGAAGAGCTCAAAAAGAATTTTGAAAATCAAGTTAGAGAGGTGGAGGAAAAGCTGGGAAGAGAAATGAGAGACATGAAGTCAAAGCATGAACAGCAGATCAGCTCCCTGCTAAGGGAGACCCAAAAAAATGTTGAAGAAATTAACACCTTGAAAACTAGCCTAACTCAATTGGCAAAAGAGGTTCAAAAAGCCAATGAGGAGAAGAATGCTTTCAAAAGCAGAATTAGCCAAATGGAAAAGGAGATTCAAAAGCTCACTGAAGAAAATAGTTCTTTCAAAATTAGAATGGCACAGATGGAGGCTAATGACTTTATGCAAAACCAAGAAATCACAGAACAAAGAGAGAAGAATGGAAAAATGGAAGATAATGTGAAATATCTCATTGGAAAAACAACAGACCTGGAAAATAGATCCAGGAGAGACAATTTAAAAATTATGGGACTACCTGAAAGCCATGATCAAAAGAAGAGCCTAGACATCATCTTTCATGAAATTATCAAGGAAAACTGCCCTGAGATTCTAGAACCAGAGGGCAAAATAAATATTCAAGGAATCCACAGAACACCGCCTGAAAGAGATCCAAAAAGAGAAACTCCTAGGAACATTGTGGCCAAATTCCAGAGTTCCCAGGTCAAGGAGAAAATACTGCAGGCAGCTAGAAAGAAACAATTCAAGTATTGTGGAAATACAATCAGGATAACACAAGATCTAGCAGCCTCTACATTAAGGGATCGAAGGGCATGGAACAGTATATTCCAGAAGTCAAAGGAACTAGGACTAAACCAAGAATCACCTACCCAGCAAAACTGACTATAATACTTCAGGGGAAAAAATGGTCTTTCAATGAAATAGAGGATTTTCAAGTATTCTTGATGAAAAGACCAGAGCTGAAAAGAAAATTTGACTTTCAAACACAAGAATGAAGAGAACCATGAAAAGGTGAACAGCAAAGTGAAGTCATAAGGGACTTACTAAAGCTGAACTGTTTACATTCCTACATGGAAAGACAATATTTGTAACTCTTGAAACATTTCAGTATCTGGGTACTGGGTGGGATTACACATGCACACACGCCCACATACATAGAGACAGAGTGCACAGAGTGAATTGAATAGGATGGGATCATATCTTTAAAACAAAATGAAATCAAGCAGTGAGAGAGAAATATATTGGGAAGAGAAAGGGAGAAATTGAATGGGGCAAATTATCTCTCATAAAAGAGGCAATCAAAAGACTCATTAGTGGAGGGATAAAGAGGGGAGGTGAGAGAAAAACATGAAGTCTACTCTCATCACATTCCACTAAAGAAAAGAATAAAGTGCACACTCATTTTGGTAGGAAAATCTATCTCACAATACAGGAAAGTGGGGGATAAGGGGACAAGCAGGGTGGGGGGGATGATAGAAGGGAGGGCATGAGGAGGAGAGTGCAATTCGAGGTCGACACTCATGGGGAGGGATAGGATCAAAAGAGAATAGAAGTAATGGGGGACAGGATAGGATGGAGGGAAATATAGTTAGTCCTATACAACACAACTATTATGGAAGTCATTTGCAAAACTACACAGATATGGCCTATATTGAATTGCTTGCCTTCCAAAGGGAAGGGGTGGGGAGGGAGGGAGGAAGAGAAGTTGGAACTCAAAGTGTTAGGATCAACTGTCGAGTAATGTTCTTGTCACTAGGAAATAAGAAAAACAGGTAAAGGGGTATAGAAAGCTATCTGCCCCTACAGGACAAAAGAGAAGATGGAGACAAGGGCAGAGAGGGATGATAGAAGAGAGAGCAGATTGGTCATAGGGGCAATTAGAATGCTTGGTGTTTGGGGGGGGAGGGGATAAAAGGGGAGAAAATTTGTAACCCAAAATTTTGTGAAAATGAATGTTAAAAGTTAAATAAATAAATTTAATAAAAAAAATTAAAAAAAAAAAAAAAAGAGTTGGCTCTCTTCTCTGCTGCCAGAGGTCCTCTTCTTAGGGCTGGACCCTGCCTCAAGTTGTTCTGCTTGACTCCCTCTTTGTATCAGTGGGTGTCGAGAGAGAATTTAACTCTCCTCCTCACTGGATGTAGTACCAGTCTCCTACTGAATGAGTAGTTTTGCTTCCATGGTTGATTTGGCCTGAACCCTTGCTGTTCTCTGATGTAGGTTTAAGAGTCACCTTCCACAAAACTGCTCCAAGTATGACTGACCCCAGAGTTTAGCAAGACAGCTTTTTAAAATCAACCCAGGGCACACCAATCTTCTGTAAGCCAAAAGCAAGCTGTGCTTCCAATTCTTTTAGGAAAAACTTCACACTTAGTAATGGGGTAGCAAGGTATTAATACCTTGTCATACATTAACACCTCATCATTACCTATCCCCTTTATTTTCTGTTCTTACTATTCATCCATCTTTACATTTAGTTTAACACCTTTGATTATATTTTGAAATGAAAATAATTAGTAGGTCTGGAACTAAGTTCTTTCCCCTTGTTGAGAAATTAGAGTCATCACCTCTATGCCATGATGAGACTTGGAAGAAGATTTTCATGGAATGACTAATGTGCAAGGTCCAAAATGAAGGTAAATTGGACAAAGCAGTGGGAAGCCCAAACAGGGTAACTAGTGGAAATAATTTTCAATTTCATTTCTGTCATTTTAAAAAAAGTTCTTTGATAAGGGAATTATGGACCCAATCCAGGCAGAAGATGTGAACACTGTCATGTACAATAAAAGGATCTTACTTCCATCAACTTTGAAATGAGGATTCACTCAAACTTGAAATATATCTACCTAAGGTCTCAAATATATTAACACCATTGATATTAATATGCAATCTCTACCAAATCCCATTAATAAAACCATTTTTTTGTTTTCTCTATTGTTACTGCAACAATCATTGCTTATTAATTACCACCATTCCAACCTTTGTATCAAGATTGTACTAGCAATAGAAGCTTAATTCTTTACCTAAATAAAGATGCTTTCTTTCCCCAAGAAACCAATTCAAATTAGCCAAGTGTCCTAGAAACCAGGCATAACAACAAGACAAAGCAAGTATTGATTAAAACAAAAAAGGCCTTTTTTTTTAACAGTATTAATTCTTACCAACTCCAGTAGTTATTGATTCTGCATCAATGTCGTTAGCTCGTTTCTTTGCCACTTCAGCTAGCACCCATTCACCCTTATCTATTGCAAAGTAATGGATGTCCTTTGGGAATAAAGCAAAATAAAAGATTAATTTAAAATGAATCTTGAGTAGATAACAAAAGAGATTTGAAAAGGGAAAAAAAATGCTTGGGCTATAGAACAGAAAGGACTGATGATTGTATTGTTATATTTTAATTTTGTCAGTCTTCTTTTTTCAGTGCAATGTTTTGGCTCTTTCAACTATAGCCATCAGATATATTAATGAAAGAAAAAGAAGTTATTTTAATAATTTATTTCAAACCTGGGGGATAGAATAAACTTTTAATCAAATATTTTCACAGTTACTTTTATCAAAAAAATCATATGCTCAAGTGTACTAGTTTCTTTGGGGAGTTCTTATCATCATCTGAAAATGATTTTTTTTAGTGGAATGGTACACCATATTGAATGACAAATTTTAAAAGTTGGAAGGAGGCTTTGTGGTTATATAGTTCAGCCTTACGTCCAATTTACATCATCTTTGGCATGTGCTTGGCCAGCCTCTAATTTAAACCCCTGCCAGTGGTCAGGGAGTCCATTCTCTAAGGAGGCATTCTACTTCCTTGTTGGAAAACTGTGTTCTGCTGCTGTCAGTAATCATCAAACTAGATACTCATTTCTGACCTCTATCAAGAAGAAAACTTAAAAGGGTGTGAAAATAGCCTGGGGACAGAATAAAATATATTATGTAAAAACATAAATTAGAAAGTAAAACTGGATAATCACTGGTCACCTTCAAAACACTTTTCCCTCACCACTAATCCTCTACCTGGATTGATTTCTCAAAATTTAGCATACCCCCATTCTGCTCTCTTCTCGATCGAAGTGATTTTGAAATTCCAGCTACCTAAGTACAAACCCCATGCCCTAACCCACTTGCCCACTCCCTTACTTCTATCCCCTTCTCAATTGAACCCTTTCCCAACCATGTCCCACTGCAGATGTACTCACCCCTTCTAATGTGCTTCCTGGAATGCCTGTCTCATAATTAACACATTGCCTTTCATCACAATAAACCCCTCCCTTTCTCACTCCTTTCATCCTCAGACACTCGCTGAGAACTGACTCTCTCATGATGCATCTGTGGCCACCATTTTTGAGTTCTGGTTGCACTTCCACTCATATCCCCTAATTCACTGGTTATGGTAGGACAGCTGCAATATGTTTTGCCTCCTATTTTCACTTGCAGACTCTAGCTTTACAATCACTACTCTACCAATTCTCTCCCTTTGAGGTTCAGGCTATTCAAATTTATCCTGGTGGTTGTTGTCTATCAACCCCCCAGGACATTTTCGTTCTTTCCTCAATGAGTTTAGTATCTAGATGACAATCTTTCTGCCCCAACTCCTGCCCTCACATGAGGGGACTTCAGCATTCACAGTGATGCTCCCTCAAGTACCTTAACTTAGTTCCTCATCTCTTCAATTTCCATGATCTATTCCTCCACCCTCAGCTACAAAGAGAAAGGGTCTTTGTTCCAGCCATCACACAAATGTTCCACTTCTATGTTCATGAACCCCATGATGCCATTTTCTGATCATATTTTTAATCACTTCATCTTTCCCTATGCTAAATGATTCATAACACTGTTTTTCATCAATACCTCCACCTTTATGACCACTCCTCCCTGCCATGGTTTGCCTAGGGTGTGAAGAAAATTAGTTGTTGAGAGACACTCCCACAGGAGTGAGTCTAAGACTAGGCAGAAGATAGGTCTAGCTACAGCAGTCTCCCAGTGTTCTTGCAGCTGTATTTTAATGCATCATCTTAATCTCTTGAGCATCACAGATTTTATCCAATTATCTGATTTGAGAGAACAGAGTACAACCAGCAGCAATGGTCACAGAAGGGGCATAAATCAGCACTGAGACTATCTAAGGGAAAGATTGATAGTAAGAAAGCCATTCAAGGCAAGAATACAACAGAAAATCAGCAGTGACTGATGAAAACACATAAAAGCACACAGAAGAGGAGAAATTAAGAGTCAATTGAAGAAAAGTGCTGTCTTGAAAAACAAGAACCTTGGAGCAAAGGAAAGTGAGTCAATATCCCCTGAGGAAGGTGAAAGTAATACAATACAAGAAAGTATATGAGCCCTTAAAATGACAATGGCACAACTCCAAGAATCTCTAGAATGATCCAGAACATCAATCAAAGAATTAGATTAAAATATTGATTAAATAAGAACAGAAATTAGAGTCCTAAAGGAAATCAATGTGTAATGTAAGGGTGAGGTCAAAATCATCCCATCCCACTGAGCTCTGATGCATTTTCCGGTGAGAACACATATGAACCAAATCAATCAAATTAGAGGTGTGAATAAATCAGAGACTTCAAACTACACAGGGAAAGTCAGTGAATGAATTAGAAGTGTTCCACACTGAATGAGAAAACATGGCTCCCTATAGAGTCTGTGGAGAGAGCATTCTAACTACTGGAGGCACTCCACTGGATGACTGTGGGAGGATGGGAGAGGTGCAGAATCTAGGTCTTGGTCTTAAGAGTCCTCTTACTCCTCCTCTCTCATTTCTCCCTCCACATCTTGATCAGAAATGGACCCAGTGAACTCCAAAGATGTGAAGGACTTCCCATCTTCCCGCCAGCATCCTAGCAGTATTCCCAGGTCATCCTACAGCAATGTCCACAGAAGCAACAGAGAGACTGGATAAAGATTCAGGGCTCTACAAAGAGTCCAGAAGAAAAACTGGACCAAAAGTAAGGCAAACATCTTTAGAATTCTAGCAAAGTGACTTCCAGGTGATTTGAGTTATCCCTTTGTCACATATGCGTTTTCTAATTTCCTATGAGTTCAAAAGCTATCTTACTACCTATGTGACTTTAGTCAAGTCACTTAATCTCAGTTTCCTCAATGGTAAAACTGGAGTGGGGGGATGCTATACTAGATGGCTTCTTCCAGTTCTAGGTGTGATCCTATGAGCCTATAAACTAAAACAACTTGTAGAAACATTGAAAATTAGAGGTGAAAGAGAAACATGAAAGTGAAATAACTAGGGAACTGATAAACAAAACTAAAAGGTCAATTAAAAAATGTCTAATGATTTTTTAAAAATTAATTTTAAACTTAAATACTAAAACTTAAATACACAATAAGAAAAGAAAAAGAAACATTATAAACTTAAATACTAAAATTTAAATACAAAATAAGAAAAAAAGCATTGCCATGTGCACAACAGAACATGAGAGGTTGTAAAATATACAGCAATAAATTTCCATTTCAAGAAATACTACACATTGTGTTCAGACCTGTCCATCTTTTCTTTGCTTCCTTGTAAGTTTTCTTTTGTTGTCTGCTGTGCACTTTTTACTTTGTTCCTTCACACTTCCTCCCTAAGAATATACATATGTATGTATATACATGTATACATATATACACACACATATACATATACATATGCCTACACACACATATGCTTAGATATCTATACTCACATAGAGACATACACACTCATATGCATTTATGTAAGACCACACTATACTTGTTTTTCCTGTTTCTCTGAGGGTGGATAACATCTTCAGTCGTAGGTCCAAGTCCTTCACTATCTTCCTAAGTCTACCAACTCATCACTTCCTATACCACAGCAATATTCCAACCTTACACCATCTAGTTATTTTAAACAATCTAAAACAATATTGATTAATATGACTGACATATAGTCTTAATTTCCCTATTTTTCTCTTTTGATTAAATTTATTTTAACTCCAGCTTTGTCTGAGATCATGATTACTACTCCTGCTTTTTTTCCCCTCTAATAAACTCTACTCCTGATCTTTATTTTATCTTTGTGGTGTCTCTTTTATTTCCTATCCCTCCTGACTCCCCTTACTTTACTTCTACTTGCTACCTTGCCTTCCTATTACTTAACCTATGCCCCCACCAAAAGTCCCTACCTTAGCCTTTTATTTCTTTCTGAATTTAGAATACTTTTGTGTGTACATATGTATGTATGTGTGTATTGTTCTCCTGATACAGCTCACTTCATTCTGCATCAATTCACCCAAATCCTCCCACATTTCTCTGAAATCATCCCCAACATCATTTCTTACAGCCTAATTACATTCCATCCCATTAATATCATTCCCCAACTGATGGGCAACCATTCAGTTCCAAATTTTTTCCATCATAAAAAAAAAAAGGTTTTATAAATATATTTCTACATTGTTGAGTTTGTTATGCTTAAGACTAATCCCTCTTTTTAATCTACTCTCCCTCTTTATGCTCTACTTCCTTCTCCCCTTTCCTATCCAACTGCATGGATCTTTGATCAGTTCACATGAGAGAAAAATTCAAATGTCACTCACGCCCCTCACCCCATACTCATACCCTCATCCTTTCACCTGATTTATATAGACTTTTCCTTTCACAGGGTAGAGCTGAGATGTACCTGCTCCTACACCTTTATTTCTGAATACATCCTTTTCTCCACCCCAACTGAGAATCATCCCTTGTAACAAAGAATAAAAAGGATTTAAAAAAAGCAGCTCAGCAAAATCCACCCAAATCTGACAATATAGTCAGTGCTTCACACCTATGGTCCCCCACCTCTGCACATAAGAGAGGAATTTATCCACTCTTCTTTGGGCTCAAACTTGATCTTTACAATTATCCCACATTTAACTTTGTTGTTCTTTCCATTTACACTGTTGTCAACACTGGGTATTTTGTTCTCTTGGTTCAGCTTATTTCACTCTTTATCAATTCACAGGCATCTCTCCATGTTTTTCTGAATTCATGTACACAGTTTGTATAATATTTCCCCAACTAATGAGCAACTACTTCATTTCTGGTTCTTTGTTGTCACAAAAAGTGCTACTATGAGTAATGTGGTGTATGTTGGACGTATCCACGGTTTCATGGCATGGAAAAAGTGACATCTATCAGTAATTTTATCAGGAACCATGATAGTAGGTTCACTATATATGCTCTTAAACTTTTTTAAAAGGCAACGAAACCATCCATGGGTTTCAATTGGTTCAGAAGTCTAAGACTTGAGCCACTGACGTAACTTTCCAGTCATTAAAGGTTTAAAAGCCTAACACTTAAGTAGCTGCAGCTCCTCAAATTTGATTGTGAGTCAATATACTTTCTGACTGGCAGCACAAAATGGCTCTAAACACTAAGCTTCTGTGTAGCAAGGTAATAATTGATATTTAAAAATTTGGTAGAATGTACCTACAAATCCATCTTGACCAAGGATTTTTTTCCCCATTTACGTAGTTCCTTTTATAGGTAGCTCTTTTTCCTAAACAGATTTTTTAAGATCTCCATTCCATGTTCTGTTAATTCAGGTACTTTATTTTATTTTTAATCTCTATATTTAACTATATTTTGTCTATTTTAAAATATTAGTTTTATTAGCAAGTAATTGTAAATAGTTGGTTCTGAAAATTATTTTTATTTCATCTATGCTTTTGTGATTTTACTTCGTTAATTTTTTAATTTTGCTAATTTGATTTTATCCCTTTTTCTTTTTAACCAGACTTCTTTTTTATCCAACTCTCATTAATCTGCTTTATTAAAAATTATTTTAATACACTTACGTTGTCAATCTATCTACCTAGTAATTTCTTTTACCATTACCTGCTCAGTTAAGCAAATTGTTCAAAATTTTTAATTCCTGCCTGAATCTACTACGAATGTATGTCACATAATCTCAACTGAGTCCTCACTGAAGCACAACAATCCTTTTACACTAAAGTATTCTCTATCTCACTCATTACAGCAGCTTTACCAAACTTATTCATTCTTGCTCAAACCTTTCATGGCTTCCCCTCCTCTATGACTTTTTGAATTGAGCATTTTGCTTCATATTTCACTGAAAAAAAGTGAGATAATTCTTTGGGAGCTCCCTCTTATCCTCTCCTACTTATTTTAAATCACTTAAATGCCTTCTTTATGATCTCATCCTTTACCATTGTCTTATATGAAGAGGTGGTCCTTCTTGCCAAGGCAAAACTTCTTCATATCCACTCATGATCCCATTTCATCCTAGCTCTTAATACAGTGTCTAGCACAAGTTAGGTGCTTAATAAATGTTGAATAATTATTGATCGACTGTTTTCCAGCAGAAAGCCCCCTCTGTCAACCTCACTCTCTCACTATTCTTCAATCTCTACCTAATGGATGTTTCCAAGCTGCCTACAAACGTGATTATGTTTCCGCCACCCCTTTAAAAACTTCACTTGATCCATCTATCTCTACTAGCAATTATCCTTTTTCCTTCCTTTCATGACTAAACTCTTTGAGAAAGCGGTTCACAATTGTGACTCCCAAAAGGAGCAAAAAGGAATTGTCCTTTTCCTGAATGCTTGCAAAATTTATTTAATATAATTAAAACTGTTAAATTTGACCACTAAATGTTATGTATTCTAAACTTTTTTCTCTTTCTGTGGATTTGATTGGTTAGTGGTTTGTTGTCTGTATTCAGAAATTCTGATGTTTTCTTATATTATTTTCTGTATTATGGTACTCAAGTTTTTTGATTTGTTACATACTTCTGGGATACAATGATCTTTAAAAAATATATGTACATCTTGTCTTCAAGGTCTGGTTTTGAATCTGTGTGTTCTTTTAATGTCATTGCCTTTTGTTTTATTCTGCATTTCTATATTTCTATGTTCTAAGTCTTTTATTCTTTCCTTCAGAGCTACTTTTTTGGAAAGTTTCTCGTTCATGTGTTCAGATTTTCCTACTCTAGTACTTGTGCTTTTTAAATTCTACATCAAGAGATTTAGTTTCTCATCTAAATGCATTCCTGATGTATTTTGTTAAGGGCTTTATTTCTCTTTTGAGCCATTCTAGAATTTGTTGATGTTGGTCCAGGATCTCTGGGAAGTCAACAGGATCTCACTTTCATCAGATAGTATTGTTACAAGATTTGTTCCAAGTTCACTGGTTTCTCTTTGAGGTTTTACTCAATCTTCCTTCTGTTTCTATAATATTCCTTACTGGTTTATCTGCTTGTGGGCTAGGTTTTTATTTAAGCTTTGTCTCTTAATTTCTAGATCTTTCAGCTCTTCTCTTGCATCCCTTTAGGAATCCACCTCACTCTAGTTCCTCCCCTTTCCACAACTACACAGATTTCTAACACTGTGCTTTTGGCAAGTCTCAGTCGCCTCATGTAGCAGGACATGAGGGTCTGCTAGGCCTGGGTCCTTTTACTGAATGACCTCTAAATAGATTCAATAAGCATTTATTAAGCAAACAAGGATGTATTAAGCACTTACTAGGTACCAGGCATTTGTGTTGTGTGTTAGTAATACAAATATAAGCAAATGCATTCACATTCACTTCTATCTGCAGGTATATTAGGCTTCAACTCCACAGAACCAGATGCCTCTCCTAGGATAAGTAGATCACTTCTTCTCCCATCACCACACTGCTAACTCGAGTCTTGGATCCTCAATATCTTCCTACCTTCCTCAGTTTCTGCTGATTGGAGGAGTAAAATAATAAACTCCTACTAAAGCTTTCCTTTATAACGGGCAGAAATTAAAATTTTATCTTACTTCACTTTCCATTTCCAGTTCTGCTTGGTCTCAACTCTATGGAACAAGGTGCCACCAAACCAGGTACCCCTCTTGGATCCTCCTTTCCCAGCTTCCTTTTGTGTATAGTCCTCCCCACCCCATTAGACTGTAAGCTCCTTGAGGGAAAAGACTGTCTTTCTTTTTCTTATTTGCATTCCTGATGCTTAACATGGTTCCTGGCACACAGTAGGTACTTAATAAACTTTTATTGAATTGAACTCTATTGAAAAATATAGACCATGTCCTCAATGAGCTTATATTCTAAAAGGGGAAACACAACAAATAAAAGGGAATTCAAAAGCAGAAGGAAGGGAAGAAGGTACCCGTGGGGGTGTGGTAGAGAAATCTGGAGAATTAAGAGCAGAGCTGGGAGAGAAGTGGATGAGTAAATATGGCTGACCTGGGTACTTCCTTAAAATGAAGGTGCTGAGAGGAACTCACCAATGGAAGAAGGAGCTCACAAAAGGCCACAGGGATATAGACATCTTCTGGATGAGAAAACTTCTGGAGAATGGTGGAAAGAATTGAGCCCAGAAGTTTCCAGTTCTCTTTCCTTAGGACATGGAGTTCATTCTTAAATTTCCCTCCCTGCCTGGGTCTTCAGTCCTATCCCTCTCCTTTCCCTTTTCTTCTTGCAGCTGGGCAGAATCATTGTCTGCCTCTCCTTGAGGGGACTAGGAGTTTGGTTTTTTTAACAGAATTGTGGGCTCCCTACTACTGGATATTGCTACAAGCTTATAAATCAGATTACATTTGTTGAGGAGGGCATAGAGAGTTTTGGGGGTTGGAGGAGTGAATCCGATTGGGAATTAAAATGATAAACATTCTCTAGTGTTAATTAAGGAGGTTTCTACCTTCTATGTAAAGTCTAGCTTTTTATTTTGTGAATTAAGCTGTAATTCACTTGTATCTGGGGCGAAATTTCTTTCTTTTGAAGTTGGGGGAGTAGTTTCTTGTTTTCAAGAAACATCTTGTTGGCCATGTAATTCCTGCAAGCACATCTGAGAGTTCTTCCTGGGACAGGTGACTTTCATCAAGGGTGCTAGGTTCTCTCATACTCACTTTACTTACTTTAGGTAACAACTACCTATTAGCTATTTTTGTTCTGTCTTTTGCAGTCCAAAGGTCATTCACCTCAGCAGAGATATAAGAATCAAAGGAAGAACTGGGCAGCCCCTCATTGTAACTGTTATTTGTCATTTTACTCACTCTTATACTTGGTTTGTGCTTGTTTAACCTCCTGGTTCACTTTGCATCTTCTCACCCACAGCAACTTTTAGGATTGCCTAAACCTGCCCTTGATGTCACCAACTGGCTTGCCTCTCACCACCCTGGACTCAGTTGACACTGCATTCTGCACCCCACGATGATCACCACCCCAACCTATTCTGGCCCCTGAAGGGGACTCTACCCCTGTTCAGCAGGAAGCAGCTACTGAAGACAATGACTTTCGCCCCTTTTCCCCCAAAAGAATTCTCCTAACTAGTGGTTGAGTGGGGAAACGATGTGGATAGAAACAGTGCCCTGAGAGCTAAAATAACATTGATTGACTTTGTGAAGCCCTTGGTGCCCTAAAGTCTCCCCTTACCACAACTTCCCCTTATCCTGGACCATAAGATTCCCTGTCCCCACCCCTGCTCCTAGGGAGAACATAAAATTCCCCATCCCCACCCCTCATCCTGGGGAATGGGATTTCCTTATCATGTGTCATTCATAGTCCTCACCCTGTGCCTTTATCTTGCAAGACTTATCCTAGATCTCCAACACCCACAAGGAAACCCTAAAATCATCCTATATAAATCTGATCCTTTTCCTATACCATTGCCTTTGTTTAGCTCCTTGCTAAATCTCAGGCCCACTGCTGTTGCATCAATAAAGCTCCCAATGGCTACAGAAAAAAAAAAAATTTTTTGCTACCAAAAAGTATACTGTTAGGAATATTTTGGTGAATATTGGGATTTTTGTTTCCATCTTTGGCAGCCTTGTGGTAATATGCCCCATAACAGGATCACTGGGTCAAGGCAAATATATATCATTAACTGTTTCTTTCAAAATAACTTTCAAAATTATACTTTCATAGGCTAAAAAAAATTTTAGGTCTTTTCACAGTTATTTGATAAATGTGACAAATTATAAGGTTCATTTAAAATGTGGACTTATTACAGAATTGATGAACAAATAACTTTCAATATATACACCCTTATCAAAAGGTTACATTCATTTGGACTGTATATTATGTTTGGTATAAAACATCTTAGGGATTCACCATGCTAGGTCAGTAAAATGAAAGTCAGTTTATTTTTTAAAAAGTATGAAATGTACATGAGCTGAATTAAAATTTTACATTACCAGTATTTACCTTACTGGGAGCTTTAGACATTTTCTGTACACTTAACTGCCCTCAATTAAATGTCAAATAGTAAAAGGGATTTATTTACTTTGGCATATAAGCACTTTTTATTCCTATCCTCCTCCCTGAAAAGAATATCATGATGCTCAATGCAAAGAACATACTACAATATAATTATTAGAAATTTAAATTAAGTTGGTCATGTTTAGATTTTTGTTCACTTAGATTTCAATGAATATTAATTGCATGCACCCACACTGTCATACAAAACTGAATGGTCTTGTCATAGGACACAGTATGATACCATAGGAAACGTAGATTGTATCAATGGTACTCAGATTAAATGCAACTGGAATTAGTTGGAAATTAGAAAGATATAAATTATACCACCAAATGTGTTGTAGTAGTCAAGAAGGGTGCACTTCATTCTGTTTAGAGAAGGCCAAGTGTAGAAGATTAGCCACTACCTAGATCTGATAACCAATATTTGGGAGGATTTAAGAATTGGAGAGGTATTGTATAAGGACACAAATTTTTCTATATGTTTAGAATTAAAAGAAAGAATATTCTACTTATGTCTGAAATCACATTACAAAGATCTGGAGTGAGTGGGTTAGTCTGTTTCCTTAAGATGAATGATACAAAACTCTTTTTAATCAAAAGAGAGCTGGGGAAACCGTTCTGCACTTTCCTGCTCAGCAATCAAGTACCTAGGAGCGGCAGATGTAAGGCACCCTACTCCAGTCATGCCAGGGAAAGGCACAGATGGCTGAACAAGAGCAGCAGTGGGCCTTTCTGCAGCACTATCAGAAAGCACAGATGGCCTTCCAATAGGCATTATGCCAGCGGTTAAGTAACCTGAGGCTGCCAGAAGGAGAGTTGTCCAAGAGGCAGACCCACCCTCCTGCCATCCAACCCAAGTCCAGAGGGGGTGATCCATTCAGTGTACCAAGGATAGGGCATTCTCAGGGACTAGAGTTTGGTGCCACATTTCACAGTTTATTCAGATAGGGTGAGTGAGTAGGGGTATTACCTGTACTTTCAAAAAGATTGAACCCTGACTGGAAACAACTAAAATTAGCAAATTGTTAGAAATAATTTTTTAAAAAAGTCACAAACCAAAGCTAGCCTTAGATAAAACAGCACATTGGCTTGAGATTTCACCTATGATTGCATAACTGCTTCTCTCCCTGGAAAACATAGCACCCTGAGATATCGAATGAGCTTTCACATCCTTACACTGAGCCACATGCTAATCTCATTTAGAGGTTGTGTGAATTTTATTCCAAATCTAAAGATGTCCTTCAGAAACATAGTTAATAGAGATAAGACCTACAAATGTGAGAAGAAACTAAAAATGAGTAGTTTCAGATGGATTTTGAATACAAATGAAGATCTACAAATATTTACTGTCTGTAGTTATGATATTTATATGAATTTATATGAATGTGAATAAAGAAAAATGGACTTTTCTGCTGTGTTCATTCTTGAGGCTTTATAAAGCATGAGTGTCCTAGATCATAAAAGAAATGCAATGGTGAAAAATCAATAGTTATTAAATAGTCCAAAGTTCTGTAACTTGGAAAGGATAGTTTTCTTTAACTGGAAGGCAAAAACGTTCTTCAGGTTCATATACAGATTGTCTTGAGTTGTTCATCATTATTACTTCTTTCATGTCTATCAGGGTGGAGGTATCTCAAAGCTGGATTGGTAATAGAAAAAAAATACTTGAGGGGCTTCCGAACCTCAGAGAAAATATCAGAAACTCAGGGGACTTGGACTTGTGTCATTTAAAGGAGGCATTAATGGGTATAGAGGACACTTACTTTCACAGTTCAGTCTAAAAGTACATGGATGTAGATTTATTATGCCACTTTTGTGCAAAGCTGGATATAATATCACATACTAGCACAGTCATATGCAGAATCTGGCTAAGAGATTTTCTGAATCTGAATAATATTAAAATAGAATATTCCTCTAAGCTCCTTTAAGGAGAACAAGCTATATACTGCCAAACTTTGGGAAGGCCCCATATTTCCTTGTTTACATAATGACCATGACAGGTTTTGAAGGTTTTTTTGTTTTTGTTTGTTTTGGGATTTGTGTTTTCTTGCTGATATACACTAATTATCTGAGGAGCTATTCAGGAATGATTATAATCTCTCTTTCATTACTTATATTAAAATAAATCTAGGATTAAAATTTTTTCAGTCTGGAAAACAGAAAATTAATTTTTATGCATTTTTGAAAAACACTGGGATTAAGAAGAAAAAAACAGTTTTTTTATTTTCCTCTTTCCATTAGGAAGCTTTTAATATCTTGCTGGAAAGAGCTACTAAATGCTGAGGGCTACCAGCCACAATTATACAAAACTTGGTTGCTTCTTAGTTTAAGGTTAGCCCACACCAGAAAGTATTCTTTTAAGAATGAGAAATTTTTTGAATCAAGATGGTAGAATAAGAGGTTCCAAGGGAACCAAAGTTTACATATCTCTCAAAAAAGACAATAAAAACAACTAAAATAGAAAATGAGGAATTTAAAGCACAAGGCTTTTACAATTAAAGTACCAAAAGTGATGCAGAAAGAAAATTACATAATGCCAAGTATGTCAAGAGATATCCTCAAATGGATAAAGTATACATTTAATGCAATAAAGTGTAATTTATCTGGGGAAGAAAATCCCAGGCCCAACAAAAGAAGAATTTGAAGAAAATAAAAATCCTGGGAGAAACACAAGTTAAAATTAAAAGATGTTTTAAAAAAGATCAAAAGTAAATAGTGAAATAAATGTCAACACATACTTGAATACAATCACTAAAGCTAATAAACAACAGACATATAGTGGAAAAGATAAATAAGTTAAGATATCAATTAGTGGAGGTACAATCTCAGAAATCTATTGAAAATTTCAAAGAAATAGAAAATGTGCAAAATCAAGTGAATAAATACATAAGAAAAATTAGAAAAAATAAACGAATGATGTGGTATTCTAGAAAATCATCAAAGAAAATGTATAAGCATTAGAAAAAAAGAGAAAAAGAAGAAAAAAAATACAAAGAGAAAGAATCCATAAAACTTTGACTAGAAAGAATACAAGATTCACCATTCTTAGATACATTACAAATTCCAGTGTTAGAATAATAAGGATATAAACATTCCAAATGTTCTGGAAGAAAAGACAAGCAAAAAATACATAAGCTCTTTGCTAAAGAACATTAATAAAGAATATACAGTAGACTTCTCATGGAAGACAAGGGACAGATAACTAAAAGAATTGGAATATAAAATATGCAAAATTGGGAAGCATTGGCCTTAAACCCAGAATTATCTAAACTAAATATTCTGGCATATTGTGGCAAGATGGCAGAGTGAAAAGTTGTATCTAAGTCTAGCTCTCCCTTCATCACTTCAGAAAAGCTAGAAATGTGCTAAAGAAAGAAAAAAAAAATAACCAAAAGGAGAGAGTGAGAAAATCCTAACAAGGAAATCCCTGTTGAAAAATCAGCAGACAGACTAAACAAGAGAGCAATCAAATGGAAAGTTTATGATATATTAATTGCAATGCAACAAAAAAACGCTATGAGAAATATCCAGTAAAAGAAAATCATTCTGCACCAACAGCAACTAGAATCCTAGAAATGAGACTGAATGGCCATAATGATCATAGCTGTGATGGAAAAGCTTAAAAAAAGAATTGAAGTAAGACACACGGAATAACATTGCAGATCTCATACGTATGATAGGAGAATCATTGGTTTAGAACAGAAAAGAAAAAATTTTAACAAAGTGATGGACAATATGGAAAAATGCAGATGCTATTACTCAAAACAAAGCAAGAATTATTAAAGCAAAGTAACAAGGCAGCAAATCTGGGATAATATATAAGGTCTTGGAGGCAGCTAGGTAGAGGGCGAGGCCTGAAAGCAAGAAGACTCATCTTCCTGAGTTCAACTCTGGCCTCAGACACTTACTAAGCTGTGTGACCCTGGACAAGTCACTTAACCCTGTTTGCCTCAGTTTCCTCATCTGTAAAATGAATTGGAAAAGGAAATGGCAAATTACTCCAGTATGTCTGACAAAAAACAAGAACAACCCAAATGGGGGTATGAAACATCAGGCATGACTGACCAACAACAAAATGCCATCTCTAAAATTAAAAAAAAAGAAATTGAAAGCCATGGTTCTATATGAAATTTCAAGAGTACATAGAAGAAAAACTACTCAGTGTTTGGAACCAGAGGACAAAATGTAGACTGAGAGAATTCTTCATAAGCCACTAGAGAGGAATTACAGGATTTATTGTATCCAGAAATATTACTCTCAAGCTCTGGAGCTACCAAGTCAAAGATAATATACTGGCAAGTGGCTAGGAAGAGAAAGACCAGATAACAAGAAACATCAGTCAGAATAATTTATCATTAATGAGAAAGGACAGGAAAAACTGGAATACATTATATTGAAAAGTAAAGGAAAATAGCTTGGACCCAAGAGTAGCTTATTGTGCAAAGTACAGCATAATCTTAAAGAGGAAAGAATAAACTTAATAGAATCATTTCTTTTTTTTAAATTTATTTATTTTACCCCAGTTACATGTAAAAACAACATTCATTTATAAAACTTTGAGTTCCAAATTCTCTCCCTTGCTCTCTTTACACCCCTCCCCTCACTGAGAAGTCAAGTAGTTCAATATAGGTTATACACAGAATCATTTATTTCTAAAAGAAAAAAATTCTTTTAAAAAAAGAGTGGGTTAGAGTCTTTGAACTGAAAACAAGGCACATGAAAGAAACTTAAGAAAGGTAAAAGAGTTTGGGCTAGGTGATGATCTAGTGCTTACATATTAAAAAGGGGAACAATATTATCATCTTTTGGGAGTCACTTCATGTCTAAGAGAAGACAAAGATGGATAAGCTTTGGCCTTAAAAAAGTTACAAGAAGTAAAAGAGTAGGGACTTAATATTTTTTTGAAATTAGAGCACCATAAGTAATGGTTATTCAAACATGGAGGTAGGAATAAGGAAACGAGAAAAGAGATCTCATCAGTTACAGTTTTATCTGAGTCAAGAAAAGGAAGGTTTAAAATGATTATTTTAGTTGAAATTTAATAAAATGAACAAAGGATTGAGCTAGGATAGGAAGGGGATATACTTTAGAGGGTGAGGTCAGGAAGAAAACTGTCTCAAGGAAAACAAACTACAGTTTCAGAGAGTTGTTTATCTTTTTTTAACATTATTTATTTTCAGTTTGCAATCATTTCTGCAAGATTTTGAATTCCAGATTTTCTCCCCATGTCTCTCCTCCCCCAACCCCAGGACAATGTGCACCCCAAATTTCCTTTCCCCAATCTGCCCTCCCTTCTATAAACCCTCTTCCCCCATCCTCCTCCCCTCTATTTTTCTGTAGGGCAAGATAGATTGCCTGTATGACTTATTTCTCAGTTGCATGCAAAAATAATTTTTAACATTCATTTTTAAAGCTTTGAGTTCTACATTCTCTCCTTTCCTCCCTCCCCACCCACTCCCATTGAAAAAGCAAGCAATTCAATATAGTTCATACATGTGTAGCCATGCAAAACACTTCCATAACAGTCATGTTGCAAAAGACTAATCACATTTCCCTCTATCCTGTCCTGCCCCCCATTTATTCCATTCTCTCCCTTGACCTGTCCCCCCACAATAGTGTTTGCTTCTGATTACCCCTTCCCTCAATCTGTTGTCCCTTCTATTATCCTCCCTCTCCTATCCCCTTTTCTCCTGCCTTCCTTCAGGGTAAGATAGATTTCCATACCCAACTGCATATGTGTTATTCCCTCCTTAAGCCAAATCCAACAAAAGTAAGGCTCACCTATTCCCTCTCATCTCTCTCCTTCTTCCCCTCCATTGCAAAAGCTCTTTCTTGCCTCTTTTATGTGAGATGATTTACTACATTCTACCTCTCCCTTTCTCTTTCTCCCAGTACATTCCTCTCAACACTTGATTTTATTTTATTTTTTGGTATCCTCTCTTCATATTCAGCTCACCCTGTGCCCTCTGTGCTAAATTCAATGTTATCCTTATTGTGTTTCCATGGTACTTGAATTGTTTTTTTCAGGCTGCTTGCAATATTTTCTCATTGACCTGGGAACTCTGGAATTTGGCTATAATATTCCTAGGAGTTTCCCTTTTGGGATGTCTTTCAGGAGGTGATTTGGTGGATTCTTTCAATTTCTATTTTACCCCCTGATTCTAGAATATCAGGGCAATTTTCCTTGATAATTTCATGAAAGATGATATCTAGGCTGTTTTTTTTATCATGGAGATCAATTATTTTTAAATTATCTCTCCTGGACCTATTTTCCAAGTCAGTTGTTTTTCCAATGAGAAATTTCACATTGTTTTCTATTTTTTTCATTTTTTTAGTTCTGTTTTATAAGTTCTTGATTTCTCATAAAGTCATTAGCTTCCATTTCCTCCATTCTAATTTCGAAGGAATTCTTTTCTTCAGTGAGCTTTTGGACATTCTTTTTCATTTGGTCAATTCTGCTTTTTAAGGTATTCTTCTCCTCATTGGCTTTTTGGACCTCTTTTGCCATTTGGGTTGCTCTATTTTTAAAGGTGTTATTTTCTTCAGCATTTTTTTGGGTCTCCTGTAAGCAAGTTGTTGACTTGTTCTTCATGATTTTCTTGCATCACTCTCATTTCCCCAATTTTTCCTCTCCTTCTCTTACTTGATCCTTAAATTCCTTTTTGAGCTCTTCCATGGCCTGAGACCCATTTCATATTTTTCTTGGAGGCTTTGGATGTAGGAGCCTTGACCTTGCTGTCTTCTTCTGGTTGTATGCTTTCACCTTCCTCATTGTAAGAAAATACCTTTTCACAAAACAGTAACCTTCTATAGTCTTATTTTTCCCCTTTTTTGGTAATTTTCCCAGTCAATTACTTGACTTTTGAGCTCTTTGTTAAGTGGAGGGTGTACTGCCCCATGTTTCAGGAGTTTTGTGCAGCTATTTTCAGAAATATCTCTAGGGACCTGTAAATTCTCAGTTCCTCCAAAGTGGTATGATCAAAGGGGAGGTGTTTACTCATCTCCTGACCTACACTGTGGTCTGTGAAAAACCATAAGCACTCTTTTCTGCCCTGGAATTGCAAGTAGGATTCCTTTTCTACAGTCGCCACCAGGTCTGCCACACCAACGCTCCTCCTTGGCCCAGGACTGTCGTCCAGGACTGCAACCCACCAGATTAGCGGCTCGATTCCCCCACCATCTTTAGGCTGAGAGCTCTAGAAGTAGTTGCTGCAGCAGCAGTGGCTGTCACCATCCTGGGGCTGGGGCTGGGGTCATACCATGTTCTTTTCTCACCCACGTGAGGAAGCTTTCTCATTGACCTTTGAAGCTGTCTTTGGCATTTGTGGGTTGAAAAAATCTAGAAACCATTATAGCTGTCAGTGATTCAGTGCCCTGAGGCCTGCTCCAGTCCTGTCTGTGCCACACTGGGCTATGGTCTGCTCTGAGCCCAGTATGATAGAGTCTGTCAGCCTTCCAGATTGTCTTGGGCTGGAAATTTTTTTCACTGTCATTTTGTGGTTTCTGATGTTCTAGAATTTGTTTGGAGTCATTTTTACAGATACTTTGAGGGGTTTGAGGGATTTGGTGGGAGAGCTCTGGCAGGTCCCTCCTCCTGCTCCTACTTGGCTCTGTCCCTCAAATTGTTTATATTTTTTAAAAAGCAGTGAGGATAGGGGAGATCCAGTGATTTGCATCTGGGCTGGAAGGAGAGAAGAGAAGGAGGAGATTGGGAGCAGGATATTCTAAGTAACATAACCTACAGATACCTAGTGTTGATTTGCTAAGAGAAAGGAGAGGAGAAAAGCAGGGAGGAATAGCAAGAGGTAGAGAGAGAAAGAGAGACATAAGGAGACAGACACACACATAGACACAGAGAAAGGGAGAGAGAGAGAAATAAGGAGAAAAAATAGGGAGAAAGGGCAAAAGGGAAGGACAAAGGAAAAGAGAAAGAGGATGGGGAAAGATTATAATAAAATTTGATAAAGGTAAAACAGACTTAGCAAGCATAAATATGAATGTTAGTGGGATGAAAATCATTGGTGAAATGGGAGTTGAAGAATGGGTTAGAAAGGCAAACAATAATTAGTTGAAAACAAGACACACACTTGAGAAATAGTCATATGGAGTTAATGAAAGGCTGGAGCAGAATTTATTATGCTTCAGCTGAAGGCATATAAAAGCAAAGATGGTATGCTTACAAAATTTGCCAAGGACACGAATATGGTAGAATGATTAACGTACTGGATGAGAGTTTAAGATCCAAAATGATCTTGATAGGCTAAACCACAGATTTAAATATAATAAGATGAAGCTTAATAGGGGTAAATATAAAGTTTTACATTTGGTTTTGAAAAGCTGACTTCACAAGTATAAAATAGATGAAGTATGGTTAGATGGTAATTTATTTGAAATGATCTGGGGGCGTAAGTAGACTGAAGGTTCAGTATAAATCAATGGTGTTACATGATAGAAAAAAAAATTAATGTGATTTTGGTTTGCATTAACTTCCATGAATAAAGAGGTGATAGGCCCATTATATTTTGCTATGGTCAGAGCACATCTGGATTCTTGTACTTAATTTTGAGCATGTTTTTTTTTTTTTTAATTAACACTAATTTCTTCTTATTTTTAAATCACCTTCAATTTCAAATCGTCCCATTCCTCCCCTCCTTAGGAAGCCATTCTTTATAACAAAAAAATTAAACAGATTAAAAAATAGCAAACAAATTAAACTAAATAACATGTCAATCAAGTCTGACATTGTACGTATCTCATATCACAATAAATTCCAAATGGGTAAGCTACCTAAATATAAAGGTTACTGCATTAAATTAGAGGAAAATAGCTCAAGTTACAATAATAAGAAAATAAATCAGAATAGTAAACTTTGAAATTTTAACTCATATCATGCAAACTGGCAAAGATGACAAAAGATTTTCAATAGTATCAAAACTCTTCTTGATACTCTCTTCTCTTTTAAGAGAAGAAATCTATCTAAAGTGGTTTTGAGGACACCATTTTCCCCTGGTTCCTCTCTTCCCCATTTGACCTTTCCTTCTCAATATCCTTTACTGGATCTTCATCAAGGTTACACCCACTAACTAGGGGAGTTCACAGGACTCTGTCTTGGGGCCTATTCTCTTCTTGTATACTATTTCACTTGGTGATCCCATTAGCTCTTATGGATTCAGTGATCATCTTTGGGCTGATGATTCTCAAATCTACCTATTTATCTAGCTCAAACCTCTCTCCTGATCTTAATCTCACATCTCTAAATATCTATCAGACACCTAGATCTAGATTTCCCATAGATATCTCAAACTTAACATGTCCAAAACTGAGTTCATTCTATCCTCCCCTCAAATTCTCCCTTCTTCCTAACTTTCCTATTTCTGTTGAGGGCATCATCATCCTCCTAGTTACCTAGGCTTGCAATCTAGGTGTCATCCCCGACTCCTCACTCTCTCACATCTCCCAAATCCAACCAGTTCTGAAGTCCTTTGTTTTATATTTTCATAACATCTCTCACATATAGCTCCTTCTCTCAACCACTCTGGCAAACCCTCACCATCTAATACTTAGATTATGGCAATAACCTGCTGATTGGTCTTCTTCCTACAAGTCTCTCCCCTTACAATTCACTTAGCTATCCAAGTGATCCTCCTAAAGCATGCCTGACCATGTCACTCCCCTACTCAGTAAAACCCAATGCTCCCTATCATCACATACAAAATTCTTTGGAGTTCAAAACCATTCATAATCTGGTCCCCCCTTACCTTCCCAGTCTTCTTACCCCTTGCAACTTCCCACATATTCTGTGGACAATGGTCTTCTTACTCTTCCTCAAAGAAAATACTCCATCTCCCAATTCCAGGCATTTTCTCTGGCTGTTTTCCTCCCTGGAATGCCTTCCCTCTTCTGCTCCACTGCATGGCTTCCTTGGCTTCTTTAAGTCCCACATTCTATAGGATCCCTTCCCCAATCACCCCTACTTCTAGTATCTTCCTTTTATTGATAATTTTCAGTTTACTCTGGCTATATCTTGTTTGTACATACTTGTTCGAATGTTGGTTCCCCATTAGCCCGAGCTTCCTAAGATCAAGAGCTGTCTATGCCTTTCTTTATATCCACAGTATAACACCAGCATAGAGCAGCTGTTTAATAAACACTAGTTGACCAACTGAGAGACTGTGGTATGCATTCTTGGTAGTACTCTGGTACAGCTGATGATCCAGCTGTTCTGGACTTCAATTATGACTTATGCAGCAAAAGCACTTAAGCTATTCCTTTGACCTAGTAATTCCATTATTTTAGCTATACCCCCAAAGTAATCAATGACAAAAACAAATGTCCAACATAAACTACAATAGTCACAGGAATACTCTGAGATAGCAAAGAACCAGAAAGAAGGTGAGTGACTATTGACTTGGAATTAACTGAACAATAAAATGTGTCACATGAGTGATATATATAATAACCAATGAATATAATAAATAATAAATAAAATATAATAAAATCCCAAAAGAAGATGAATGAAAAATACTTCCTCCTTCATGGGGAGGAGCGCTACTAGGACAGAACATTGTGTGCATTGTCAGATGTGCTCAATGTATAGGATATTTTTCATTATTTTCCTTATTAGATTGGATGGCTTAATTTAGGAAAGGTGGATCAAAATAATATTGATATAAAGACACAATACATTACTAAAGCATATTTTAAAAAATTAAAAGCAAAGAAAAGTAATATATTTCCGAGATATATAGGTGAAGAATTCATAACTAGACATGGGAAAGAAGAGATCATAAAGAGCAAAAAAGATAAACTTGATTGTGTGTGTTCGTCCTTCATTGCCGAAGAAGACCATGCCCTCAGAGAAATGATGACATGACTTGCACTTGACTTTGTTTTTTGAGCGAGGGAGGGCTGTGCAGGTCACCAGCCTCACTTCTCTTCCAGAGCCATTTGAATCCAGTGACCAGATATTGATCAGAATGACTGGAGATGAGCCAGGATGGGGCAATTGGGGTTAAGTGACTTGCCCAAGGTCACATAGCTAGTGAGTGTCAAGTGTCTAGGTGGTGCAGTGGATACGGTACCAGTGTAGGAGTCAAAAGGATCTGAGTAAATTTGATTATATAAAATTGAAAACCTTTTGCACAAAGAAAATCAATGCAGCCATAATTAAAGGAATCTATATGGATTAGAAAAATCCTTACTTTAAATATTCTGATGTCTGAACTCTCAAATATATGGATAATTGATGCAAATATATGTTTCAGTCATTTCATAATAGAACATTGGTCAAAAGAAAAATACAGATTATTAATAACTACCTGAAATAATATTAAAACCATTAACAATCAGGAAAATGCACAATGGAAAAACTTTGAGGTATCACTAAACATTAAATAAATTGGTAAGATTGTAAAGATGAGAAAAGTTGCTGAGGTCACTATGGGAATGCAGGTGTCTTAATTCATTATGGATGATCGTAACAATTGGTTAAGCCATTCTTAAACCATTACACAAGTTTTGTTGTTGTTTAGTCGTTTTCCATTGAGTCTAACTCTTAGTGAACCCTTTTGGGGTTTTCTTGGCAAAGATGTTAGAGGGGTTTGCCATTTTCTTTTCCAGCTCAATGTACATATGAGGAAACTGAGGCAAACAGGGTGAAGTGACTTGTGTAGGGTCACACAGCTAGTAAGTGTCTGTGGCCAGATTTGAACTCAGGAAGTTGAGTTCCTGATTCCAGGCCATGTGTTCTATCCATTATTCCACCTAGCTGCCCATGCAAGAAAAATCACTAAACTATTTATTCTATATTGTCAATAGCAAGAAAATCCCCCAAAATATTCAAAGCAAAGTTATTTGGGTTAATGAAAAGCTGGAAATAAAAAAAGTGCCCAACAATTTGGGAAAGGTATATGAATGTACTATATAGAAAGAGATGAATATGAAGAATTCAAAGAGACATGGGAAGATATACTTGCATGAAGGGATTCTGAATAAAGCATGCAGAGCTGAAAGGATAACACACACACACACACACACACACACACACACACAATACAACAATACGACATACCAGAAATGTAGTATCCCTGTTAGGTTACATTGCCAACTAGCACTCCCACTTTGGGGTTTGGTGTCCAGAGAGCGGTCTGTGCTCTAGGTCTGTGCTCCTAACACTACAGTACATAAGCTTTGTATTAACAATTAGTTCTTAGCAAAAGTATTTACTCAAGATGCTATAGAAGGAATATTAGGTATAAGCCTTCCAGTTACACCTGGGGTGCACACACAAACACACATTTATCAATGGGAAGGATGGTGTGGCAGGTAAGCACAAAGGTAGAGCACAATGGGAGTAGTTGTCTTAGGAATAAGTATCAAGATAACTGCAGGGCCTGTGCATCTTCCTGTTCAATCCTCTCTGTGGCTCAGTGTCAGGCTGCCAGGGTTAGCTTCTTTGAGGGGGCCAAAGCAGACTCTTTTCTCTACTGTTGGAAGTCTTGATCTTGAAAGCTGCTTGAGTGACTGTATCTCTACTTAATGTAACTTAAATCCTGACCCAGTCACTTAATTCAGTGTCTTCTAGTAGTTGAGTGGCCTCACTTCAAAGCATCATGGCTGATGAGGAAGGGAGAAAAACCTCTTCCTTCCACTTAAGTGATTCTTTCTCAGAGTGTTGGATCCTCTTCCTTGATAGGGTGCAACCTTCTGGGCAAGTAAATCTACTTCAATACACTTTGCCTTATAGAGATAGCCAGGGGAGAGAAATTTCCTTCCTCCTCCCTACAAGGGTCTTATTCTACAAATGCTCTGAGTCCTGATAGACCACCAAATTCAAACTGCTAAACTTCTTGTTTTTTGAAAACATAGTGGCCAAGGGGCAAGATCGATTCTCTTAGCTAATCATTTTATATTCTATGTCAGTTGTTTACCACCAATGTCCAAGGCCTTATGGTCCTGTAAAACTGTTTAACTCCTTCATACTTTGTGGTGGGGTTCTAGGAAAATCCCCAAACACCTCCTTTTACCCAATGTCAGTGGTCAATGTTAGCACCAAAATGTCAGTTAAAAAGTACATTCCATTTTACTAGCAATAAACTGTTTTCATGTACTCTGTAATGGGTTTGGTTTGGATGTCTGTTGGCAAGTTTCTATTTTGTCAAAACAATATGTCTCAAATTTTAAAAAGGTGTCAACTCTATGCTGTTTGGAGGCCAGACATGGAAATCTGAGAAGCATTTGGCCTTTGGAAAATTTGCAAAGAGACATATGAACTCTAGTGAAATCTCGGTAAAACAGACAAGCCTCCAAGTTAAAAAAAATTACTCTAAACAACATATACTTTTCAAATAAAGACAAAGCAGTTGCTAGCAGAGTATAAGAACCCTTAAAATATTATATTGGTGATAACACTAAATTTGAGAAGCACATTTCCGAGAGACAAAGAAGGAAAACAAATGGCGTTGAGAACCCAGAATGGTAAGAGCAGGATTAGGTCAAGGTAATATCAAAGGGAAATTCTGATTTTGAATGGGAAATCCAAATTAAGAAATCTACACAGTTATTAATATAAAGGAAAGTCAATTTCTGTAGGAAGATTTCAAATTACAGTTAAAAGCTGAAATAGTAAGACTGTATATTCCTTTCCAATAGAATGACTTTGTAAAAGACAAACTTAGCAGTTGTAAAATTAATTGTAAATGGATAAAATCCTTTAATAGAAATGCTAGAAAATGGCACATAAGTATTCTTACTATGGGAAAGAAGAACATTTTTATTAATCAGACAAATGAATGAAATCATTCCAATACTCCAATGGATTTGTGATACTATTGCTACCCGTTCAGTGATGCAGATCTCTACCACTCCCTGCCCTGCCCCTCCCCCCGACCCTGCCACATTATGACTACCTATCCTGTGTGACGATCCATCCATGTCTTTCCATGAATTCACCACAGGGTACCCACTTAATACCCTGGATCCCTTTCTAGTATTCTTGTGACACTGGATATCTATTAGTGAAGCATGTAGGCTGTCCAGTGATTGACTCTTTCACTCCCTATGTGACTGGCCCATCCTAGTCATATTTTTTTAATGGTATCTTTTATACCACTTCTCACTTGTCAGTCAGTCAGTTAACAAGTATTTATGTAGTACTTACTGTGTCCTAGGCATGGTGCTAAGCAATGGAGAAACAAAGAAAGGGCCAGGGAGGAGCCCACAAAGGAGCTTATATTTCAATGGGGGAGATATTATGTATATACAAGATATATACAGAGTAGGTAAAGGTAATTTGAGGGGGAAGGTACTAGTAGAAGCTAGGGAGACCAGAAAAGTCCTCTTATAGAAAGTGGGACTTTGAGCTTAATCTTGAAGAAAGCTGGGAGACCAAGAGGTGGAGTTGAGGGGGCCAAGCATTTCAGGCATGCAGACCAGCCAGCACAGCAGCACAGCTGCAGGAGATAAGAGCTTTTTATATTCAAGGACAGGCAAGTAGGTCAGTATGGCTGGCTCACAGAGTACACTGGGGTAAAGGGAATCAAGGATGAGAAAGCAGGAAGAGGACAGGTTTTGAAAAGCTTCAAATGACAAATAGGCATTTATATTTGATGCTAGAGATGATAAAAAGCCACTGGATATTACCGAGGAAATGGGTGACATGGTTAGACTCTATGCTTTAGGAAAAACACCTTAGCAGATGAGTAGAGGAGAAATTAGAGTGGACAGAGACAAGGTAGGGACACCCAACAGAAGGCTATTGCAATAGTCCTGGTGACAGGTCATGAAGGCCTGAACTCTAGTTGTAGCAGTCTAAGTGGATAAAAGGGAAAATATATGAAAGATGCTGTGAAGGCAGACATAACAAGGTTTGATAACAGACTGGCTATGTGGTGTAGAGTGGTCTGAGTGCTGGACTAAATCTGAGGACTGGAGCTCAGATGCTTATTTGTATGACCTTGGACAAGACTTTTAGTTTCACTGGGCCTCAGTTTCCACCTCTATAAAAGGAAGTAGTTGATCATTGCTATTTCCATATATTACCAACAAAATTCAGCAAGAAGGGACAGAAAGAGAAATTCCACTTAAAATAAGTGCAGACAATATAAAATACTTGGGAGTCTACCCGTCAAGACACACAAAGGAACTATATGAACTCCATTACAAAACACTTCACACAAATAAAGACAGAGCTAAACAACTGGAGAAATATGAATTGCTCATGGGTAGATCAAGTCACTATAATAAAAATGACAATACATTCTAAATTTTTACTTACTTAGTTCCACTCCAAACAACTACCAAAGAATTATTTTATACAGCTAGAAAAAATAATAACAGTTCATCTGGAGGAACAAAAGGCCAAGAAAACCAAGGGAAACAATGAAAATAATGTGAAGGAAGAGGAATCAGCAGGACAAGATCTCAAATTATATATTACAAAGTGGCAATCATCGAAACAATCTGGTCCTGGATAAGAAACAGAGTGGTTGACCAATGGAGTGGATTAGGTGAATATACAGCACTAAACATCCACAGTAGTCCAGTGTTTGATAAATCCAAAGATCTAAGTGATTAGGGGAAGAATTCACTATCTGACCAAAACTTCTGGGAAAACTGGAAAACAGCCTGGCAGAAACTAGGCAGAGGCCAGCACCTTCCACTACACCAAGATAAGGTCAAAATGGGTACATGATTTAGACCTAAAGGATGAAATCATATGCAAGTTAGGGGAGCATGGGAAAATTTATCTCTCATATATATAGATAAGAGAAGATTTCATGACCAAACAAGAGATAGAGAGGTTCACAGGAAGTAAAATGGATAATTTTAATTACATGAAATTAAAAAGGTTGCACACAAAACTAAATGCAGCTAAAAACAGAAGGAAATCAGAAAACTGAGAAAAAATGTTTCTAGCAAGTTTCTCTTCTAAAGCCCTCATTTCTTAAATATATAGGGAATTGAGCCAAATTTATAAAAATAAGCTATCAATGGTCATATAAAATGCCCTAAATCACTAATAATTAGGAAAATATAAATTAAAGCAACTCTGAAGTGTTGTTTCACATCTATCAGATTGACTAAGATGACAGAAAAGGAAAATGACAAATGCTGTAGGGGATGTGGAAAAAGAGGGCCACCAAGGAAAACAATTTGGGACTATGCTCAAAGGGCTATAAAAATTTCATACTATCTGACCCAGCAATACCATGCCTAATTCTGTATCCCAAGGAGCTCAAAGAAAAAGGAAAAGGACCCATGTATACAAAAATATTTATAGCATTCTTTTTGGAAACACTTGCCTTCTCAAAGTTGGGGGTTAGGGGGTGGGAAGGTGGTAGAGGGAGAAAATTTGGAACTGAATAAAAAGTAAATAATAAAACAAAATAAAGTGAGGCAGTGAGGCCTTCAAGATCCCTTTCAGCTCAAAACCTGTGAGCTTGTATCTCTTAGGTCCCTTTCAGTTCTATAAAAATGCTCTATAACATATTTTTACAGGGACTGTAGATCAGAATAAACATTCTGGAGAACAAGATGGCTATACACAGCAAGTCATAAAGCTAGTTATACATTTTGATTGTGAGATTCCATTTATACTAAAAACACCATGGAGAGGGAGGGGGAGGGGGAAAAAGAGCTACCTTATAAAAATAGTCATAACTGTGCAAAAACATTCATTAAATAGCTTTTACTGAGTCATGGCAAAAAAAGAAAATAAAATCAACTAATAAGTAAAGCAACTGAAGACTGGCCCAATACATCAGGGTACAATAATGTAAACAGGAGATATAAATAAAAAGATACATAGAATGATCCATGCTCAGCAGAACTGGATATGCATTGGGGCTATGTAAAGCTATGTCTAAATGAACCATATGTAAAAAATAAAGGTGATAAAACTTCAGACAGACTCGAAAAGAGAAACCTAGTAGGTACTTCTTATTTGCTATCTCTTAATTTGTTTGGGTCAATTTGTTAAATGTTCAGAGTTTTAATTCATTATTTTGCATATTTATTTGATGACTTGTCTGGTGATGGTTATTAAGCTTAAGACAAATGAAAAGTAAAGAGCAAGGTCCTCACAACTTCATTGCTAAAAGATGGTGCTTACAGAAATGGGAAGTATAGATTTCCACTGGGAGCAAACAGTAATAACTTGATTTAATCTGGTTTTTTTTCCCCCACCACTATCCTGTGGTTGGGGAAAATTCCAATTTTCTGGGATTAATATCAATCAGAAGAGCTGACTCTTTCATTTGACCTCTCTCATTCTCAGCTTTACTGTTCTCTATAGCTCTCCCTCAATGATCTTACCACATTACTTCCCAAATTACTTACCCATAACATGTTACATATATGTAAATGTTTTACTTTTCCTCTTTCTCTCTTTACTGTAACGGGCAGTGACATCAATACATTCTGGTGAAGAAATGTTATTGGTAAGCTACGCCCATTTTCAAGATAAAAGTTTTGAAATCTTTAATATATTATTTTATGTCTTTCAGGTTCTGCTCCCTATCACTAACAAAAGAGACATCTGAAAAGTCTAGTTATTACTATTATTAATAATAATATGGTTATATCAGAGACAACATTAGGCAAAACTGTAAAACAGGCAAATATTATCCTCATTACCCTTCCTCTTGTTCTCTTCTTACCCTCACATCTACCTCCACCTACCCTCCAATTATTAAACATCCTACGTCCAGCAGTCCAGTGACCTAAAACAACTATCTAGGGCTAATCGTTGTTATTTCTCAATTCTTTCCCTCACCCCCAAACCTTCAAGAAACTTATCTGTCCTGTACCTTATTATCACCAATAGGTACTAATGGATAGAAGGCTGCTTCTAATTAATAAAGTACATTTCAACAGTGACCTTTTTAATTTAGCTCTTTGCAATCAAAGGTGGCATATTCAAACTATTAAGGGAGATTATTTTTTGGGTCAGGGAGTCTCTTGGTCACTGAAATCATATCTAATAGGCTACTTGGATCCCTAACCCTCTTTATACTGTACATGTTTTGATTTAGAAGAGGCACTGATTCTCATTGCGTAGTCTACCGATGTCTTACATAAATAATCGCAGTAATTTAACCTCAATAAGAAATGACAAAATCTTAATGTAGAAGATTTTAACATGGAAAACAATTTATTAAGTGCTGTATATGAACTGCTTATGGGCTTAGAACTTTTGTCTAAAGACTGAGTGTGCTTTTGGCTACCTTCTAAAGGCAGCCTCTGAATTGAGTAACCAAAATTTCATACAATGAACCCTGAGGGGACTTTCTGCTATATGAGGGTAAAAATCTTGTTTACTTTTTAAAAAGAAAATAAAGAAACTGAGGCTATTTAATTACCTATTCAAGGTGGCCCCCATGTTTTAATGGGAGGAGTCCCCTGCAGAGAAGAGTGTAATCAGCCCTCAAGAAGACTGTTTTGTCTACAAAGGGGACAAAGACACAAGCGAGAGTCTCTCCTCATGCCTTGGATTATCTGGGCTGCTTTTATTTTCTTATACTTTCAGCATACACAATAGACTAAAGAACAAAACCTATTCTAAAGTGGGCACAATCTTATTATTAAAGTGTCACAATTAATTTTAAAGCATTTCAGCTATTATTATACTTGAATTGATATATGCCAGGAAAAGGAGACCTGAAATAACATTTCAAACTTCTCTTCTTCAGTGACTTCTCATTAATAATATTGTCACTACTGGATCCTAATAATAATGACTGAACACACCAATGGGGAAAAGTAGGCTCAGACAGCACTTTGAGATAAAATAGATATGGTCGGAGAGAAGTTTGGGAATCAACTTCAATATATTATACTATCCAGTAAATAAAGCAAACACTAGTAATTAAAAAATTCAACTTCTAGTGGGAAAAACCATACTAATTGGGAGGCTGAAAAATTTTTAACCACTACACATAAAATATTTAAATAAATACCTTCAGTTTTATTTTCCTGTTATGGAGGTGACTAGTGATAAGTTTATATTTAAAAATGGAAAAGATGAAAAAATTTCTTTGAACTAGGGGAAAAATAAGGAAGTTCAGGATTATTTACATTAAATTTACTAAAATCTGGATACTTTTAACTATAGCTTTTAGATACAGTATTTGAAAAGTTTACATGGATAGAACTGGACTTATGCAACAGAAACAGATATTTAAAACTATAAAACAAACACCAGAAGGTAAAAGATTTTAATGTAATTATACAGGAATTTTTCATAACTAAAAAGCAACAACTGGAAAATACTTACGATTTAAAAACTAAGATTGCACTGGAGGCAAGTGACCATGAAATAATCTGATAGCAACATTTAATGTCAAAGTTTAATTTAAACCATAGAATGTCTTCATTATGCAAAAGAACCAAATAAAAGGGTTTACCATATTTTTTTCTTTCTTTTTTTAAAAATGAGCCTTTTCTTATTGTTTCTTTGAAAACAATGAAATGGCCTGCAGAGCAGCAACATGCTGTGAAATTAGGAAAGCAGTTGTCTTTGTCCCTCTGACCTCACTGTGACATTGTGGTGCAAGGCCTTATAAAACAAGAGCCCCATGTGGAGCCTGAACACAGAACCTTTAAAGAGCTGGTTAATTTTACTTTTGTAGCTAATTAAATGGGAGGACCTGCAAGTACAGGAAAGCAAAAGTCCCTTGGGTTTACATTACAGCTTGGTACTTCTGGAAGGCTTCATAATTTGTCACTTTTTGCTAAAATCTAAGAAACAAACTAAGACCATTCAAGATCCCCAGGACATGGTCTGCCCTTGTGTCTTGGCCTCTGTAAGTCTTAAGGGAATGGATTTAGAGACATTTAAGCTTATTAGATAGAAAGGTGTCACCTACCCGCATCGAGGCACGTGAAGATAAAAGTTCAAGGACTATAAATTAATTCCTAAAAAACATTAAATAGCCCTCTGGTCATGGTAAGAAAAATGTCAACAAGTCAAAAGATAACTAGATAGCTATTGACCAGTTTCATGATGGCAAACCTACGAGCCAAGAAGAATAATGCTTTTCCCACCATGTGTCTGAGGCTGCAAATGACACTAATCCGTTTTAATGGCCACAAAAGCTGACAACTAACTCAGCCTGGGAGTTGAAGACATACAATCGTCCCTAGCAATGACTCACCATAAACAGGTCCCGAGCCCCAATATCAACAGCTAGGAGAAAGGCCTTTTCAAATCTCTGGTACCTAGAAGAAAAAGGAAACTATTAGGTTAGTAGCTAAGACAGCATCACACAAGAAACAAAGCTACTCAGATTTGTCTTTTGAGTTAATATTCTATGGGTTCGTTTTGGTTTTTTTTTTTTTTGGTTCTTCAACTATTTGAAAAATTCTGTTTTCAAATATAATGGTGTCTTCTCCAGGTTCTGTGTAAATCCTCCTATGTCTGAAATTTTAGAGACTTAACCTGAGGAAGTTCTCAAGAAAAACTTTCAAGTGGTACATGTAGGACATCTAAAATCTTAGTGCAGTTTTAAGCTATGAAAGCTTAAAAAAGACTATTAAAAGCTATTATCCTAAGCTACTGAGGCTTAAAACTACATTAAGACATTTAGGATACCCTGTATTTTCCAACAAGATGCTTAACAACAGAATTATAGTTAAATCACAAAATCTTTTTTTAATATGATCTGTAAAGAGTTTTTTATTTTACTATGTTTTGAAAGAGAAGATATAAGGGACTGTAAGTTAATTAACTTTCATAAGTGTTAATATGCTGTGCGCAAAATCATTATAGTCATCAAGGAGGAATGTCTTACAAACCACAAAGTATTTTTTTATAAATGTGGCCTATTATTATTAAATGAATATAATATTTATCCAATTAAGGATGAGGAGTTAACTCTTCTATTACTGTTTAAACACTAGAAAGTTGTTGTAACTAAAGATTAAAGTTTTCTAAAAGACTTGAAATAAAGTATAGTTTCTTCCTGCCTGCTCCCTTGCATAACTAAACAATGAAAACTATTTTAAAAATAATTTTTTAAAGATTTTACTTTACTTTGGGATAATATGACTGAGAACATGAAGATAACCTGGTAATTCTTACAGAGAGTTGGACAGCTCTCAAAGGAAAAGCTTGTAGTGAAAGTCCTTCCTGCACAAGCTTCCTGAACAAAAGGTCCCTTTCATATTGCCTGAGTACTGGGATTTACACAGATATAATTGGCAGTGATTCTGATTATAGAAACAAGCTAGTTAATAACTAAGAGACTCTAGATTTTCCTGGGTAGCATATAGAGGAATTTGGAGGTAAATAAAAATAATGCTGATTCCAATTTACAAAAGAAAAAAAACCAAATGAGAAAAAAATCTATTTCTTTTCAATGTATTCTTTCTGTAAACTAAATGTACTTTTAAATATTTTGTTAATGAAATAGTTTAAACAATTGTGGGAAAAGAAACAAGATGTTGACCAATATAATATTTAATATATATATATTTATATCAGCTCCTCTGACTAGGACTTTAAAAAGGGGAGAGGGGAAGCCCAAGATTATCTCTAGCAAATGAATTTGTCTTTAAAGTGGTTTTAATTGGTGGGCACTCATTTCTCCTTATCTTTGGCTACCTGCCCTGTAGGAAAGTCTATGAGGCAGAAGAGAGATATTGATTTTCAGGAGTTAGGCATGGTTTCTTATCCAATAGGTTGATTGCCACTCTTGAATCAGCACTGGTGGTTGGGTGTTCTTTGGAAATTCATTAGAATTGAATAATGGATTAGAGGAGAGGAAAAACTGAAGGCAGGGAGATGAACTAAGAAGTTACTGCAAGTCCAAACAAGAGGAACTATGGGTGGTGGCACTGGAAATGAAAAGGAGGGAAAAATGCAACACTTAGGATTGGGTTTTGGGAGGAGAAAAAAACAATTGCTGTACATTGTACTGATTAATTTTGTATCTCACAGTGAGGTTCCTATATACAGATTAATTTACATCAAAAATTTCAAATGCACTAATACTATATATGTCAGGACCAGAGAATTACTTTCTGCCACTAACTCATAGATGACCCATTCCTGGATTCACATGTAACTGTCCTTCTGACTCTTGAGATCATCTAGCATGGATTTTCCTAGTCCTCCTTTTTCCCTGCCCCCAAACATTGAGAATATACCAAGAATGTAGTAATGTTGTGTGTGTGTGTTTTAAAGAGTATCCTCTTTCTCTTGGTTTATTCACATCCTCCTCACATTCACATGTAGATTTCAGAACCTGCCTCCCGTTTTCTTGTAATTCTATAGGAAATAGGTGGTCATTCATTTACTGATGCTTCTTCCTGTTCTCTATGCCAACTCCCTGCCCCACCCCCTGCTACTGCCTAGTTTTTCTAATCATGCTCTGCCATTAACATATGAAGTCTTCTATCTCTTCAACTTTAACTTCAATAAACATATACGGAGTTCCTACTATGGATTCTAAACAATATACTGGGCAATGGTCAGCTAATTCCATTCAATATTTAGAAATACCTACCTACTATGCTCAAGGTACCACGACAGCACTGGGATACCAAGCCCAAAGCAAAATAGTCTCTGGCCTCAAGGAGCCTGAGTTGGACTGGTGGATACCCAAAATAAACCAACAAGTAAATACGAGGTAATTTGAGGAGCCAGAGCACTAACAATTAGGGAAATGGGTCAGAAAAGGCTTAGCAGGAGGTGGTGACACCTGAGATAAGCTTTGAAGGAAGATAAGGATTCCTAAGATCTTGAATATCACTTATAAATATTTTCCCTTCCTCCCTCTAATATTTTTTAACCTTTCTGTCTTAGCAGGTTAAAGAATTTCCCCCTAATTTATACTTCTCTCAGAAGTATTTGAATAAACTTGGTGTGAAATAACAAAAATTGATCGTTTTTTTTATACATTTTGCTGTTTGCAAAGTTCTTTAAGATGTGTCTAATTCTTCCCAATAAAGTAGGAAGGGAGCAGGAGTGATTTTTTTTTTTTTTTTTGCTCTTCGCAAATAAAGAAACTTAAAACAGGGAGCAAGAAGGATTTATGTGCCTGAGGACTACCATAGTTCAATGGACAATGAGAAATTGAAACCACAAGACTTCCTACTTTTGTTCCAAAGACCTTGTCCTAACCTATTCTATCCTTCTCTATTCAACATCTTGTGTTCTAAGCTTCTAAGGTACAGTCTAACACACCTTATCTTTATCAAGGTAGGAAGAGGAGCTAGAAGAATGCCAGAGTTAGGCAGAGGGAAGTTGTGGGAGAATATATTGCAGTTCAATTATGGGTAATATTTGTATATTAATAGTTTGCTAAAACAGGGATTTGAAAAAAATAATTTGTATGATCCTCAATAAGGCTTGTTAAATTTTTTTTTATGCATCATCTGAGGACATCATCTGGGATGGGTAGGCAGAGATGGGCACAATTTGCATCACTGGAGGTATGTCCAGTCCATGATATCACAGATCCATTTGAGCACTAAAAATTTTCAAATCAGTAAATCTGCCTAATGTTAGACAATTTGCTTTCTTTGGGGGCAAACCCAAAGTATTCTTTTTGGCATTTTTTTTGCAGGCAACACATTCATTCATAAATCATGAACTCTCAGATCTGAACATACTTAATATATACTTAAACAGGAACTCAGGGTTGGAAGGGACATCAGTAATGATCTACTCTAGGAGTTCTTGACCTTAAGGTCACAGACACCTGAAGGGTCCATGGGTGGATTTCAGGGGGACAATGATAGAAACTTTGATGGGAAAAATTACATCTATATTTTCACTAACCTCTAACTGAAATTTAGCATTTCCTTCAATTATTTTAAAATATTATTCTGAGAAGGGGTCCATAGATATCACCAGACTACTAAAGGAGTCCATGCCACAAAAAAGTTCAAAAACCACTGATTGGTCCAATCTATAAATGCTTACTTCACTTTACTATGCTTCACAGATACTGTGTTTTTTTAATAAATTGAAGGCTTGCTTGGCAACCCTGCACTGAGCAAGTCAATTGGCACCATTTTCTCAATGTGTTCACATTGTGTCTTTGTGTGACATTGTGGTAATTCTCACAATATTTCAAACTTTTAAAATTATTATTATATCTGCTGTAGTGCTTTATGATTAGCAGTCTTTGATGTAACGACTGCAATTGTTTTGGGGCACCACAAACCATATCCATATAAGATGGCAAACCTACTCAATAAATGTCGGGCATGTTCTGACTGCTCCTCCAACTGACTGCTCCCTACCTCTCTCCCGCTCCTCAGGCCTCCCTATTCTGTGCAATACAAAAATACTGAAATTAGTCTAACTAATAACCCACAATGGCCTCTAAATGTTCAAGTGAAAGGAAGAATCAATCAATCAATGGATCCAATTTTTGTTGTCTTATTTTAAGAGATTGCCATAGCCACTCCAACCTTCAGCAACAACTACCCCGATCAGTCAGCAGCTATGCAGTTGAAGCAAGACCCTCCACCAGAAAAAAAGATTATGACTTGCTGAAAGCTCAGATGATAGAATTTTTTTTTATCAAGAAAGTATTTTTTAATTAAGGTATGTACAGTATTTTTTTAACATAATGCTATTGCACACTTCACAGACTGTGGTATAGTGTAAATTTAACTTTTATGTGCACTGGGAAAGTAAAAAATTCATTTGACTTGCTTTATGGCTGTGGTCTGGAACTGAACCCACAATATCTCCAAGGTATGCCTGTAGTCCATAAAATCCTTTTATGATATAGCTGCCAAGCGCTCATCCAGATTTTACTTGAAGACCTCCAAGGCGGGGAGAACCCACTCCCCCTTATGGCAATCTAATCCCATTTTGAATAGATTTAATTGTTAGGAACTTTTTCCTAATACCAAGCCTAAATTTGCCTCTTTCCCATTTCTAGCCATCTTTTCTAGGCCAGTCTTTTGGGGCCAAACATCACAAATCTAATATTTCTTCCACATCACTGCTTTTCAAGTACTTAAAGACAGCTGTAATGCTTCCTCCTAAGTCTTTTCTTCTCTTGGTTAAACATGCTCAGTCTCTTCAACCAATCCATAGATGATATAGAATAAAGGCCCTTCACCATGTGGGTGGAATTCCTCTGGACATTCTTTTTTTTTAAATGATGTTCCTAACTTGGGGTAACTGGACCTGCAAATAGCCTGAACAGGGCAGAATGTATAACTGAACTATCAGCTTCTTATTCTAGGAAGTTAATTATTAAATGAATTACACTTCATTTTATTAGATTGAGCCCAGAGTTTTGGCCTTTTAAAATCTGTTTGGATTCTGACTCTGATTGGAGGGCAGAACAAAGGACTCTTCCCAAAGCCTCTACTTAGGGAGGGCTTCCAGACTAGTCATCCCTTCATTTCCTATAGAGCTGTATGCCTCTGGCCCCATCATGGCCCTACACTGAGTCCCTTTACTCTCCCTTCTCCACTTTTCAGCTTCTTTTTTGTGTGTCTCTCCCCATTAGATTGTAAGCTCCTTAAGAGTAGGGTCTATCTTTCTTTTTCCTATTTAGCTTAGCTTATCACGGTACCTGGAACATAGTGGGAGCTTCATAAATGTTTACTGACTGACTGCAAATAGCAAGAAGATAATAATAGCTTACATTTATACAGCACTTTAAGGTCTACAAAATTCTTTCCCTACCATAATCCTGTGATGGAAGTAGTACAAGTATTATCATCTCCATTTTACAGATGAGGAAACTGAGGCCGTGAGAGGTTAAATGAGTGATGCAAGGCACATAGTTCCTGATTCCAAGTTCAGAACTTCTTCTACTAGACCATGTTGTCTCTACACCATCAATAAATCATCATTAGGCAGCTCTAATTCTTAGGAAGGAGTAAGTAGGAGGCACAGTGGATAAAGTGCTGGACCCTTGAGTCTAGAAGACTCAAGTTCAAATCTGGCCTCAGACACTTACTAGTTATGAGATCCTGGGCAAGTAACTTAACCCTGTTTGCCTCAGTTTCCACATATGTTAAACAAACAGGAGAAGGAAATAGTAAACCATTCCAGTACTTTGCCAATAAAACCCCCAAAGGGGTCCCAAAGAGCCAGAGACAACTGAAAACAACTAAACAGCACAATTCTTAGGGAGGCTTTCCTCATCTAGAGTAGAAACCTGCCTCTCCAAAGCTTCTACTTGTTCCTTCAGGTCTTCTCTCCAGAGCCAGGCAGAACAAATTGAATACTATATGCAAGTCAATATTTCTCGAGGACCTACTAAGAGTATCCTTTAGTTGACTGACAATATAGATCAATTAAAGACTTTTAAGCAGGAGAATGACACAATCAGATCAGAGCTGTGCTTTAAAGGGATTCATTTGGATTGAAAACTGGATTTGGAAATAGGGTGAAACTGAAGGCAGAGAAATAAATTAGGAAATCATTACAAGATTCCAAGCAAGAGGTAGCATGGGCCTGAGTTAGGGTGATGACCATGGGAACAATTCAAAAGGCAAAATTAATTGTATATACCTGGAAAAAGGTGGGGGTTGGTGTGGGAAGGGAACAGAAACATTCAAAGAGGACTCCAAGATTTCATGACTGGAAGAATGGGGATAGCATAGAGAAAAATAGGGACTCTGGGAAGAAGGGTTAGTTTGGGAAGGGAAAATAGGAATTTTAGTTCTGAATGTATTGAATTTGAAGGGACAGCAGGCCAGTTAATTGTATATGTTTTTAGTAGACACATTTACTGCAATATACCCAATGAGAATATTAAGAAATGTGTAACACATACACTAAATGGTACTTCAGTGGATTAAAAAAAAAATACACTGCCCAAAGCTTCAAACTCTTGAGCATGAATTTATGCATGGCTGGATAACAAGGCACAAAAACAGGCTTATATTGCCAATGACAACTACAAACAACCCCAAACACGTTTTTCATTTTTTGAAAGGTAACATGAGACATTTTTGAGAACCAAATCTTTAAGGACAATGCAGCAACAAAGCCAAACAGTTGCTTAGTATGTCACTGTATCATAATCAGGATTAAGAGGTCACATGATGCATGATGGAAGATGCTGTTTTGATGTAATGAACATGCAGATTTATTAATGGAAGTTTAAGAAGCTGAATATCCTGAGTTTTATGTTAAGATATCATTACAGTTAAAATGTCATGTGTAAAATAACATTAGTAGGGTTTCCATTCCCCACCCCCAAATGACAGTACTCAAAAAAGAGTTGAGGGCAGCTAGTTGGCCCAGTGGATAAAGCACTACATCTGGAGTCAGGAAGACCTGAATTCAAATCTGGCTTCAGACACTTATTATCCCTGAGGCCCTGGACAAGTCTTAATCCACTAGAGAGTGGCAAAACACTCCAGTATCCTTGCCAAGAAAACCCTATGGACATGAGGGTCCAAGGGGTCATGAGATGAACATGACTGAAAGACTAAATAATACCACAACAACAAAGTTAAAATTATTTGACAAATTCATTTATTTTGGTTACTTTGATGGGACCCTCATCCCATGGATGCCAGTTCTCTCTATTTTTCCTTGTCCTGTCTGATTCTTGACCAAACTTAGATGTTTCAATAGTTTGGTTTTGTGCATCCATACTCCCTCCAATGGTTTTGGTTAAGAAATAAGAAACTCCTTCTTTAATCTCATACAAGTGTGATGTTATGTTGAATTCTGAGTAGACCAAGTTGGATAGAGCTGGTCCCTGTCTTTTAAGAGTTTACATTCTGAAGTGTACCACAGCATGGATAACTAGTTGATAAGACAATTTTCTGAAGAAAACAGTGTGAAATATGATCAAAGACACAAGTAAAAATGTTAGCATTGGCAGGGAGAGAGCCACTTCATCCTCTGAAATTGGAGAGAAGAAGAAGAGTGTGAAAATGGAGGAAGGGTTTGCAGTGTGAAGTTGGAGAAATGAGAGATGACGCATGGCAAAATAAACTGGCAAGACAAGTTGAGTACATCAATGGGGGTACAAAGAGAAAGAAGAAAGTTTGGAACAGGCACTGTCAGAAGCATGAAAAAGACTTAGTCAACGATTGATATCCAAATTATGATCATCTCTGTAGGCAGATGAGGTGAAGTGGAGATGTAGGTCATGGAAGCTAAGGCCAGGGCACTGAAAGGGAAATCAGTGTGAATTTTGAAATGACTAAGAACAAAGACAGGGTTTAGAATGGAAAGGAAGACTATGACTATAGTAAGTATAAAAATTCTTGAGAAACAAGGAACACCTAGCTAAAGGTCCTTAATATCTACAACAAGGATATGGATATAGCGATAAAGTACAGATAAGGAAAACTTTAAGGAAAAGAAACCACTAAATGATAAGTAGAAGAAAGGTCTGAAAATGGCAGTGAAGGGCAAAAAATGAATATGTTGACTCCTGCTGGTCCACTGAAGTAGGGGAGAATGAGAGGAGTAGTCAACATTAAAGAAGTTTGCAAGGCATGAGGTTCCCTCATCTGTAAAATAACAAGGTTGGTAAAGATGACTTCTAAAGTCTCCAAGTTCTGCCAATCTATAAATTGAAAGGGAAAGTGGTATAGCAAAAAGAATCCAGAGACCTGAGTTAGAAGCTCCAATTATTTAATTCACTCATTTTCTCAGAAATTCAATTTCTTTATAAACAAAATAGAAATAGTCAATAGACATTTATTAAGTGTCCAAAATGTTGTTGTTGTGTTCATCCTTTGTTGCTGAAGAAGACCATACCATCTGAGAAATGATGACATGACTTGCACTTGACTTTGTTTTGAGTGAGGGAGGGCTGGGTAGGTCACCAGCCTCAGTTCTCCTCCAGAGCCATCTGAATCCAGTGACCAGATATTCATCAGGATGACTGGAGATGACCCAGGATGAGGCAACTGGGGTTAAGTGACTTGCCCAAGGTCACACATATAGTGAGTGTCAGGTGAGATTTGAACTCAGGTCCTCCTAACTCCTGCACTGGTGCTCTATCCACTGCTCCACCTAGCTGCCCCTAAACCCCAAGTTAACTGGGCATCCTCTGGCCATACAAATTTACCTTCCTTTGGATAGGAGAAGGAAGGGGAGGGGGAGATAGGAGAGGAAGAGCTGAGTTACCCAGCTAGCTGGGTCCCCATTCAGGCAGCTGGGTCTACTCACAGGTTGTTGCGTTCATCTTTCATTGCCAAAGAAGATCATGCCATGTACTAGGCATTGGGGTTACAAATGCAAAGAATGAAATAAACGCTATTGTCAAGGTGCTAACATTATATAATACCTATGATAATGATCCCACAGGGTTGCTACGAAGAACAATGCAATAACACATAAAAAGAATTTAGTAAACTTTACAGTACTACAGAAATGTCACCTATTATTAAGAATACATGACTAAATTTGCTATGATGAAATTTACACTGACATTTTCATTGCAAAGAGAAATCTCAAGAAGCTTCCCTTTTATTTTTTGTGTTTAATCTTAAATCCTAAATAAAAATATTGCTTTTGAAGTTTTAAAGTCATCTGGAATGCTTTAAATGAATTACCATTTTGTGGGTTAAAAAAAGCACAATTGAGGTGGAAAAGGGGTGAGGTTTGGGGGTGTTCAGTAAAATAAAATTATGTTTAATTTGTATACTTAACCTGGTACTCCTGCCCTAGTGTCCTAGGGTACACATGTCCATGCTAACATGAGAACAGCAGAATCATGTTCTACCACACACAGGTAAGGTCACATTCAGAAAACATTCTATTTTTTGAAAGAAAGGTAATCTTCTGTTAGGGTTTGTTTTTCACATGATGACTACATTGCAAACATACACGTAATACAAGGAAGACACTTTGAGATTTTCAAAGCTTTCTCTGTAATCTGAGGTGGTACAAACAACTTTTTTTCTCCTACTGGTCGTGACCATCCCAAGCAAGTCTCTTTTTTTGAGCATTTGAGAGGTCTCTATCCATTTTCTGTAAATCCCACTTCTATTTAAAGCATGGTGGAAGATGCACTTGGGCAGAGGGTCACATTTTAACTGCAAAGGAGGGTAGCGTCTGAACCTTCTCTCTTTTGGCTTTAAATTTGATTCCTGTGGCGTGTAAAGACTTGAATGGTACTCCAATATTCTAGAAGCTGGCAGAGAGTTTGGGGGGAGGGACAGGGTAGGTGATAGCATGGCAAAAACACTTGAAAAAAGGAAAGGCACTACAGTGAACTTGAGGTTTTATTATGTAACTAGGTTACATAATAAAATAACATTTTGAACTATGAATTCAAATGACTGTTCCTACAGAAGACTACCTTCATTAAATTTTTTAAAATTATTAGGCTATAAGTTTTCAGATATTGACATATCTGAATATTTAACTACATAATCATTCACATATGGATATGTGAAGATATAAATGTGAATACATTTATATGGATAAGGCAACAAAAATTTAGGACAAGGTGAGAATGATCCTACATAAATTTCAGGCTTGCAGATTTTTCTAATATCAACTAGAAAGCCACTAAATAACTTTTATGTGAACATTAAGACTTAAGAGAGCTTACCATCTTTCCCCTCAGTATATGGTTATACCTTAGTGGAAAGAACTAGACATCAGGAGACATGGATTTTACCACTGATTTTCTATGTGATCACTTCTCTTTGCCTCCCTTTCTTATCTACAAAATGAGATTAATAATACCTTCCTCTACTAAACTCATAGGATTAGTAAAAAAAAAAAAAATAAACACTATGGAAACAAATGCAAAACATTAGGCTCTTTCGACAAAATGTGCTTCAAAAACACAAGGTGAAAGTATTTTCATTGTTTGCTGATGTTACCTTTGTAAGTACTGTAACTCAACAGCTCAGCCACATAAGAACTGAGCAGATGTTTAATTATATTTTGAGATGAATAAATTTGGAGAATCATAGAAAGTTGCACATGAAAAGACAGCAGCTGGAGGTCTGAGTATGGTTCAGTGTCCTTGATTTAATCTGGGTTCAAAAGCAAAGAGAAGAGCCCAGAGCCAGTATCTCCCACAGTGAAAAGACGATTGCTGAACATATGACCCCTGAACAACAGACTTCCCTCGCTGGCTTCCAACAAGGTGGTTGGTGATACCAAAAAAAATGCTACTGAGTTTGATTGCTCTAGTTTATTGTGTTGTTCAAATCATATTTCTAACAATAAGAAGCTCCTGTTACTAATTGCATCTTTCTATGTATGTCTGTACCTATGAAAGGTTTTCATTTTAATGAGTAATTTTAAAGAATAAAATCTGTAATCTATTTTGGTAGGTACCTTTACACTAATATGACCTCAAAAATCAATTCTATTTTTCCATAGTTTTAAAAAATTGCACATTACATTTTATATCATTTTTTTTGATTGAATTTCAGACTGACAAATTTCTAAAAAGTATTTATATTTTTCTTTTTGAGAATCAAACCTTTACTGACAAGACAGGTTAAATTTAATAAGATGAATATACTGAGTTTCATGTTAAAATGTCTGTAAAATAACATTAGTGGGTTTCTTCCCAGTTAGTATTTTGAAAAAAAAGCAAAATTATCACTGTATTTCCCATATTCCCTTATTTTGGCTACTTTATTGGATCCCTAAACCCAATGGTGCAGGTATCTCTACTCTTCCCTGATTCTTGACCACACTTTGATGCTTTAAATAGCTGGAGCTGTGAATTGATCCCTGTGGATACTCTCTCCAGTGCTACAGGTCACCATTCATGCCAACTTATCCCATGTTATTATGTGTCTATATTTTCTGATATATCTTCTACAGAGGTTGCACCAAATGTCCTTGGAGGCCTTCCTCTAGATCTCTTGCATATGGATATCAATTGAGATGTTCATTTATTCTTGTCTTTTCAATTATTTCAAGTGCTGGCAAGTGCTTCTCCAAATGAGTGATTATGTGGTAATCCACACTAGGGAGGGGAGAAGGAGATCCATGAACATCTATGTCCAAAGAAAATTTATTAAAAGATATTTTGGGGGGCCTAGAGTCAAAAAGACCTGAGTTCAAATTTGACATCAGACCCTTACTAGCTGTGTGACCCTGGGTAAGTCATTTAATCTCTGTTTGTCTCAGTTTTCTCATCTATAAAAAAGGCGATCCCCTTCTCATCTATAAAATAGAGATAACAACTACTACCTACTATTGCCTAGCTTTGTTGTGAAGATCAAATAAGATAACTGTTAAGTAATTAGCACAGTGCCTGGCACATAGTAAGTGCTATATAAATATTTGCTATTATTATTATAACTATTGTTAATTATTAAATTTCCTCATATGTAGAATGGGGATAATAATAGCACCTACCTATTGTGAAGATCAAATGAGTTAATAATGGGATAGCACTTAGCAACAGCACTTTGCATACAGTAAGCGCTACATAAACCTTACCTAAGTCAGCCATTTTTTACAGCTAACTAGGGATGGAAAAGCCCCATCTCTGGGGCTTCTGGTATTAGAGATGCTCCCCCTTTTTGAGGTTCCAGGATGATGGGGCAATTTGGGTGTTATCTGCTCCTGCTGTGTTCAGTTCTATCTCTGAGAATGGTATAGTAAATTTAAGATTGTACTTTCTATTATAGTTTTGTGCTACAATAATGAATGAGAGCACAAGAGTGGAATGTCCCCTAACTGACCCAAGGTTAAAAAATAAAGAGGAATATGAAGGATCTTCTCTAATGGTGCCAGGTGTAATGGGGCTCCTTGGGTCTATAAAGCTACTTAATCTATGATATTATTTTTCATCAAAGAGGGAACAACATTCTCAGCTGGTTTTAGGGGTTAAAGCAAAAAGCAACAGACAATTACAATTTATGGGATATATACTAATGATCAAATAAGTGCCAGGAGAATGGCCTAGGGTTATTCTCTCAAATGAGGAATCAAAGGACTCACAGAGGTAATACTCTCCCCTTTTAGGATGTGGAATGCTTACTCAGATTCCATAGGTAAGAGGAATAAACATAACATCCACAAAGACCTTACTTACTAATACAGCTACGTACAAATGTGTATATGAATGTATATACATTAGATCAAGCAACATTAACTCATATGCATTCCTCAGTGAAAGGAAGAATGAAATTACAGTAATTAGTACAGTGTGTGGCACATAGTAGGTGGTTACCTAAAGGTTCACTGACTGACTAAGTGCTTACTGATTTGCACTTAAGAAATTCCAGGGAGTAAAACTGCATCCTTTTATGTATGTAGAATAAGGAAAGGGCATAGAATTACAATGACCAGGAATTATGGAAGTCCTTACAGAAGTTAAACTTTTTCTGTGGACTATACAGTGGTCATCTCTAAGCTGGCTATGAGGGCAGATCATCTCTCTCATGATCTTAATACCTCCATCCTCAGCAAATGTTTGCTGGCAATATGCCACAGCCTATTCATGCTCCCCAGGAGCCTCTCCATGGCCTCTGGGCACCTAAAACTTCACATCTTTGGAAACGATAATATTCCACAACTTTCAACCACAAGGCATCACTAGATGCTAAGAAGATAGGCTGTTGTCTTAGTTTGGAGAAGTTTAGGTTCATTAAAAATATGGCATAATGTTCAAAGATAATTCAAACCTATTCCTCTCATGTTAATTTTGGGCCTACCTCATTACTTACCCACAGTGCCTGTACAATCCATCAAAAAGCATGTATTAAGCATCTACTATGTGAGAGGCTTTGTGCCAGGTGCTGGGGATACAAAGGCAAAAACAAAACCATCCCTGCATCTTTTTTTTTTCTAGTCATGCATGCCACTTTCCAAGCTGGATCACTTGCGATTCTGAATTGATTAAATGGTTACTCATGAGCTAGAATGATAGAACATCACTAGGAAAAGATTCGTGTTAAAATATGATCTTCTACAGCAGCAAGGAGTTGGAAGTCATTTTTAAAAAGCTTCATAGTTTTGCAAATGTAATAGAGCCTAACTTCTTCCTCTTCCTCTGATTAATATAAGGGTATAGGTCATTGTTCATCACTAGTGTATGTGTAAGATACATATACATACACACATACCCCAATGGACTAAATGTCCATCTAATTATGTGTTTTACTTCAATTTATTATTTTTTCACTATGATGCCAGTATCCTTTGAAGGACTATGGATTTCATCAAGGAGGCTTTATAGTTTTGGGGGACTGGATATAATTCATTTGTGTAAGATCTGAATAGGGGTATTTAGAGAACCTCATCAGCCACAGAGAAGCCTTCTGTTTGAACTCTGTACACGCCACCTTCTACTGATGAAAACCTTCATATTCATTCATGCAATGAAACATTTAGTAATAAGTTACAAATGCGTAAGGGCACCATGCTAAGAGCTAGAGATAGAAAGAAAAAGTAAAACAGTTCCTCCTCTCAAGGAGTTTCCATTCTACTGGGAGATACAACATATACTTAGCTAAGTCAATACAAAATATCTTGAAGGAGGTAAGAGTACCACAACCAGGAAATCAGGAAAGGGTTTACTTTGGAAGTAGAATCTCATCTGAGATTTGAAGGAATCTAGGAATTCTAAGAGGCAGAGAGATGGGAATAGCAATGAATGAGTTTAGGGGATATCTAGTAGGCCAATTTGGATTGGAACAAAGGAGACTACAGAAAAGAAACTTAGAAAAGCAGGTAGGAGCCAAGTGAGTATTATGGTCAGGCCTGTACTTTAAGATTATTTTGACTGCTATTTGGAAGGTGGACTGGAAAACAGAGAGACTAATTACCAGGTTATTATAGTACTGTAGGAAAGTGACCAGGCTCTGAGTTAAGATAGTGACTACAGATGTGTAAATAGGGGTATAATTGAGATAGACAGATTAGTATAGATTAGAAAAGAGAAGAGTCAAGGATGACTTTGAGGCTGAAAACATGGATCACCAGGATGCATTCAACATAATAGGTAAGTTGAGAAGAGGGCCAGACTTAGAGGGGTAGATCATGAGTTCTATGTGAGACAATGAGTTCCAGGTTCTCCTGGGACAAGCAGGTAGAGATATCTAGTATATAGCTGGTGATGTGGGTGAAGAAATGGAGGCAATGAGTTTAACTGTTTCTAGGAATTTCATTGTAAAAGGGAGAAAAGATACACACACACACACACACACACACACACACACATATAAACACACACACACATAGATAGATATGGGCAAGACGTTTTTATTCAGTTTAAGGGATGTATTTTTGCTTTTTGTGCATTTTATATGGATTCATGGAACCCTTACAATAACTGTGAGATACCCATGTAGTTCAGGGAGCATATGCATCTCTGTGTCTCTGCTGATGTTATGCCTAAAATGAATCTTCCAACAAAGCATCTATCATAGAATCTTGTGTGATTTTATTATATGTATGAGAGACATCTTGTTTTAGGAAAGCCTTTAAAGATACATTTTGTTCTACTAAGCTAAATGCTTTTAAATTTTAATTGTTTTAATTTTTTCAATTTTCCCCTTTGCTAAATTCTTTATTTTAATCGTCTTCTCCAACATGAGAAAATATTTAATTGCCATAACACTGTCTATTAACCTTACAATTTTATCATAGTGGTTTTCCCTTGGGTATCTGTACACTGCAACTAACAGCTCTTCTTTGCTCCCTAGAAAAACCTTTCCGTTTTCCTAACCTATTAACTACTTAGCTGCTTCTCAATAGTCTGCCTTTATCTTTAAACACAGGCACACTCCAGTATTCTCTTCTAAAGTACTTCAGGCTCAAAACAGATGTTAATTAAAAATGCTGATAAGAAACCAAAACACCTGTTGTTTCACCCTTAATTTGCTCAACCCTGGTCTGCTAAATCCCTGCCTTTATTTCAATCATTCTCTACAGCTTTTCTTCCATTCCAGCTGCAGTCTTCTCACACTAGTGGTCATTTAAACTTGAGAGCAAAGCTACATTTTATTGAGCAAATATATCAGTGTGTATATACACCCAAGTCAGCTCAAAGACAGGAAACCTGGTGACTTGCAGCTATGGTAAAGAATAAGCTTCTTTTTGACTGATAAACTGCAATTGTCTGGGTGTGATATTTCAACAGGGAAAATGGAGGGAATGAAACAATTTTAAAAATAGTTAAGGGAAGGAATAAACATTTATTAAGCGCCTACTATGTGGCAGGCACCATACGAGGTCATTTACAAATACTGTCTCATTTGATCTTCACAACAACCCCAAGAGATGGGTGTCATCGTTATCCTCATTACGTGACTTGTGCAGGTTCTCACAACCAGTCCAACCTGACTGAGGCCAGGTTAGAACTGAGGTCTTTTTGACTCCAGAGCCTGTGCTCTATCCACTGCATCATCTAGTTTCTCTAACCCCCCCCAACAGATAGCTCTTACTAGCTCCAGTATAACTCTTTTTAGTAGTAGAACAAAATTGGAAAAAGAGAAAGACTAGACCAGAATTCAACGTGGTCTTAATAAATTTAAGAAGTGGGTCCAATCAGAAAAGCAAAAGTCCATTAACAACAACTTCAGGAGACACTGCATCTGAATAAGAAACAAACTAATGTAAGACTGTACCTATGATAGGAAAAGGGTTAGGGATCACAGTGGATAAGCTGATCATGAGTCAGCATCACAGGACTCAAGCTACAAAAGTAAGTGGGATATCAAAGGTATAATTCGAAGTATAGGGGCAGCTAGGTGGTGCAGTGGATAGAGCATCAGTGCAGGAGTCAGGAGGACCTGAGTTCAAATCTCACCTCAGACACCTGATGCTCACTAGCTGACCTTGGGCAAGTCACTTAACCCCAATTGCCTCATCCTGGGTCATCTCCAGTCATCCTGATAAATATCTGGTCATTGGATTCAGATGGCTCTGGAGGAGAAGTAAGGCTGGTGACCTGCACAGCCCTCCCTGACCCAAAACAAAGTCAAGAACAAGTCATATCATTATTTCTCTGATGGCATGGTCTTCTTCGGCAATGAAGGACAAACATACACAATTAGAAGTATATTGAAAAGGAGACTAAGAGTTAATCTTCCATTATATTTTACTTTGGTTAGGACCTTCACTGGTAGTAATACTGGAATTCCATGTCCTTTTTTAGACTCCACAACTAAAGAAGGATTTGGAGGAAGTTCATAGGGGATGATCAGAACATTGGAAGTATGACCTATGAGTACAGTGCTCTACACTGTGAATGTAGACAGACATTTAAGGCATAAAAGGCCTTGACTCATAGCTTGTCTACAGGCTACATAACTCTTCTAAAACCTAGTCAGGAGTAGAAAAGCTGTAGCCTCAAGGTCGCAGGTTCCCCATCCCTGGCTAGGTGTTTAAGTCCTTCATTCTGAAAGGAAACTGAGATAAAGCAGAAATAGGAGTACTTTTACTGACGGCTGTAATTGTTTTCTTTGTCCTTTCTATACCATCTGACACCTACCACACACCTTTCTGAAACTTTCTTCATTTGATTTCCTGGACAAGGAAACTCTAAAGTATTCTAATGCCTCTCTTGAGGTAGATTCAGGGAAAGATTAATCATAAACAAAACAAACTCAAGCCTCAGCAGATGGAATGCGAATAAAGGTTTAAAAGGAAAGAAAGGAGGGTAAGAACTTGTTTTCCATTCTTGGCAAGGAAAAAAGAAGAGGGTCAAGGGAGCATAAGTGGATTGTATCAAGCATGAATCACTGGTGCTATGTATGTTCCTCTTTCAATACTCTCTTTTTTGTAAAGAGAGTTGGTGCAAAGACAGGAAAAAGCATAAGAGTATAAACTGGAGAGAAATACACAATTAGTGAACATTAGTATGAATGTAAAGGGTACAAACGCACCCATAAAGCTGAAAAGGATAGCAGAATGGATTAGCAAGCAGAATTCAACAATATGATGTTAATAAAAAACACATTTGTAAGATAAAAATTCATATAAAGTTAAAACTAGCAGACGAGTAAAATCTATAATGTATTAGCTGTACTCAAAATATCAAGAGTGAGCAATTATGATCTAAAACAAGGCAACAGCAAAAATAGACTTGATTAAAAGATACAAACAGGAAACTAAAATTAGGTTGAACAGTATCACAGGCAATGAATTAATATCAATAGTTAATATTATCATGTTATATATGCACCAAATGGCATAGCAAGTAAATATTTTTTTTCAAAAAGCTAAATGTGTTATGTGGAGAAAATGGATTGAAAAACCATAGTATCTGTGGAACTGAATGTGCCCTTGAAGTCCTTGATGAGGCTAGCAGCAACAACAACAACGAAATAAACAAGAAATCATATACCAGTCTATTGCCTTTGGGATAAATGAGGAAAACGCTATTCCATCAAACCATGTCTCATGCCTCTTACTAGAAGAGAAGAAACACTGTTCTATAGAGCACCAAAGTTCCTCCATTTATGGAAAAAGAAAAAGGTTTCTTTCAATGAAGTCTCCAGCCTTGCAGGAAGGAGAGAAATAATATGCCTTCAATTGCATGGACCTGTCTTCTTACCTAAATTGGTTAAGACCCTGAGACAATTTTATCCTGAGGCAAAACCCTATGGATATAAAAAAAATCAACCTAAACTCATTTCTCAATGATTAACAAACTTCCCCTCGGTCAAATCCTTTCCATCCCAATAATTCTGAATCCCCAGACATAATCATTTAAATCCCTTTCCCCTTCTTACATATGTGTGAAAGCATCCCACTATAAACTTACCTATTGCTTCTAAAGCTTACCTTTGCTTTCTGCAAAGCCTGCACCATACACAAAAAACCATACCATTATTTTAAATATTTTCCCCCTACTACTTCCATCTTCTGGCCCTCATTAGGGGGCCTGGCTCCTTCCTGATGAAATATGCTATCTTACTCACTATTTAACAAAATCTGAGGGGGAAAATGGAAAACAGTCTGGTAGAAATTATACAGAACAGCAATCTAACATAATATACCAAGGTAAATTCCAAATTAATATATGACTCAGATATAAAAAGTCACATGACAAACAAACAGAGGATAAAAGAAGTTTCTTGTTGGATCTATGGACTGAAGAGGTTATAACCAAACAAGTGATACAGTGAGTCACTAAAGATAAAAATAGGTAATATCGATTACATTATATGAAAATATTTTTGTTCATATAAAAGCAATATAATTAAATTGAGAAGGGAAATAGTTAAACTGGGCAAAAATCTTTGTGGCTAGTTTCTTTGATGAAGGTCTCATTTCCAAGATAAAAAAGGAATGGATTCAAATTTAGAAGAACAAGATTCATTTCTCAACCAGTAAAGGGTTAAAGGAGATGAAAAGGCAGTTTTCAAAGAAAGAAATCTAAGTTATCAGCTTATGAAAAAATGTTCAAAATCATTAATAGAGATGTGCAAAGTAAAGTAATCCTGAAGTTCCACCTCATATCCATCATATTAAAAAAGCTGACAAAAATGAAAATGACAAATATTGGAGATACTGTGGTAAAATTAATTAAACATTAAACACTGTTGAAGGAGTTGTGAATTTTTCCAGCCATTCTGGAAAGCAATATAGGGACTATATTAAAAAAATCACCAAATTTTGATCGATCAATACCAATACTAAGCCTATACTCAGATCAAAAAAAGAGGAAAAGGATCCATACAAACAAAAATATTCATTTCAGTTCTTTTTATTGGGGTGAAAAATTGGAAAGGAAGGGGGTACTCAGTCATGGAAAGATTATTTAATGTATAGCAAAGTGAGTAGAATGAAAAGAACAATTTGTTCAATGAAAACAACACTGTAAAGTGAACTTTGAAAAGACCTACAAATTCAGATCAACAGAATGACCAACCACGATTTCAGAGGACAGATAAAAAAATATGCTACGTATCTCCTGACAGATAGTGAATACAAGACAAATAATGAGACACACATTTTTGGACAAGGCCAATTCAGGAATATGTTTGCCTATCTCTATTTGTCATAAGGATTCTGTTTTTTTCTGTTTTTTTTTTCCTTTAGAGGGAGTGGAAAACACAAGAGGAAGAAAAAATGAACGTTTATTAATTTTGAAAAGTGAAATATAATAAAATTACATTAAAAAGAGGAATATCAATTTAATAGCTATATAGAAAATGATTTGAAGAGAGGAGAGACTGGAGGCATGAAGACTAATTAGGAAATTATCAACTTGTGCCTAATCTACCTGCCCCTACTGTACCACGTGAATCCTATCCTATGCTATAGACAATAGGATCAGTTACCATTCCCTGAATAATACAAATTATGTTGCCCTGCTTTCATTCTATTTTCTCTGACTGGAATGAATTCTCGTATCCCCATATGTACTTTCAGAGTACCTGAAGGCCTGCAAAGTGTTTTACATATATTACAACATTCGATCTTCACAACAACCCTGTGGGCTAGATATCACAGGTTTTATCATTCCCTTTCATAAATTTGGAAAGTGGGGTTCAGAAAAGTTAAATGATTTGCTCGTGGTCAGAGTCTCAGAGCTGGGATATGGAATCTAGTCTCTCCTGCCTGCAGATCCAAGGTTCTTTATACCATCTTCACTATTCTGAAATAATAGGTAGTGGGATACCAGTGTGGTATTTTACTAATTGGGCTGTGAAATGCTGCTCTTTACATTCACACATATGTATACAAATAGGGGCAGGTAGGTGGTAGAGAGGATAGAGAGTCAGGGATGGAGTAAGGAAGATTCATCTTCCTGAGTTCAAATCTGGCCTTAGAAACTTACTAGCTGTGTCACTTAACCCTGTTTGCCTCAGTTTCCTCACCTGTAAAAATGAGCCAGAGAAGGAAAATGGCAAACCACTCCAGTATCTTTGTCAAGAAAACCCCAAATAGGGTCACAAAGAGTCAAACAAGCCTGAAAAACAACTGAACAACAACATACAAACAACACAGAAAGAACATACTTAAAACTTCATAAATTACCAAAGAATTACAGAATTTGAGAAGTCATAGGGATCTGAGCCTAACTTATACTCGAAAGGAATCTAATACAGACCTGAAAAGCCATCATACAGCATTGGCTGAAAGACGTCCAAGGAGGGGGAAACCCACCGCCTCTCAAGGCAACCCATTCCACTTTTAGACAATTTTAATCATTAGGAAGTTTCTCCTGACATCAAGCCTCAATCTGTTCCTTTGCAATTTGTGCCAACTGCTCCTGGTTCTGTCCTCTGGGGCTAAACAGAACAAGCCTAATCCCTTTTCCACACAACAGCCTCTTAAATACTGGAAGACTGCATAGTGTCCCTCCTGAGATGTCTTTCCTCGAGGGTAAACATCTCCAATTGCTTCAGCTCTCAAGAGTCAGGCTCAAAGCTCTTCGCCATTCTCTCCAGTTTATATCCATGTTCTTCTTAGGCCATGGTGCCCACCACTGAACACAACACTCCAGGTGGAATCTGATGAGGGTAGAGTACAGTAAGACAATCCTCTCCTGGAAGCGAGGCCCCTCCCAATGCAGTCCAAGATTGCATTAGCATTTTTGGCTGCACAGACTCATATTGTTCTTGTGTTCTCTAAAACAATAAACTACTCATTTTGGCCACCACCCTAAATTCAGCTTATTTTGATCTTGCAATTAAGGTTATTAAACTACCTGAGCCCAAATGAAACAAAAGGTCTTCCTGAAATGCAAGAAGTTGTGAACCTTTATCTATATCGATGTGTCAGCTTTCCTTCTCTCATGCATCCTCCAACTCCCTCAGGTTTCCTCAGTCCAGCACCCTGAGACTTCCACATTCCCCAGTCCTCAACCCCCAGTCTGCTGCCTAATCTTTCCAGGTGGAAGTGGTGGAGGTCAAAATAGCAGCTGTATCTACCAAGACACAAAGCCATCGGAACCTTGAATCCTGGGGAAGGAATACAAGAAATGGTTGGTGAGGTCAGTCAGAGCAAAGAAATGGTTATGGAGGCCCCGCCCCTGCACATGAACCCTTCTTTGCTGCCAACTTAAAGTTAAGTATGCTGAGACTCCTCATGACAAGGAACAGCACGACATGAACAAATCAAATTAGAGAACCAGTGCCCTACTCTGTGCAAGCTCTACCATTTCTGCTTATTAAGGCCTTCCTTATCACAGATTTAGAGTGAAGTGATATTGGAAGTCATTTAGCTCAGCCCCTTCATCTGACTCCCTACCCTGTCTGCCCCAGATGCAGTTTCTACCCTACATATAGTCATTCTGTCAATAAACATTTACTAAACACCTCCTACGTGCCAGGCACTGTTATAAGCATGAGGTATACAAAGAAAGGTAAAAGACTGTCCCTACCATCATGGAGCTCAAAGTCTAACAGGGAACATAACATACAGACTGTGAATAAACAAGATATGCAGGATGAACTGCAGATAATCATAAATATGGGGATTTTTAGGGATATTAGGAAATACTTTGGTTAAAGGGAAAATTTTAACTGGGACTTGAAGGAAGTCAGGGAAGCCAGTAGACAGAAATGAAGAGGGAAAGCATTCCTGATTTGGACAGCAAGGAGGTCAATGCCCCTGATTTGCAGTGTATGGGGGAAGAAGGGGTAAGGTGTAATAAGACTAGGGAGATAGGAGGAGATCAGATTAGGAATGGTTTGACTGACAGATACATCCTGGAGGTCAAAGGGAACCACCGGCTTATTAAGTAGGGGAGATGCACTTTAGGAAGATCACTTTGACAGCTAAGTGTAGGATGAAGTACAGTAGAGATATGTGGGAAGAAGACCAATCAGGAGGCTACTGTCATAATCCAGGCATAAGGTGATGAGAGACTGCATGAGGATGGAGAAGGGAGAATTTGTGAGAGATGTGACAAGTTATACAAGAAAACAATTGTGAGAGTGATCTTTGCTGCAAGCCTGGGTGACTAAGAGGATGGTGGTACCCTCAATAGTAATAGGAAAATAAGGAAGAGGGGAGGGTTTGCAAGGAAAGATGAGTTCAGCTTTGTTTATGGAACATCCAGTGTGTTCTATCTGATAGGCAGTTGCAAATGTGAGGCTGGAGATCAGCAGAATGGTTAGGGCTAGATAAGTAGGCAGACTTGAAAATCATTGGCATAGAGATGATAACTGAATCCATGGGAAATGATGAGATCAACAAATGAAAAAATATAGGAGAAGAAGAGAGGAGGGACCAGGAAAGAGCCTTGCAGGCCATCTGGTTACTGAGCATGACCCAGATCAAAATCTAACAAAGAAGTATAAGAAGGAGCAGTCAGATAGGTAGGAGGAGAACCAGAAGAGAATATCATAGGATCAAGGAGCACAGGGTGAATGACAGTGTCAAAGACCACAGAGAGGTCAAGAAAGATGCAACTGAGAAAAGGTCATTAGATCTGGCAAATAAACAGGCTGTTTTTGGAGAATGAAACTTTGGAGAACAGAATTTCATGAAGATGAATGATGAGGTTGGAAGCCTCCTGTAAGGCGGAAAAGGAGATGTAGGCATATGTTGTCAATGGCCTTCTTTGGTGATAAAAGGGAGGAGAGATATGTGATAACAGCTAGCAGGGATGGATAGATCAAGTGAGGGTTTTTTCTTAAGAATGGGGGAGGTATGCTCATATCTATAGGTGGTAGGGAAGTAGCCAGTAGACAGAGACTAAAGATAAGTGAGAATGAGGAAGTTAGAGTGGGCAATGTCCCAGAAAAGACAGGTAGAATAGGATCATTTGTGCATGGAGAGGGGTTTGCCTTGGCATTATGTGAGTCAGGGGTAAAGGAAGCAATAGTGGCAGAAGGCATCTAGGAAATGGGAGATAAGGGGGAGGGGAGAATAGGGAACTCCTGCCAAATGGCCTGTTTTTTTTTCTGTAAAATGTGAGGCAAGGTTTTCAGCTGAAAAGATGGGAGAAGTCGGAGTATGGGAGGTCTGGGGAGAGACGAGTACTGAATTTTGCAAGCTTTTTCTGCATTAATTTATCTTGTGGTTGTTCTAATTTAAAAAATTATTAATTATGCCATTTTCCTTGTGTTGAACAATATTTGCATCCCTGCTATAACTCTTGCTGTTTTTGTCTTTTTGCTGGTGTTTTACTTAAAACATGAACATTAATATTCTTTAATTCTATAGTTCTTATCCTTTATTATTCCTCTCTGATTTTTGTACTAAAACTCTTTTTGTATTATAAACTCCATCTTTAATCTCTGTGCTGTTTAACTGGCTAGCCTTTCTCTTTGCTCTTCAATCTTAGAATCCAAAGTTCTCTTCAAAGCTCTGTCCAAGAGCCATCCTCTAGATGAAGCTTTTCCTGGTCTTCCTAGCTTTTTTCCCCAACCCCCCAATCCCTCTCCCCACCCCCTGCCAGTTTCTCTGTATTGTAGACTCAGGCATAATTGCTACAAGATCCTTTGTGAGTAGGAGCATTTGAAGACCCTCACTGTTGATTTGTGCTTAATACAGGATCTGGCACTGGGTTGCTTAGGTAAGCCTCTAGAGCCTTCTTTCATCCCTCACCTGATGTCAGTATCAGTGGAGCACTATATCTATTATAATCCTGTATAATTTTAACATCTGAGTGGAGGTGTCTTGTTGGAGGAGATTCTTCAAGGGTGCATTTCATTTTGGAGGAAAGACAACAAGCATTTATTAAGAACCTATTATATGCTGGGAATTGTCGCAAGTGCTTTACAAATATTATCTTATCTGAACCTCACAACCACTGAGGCAGATGGGGGGACAGCGGCTCGGTTTGGAGTCAGGAAGACATGAGTCCAAATCCTGCCTCAGAAATTTACTAGCTGTGGGTCTCTGGGCAAATCACTTAACCTCTGTTTGCCTCAGTTTCCTCATCTGTAAAATAGGGATCATAATAGCACCTACCTCCCAAGGTTGCTGTGAGGATGAGATAGTGTTTACACAAACATAGTACCAGGTACACAGTGAGTACTATAAACATGTCATCATCATCTTCACCATTATTATTGTCATCCTCATATTGGTTATTGTTGTTCGGTCTGTTTTCAGCTGAGTCCAACTCTTCCTGACACCATTTGGAGTTTTCTTGGAAAAGACACTGGAGTCGTTCACCATTTCATTCTCTAGCTCATTTTGCAGATGAGGGAATCAGGGTTCAGTTTCTTGCTCAGGGTCATATGACTGGTAACTGTCTGAGGTCAGATTTGAACTCAGGTGTTTCTGACTCCAGACCCTATGCTCTATCCATTGTGTCACCTAACTGCCCCATTCCTATATTACATTTGAGAAAACTGAAGCAGAGAGAGGTTGAGTGACTTGCCCAGCTAGTAAGTGAGTTCAGATTTGAACTCAGGGTGTTTCTGACTCCAGGCCCCATGCTCTATCTACTAAGACACCCAGCTCCTTTACTGAGTCCAATATTTGTTTGAAAAAAAATCAATAAATGTAAAATATGATCAGATCTTATATTTTCTATATATCACAGTCAATTAAGTAAAGATGGTCTCTTGTAGAAAATCATTGGCCAACCCTGCTTATTAGCCTCACCCCTAACCCTAAAGAATGCCTTTGACATGGGCATAAGCCAATCTCATTGGCTTATACAAAAATAAGAATAGGGGACAGTAGTTAACTACATCTCAGTCAGTTATTTGGGGGACAGTAAACATGTCTTTTGTCATCTTTTTCTTTCTTTTTGAATCTCTCCCTTTTTGAAATATCTTGAAAATAGAACCCCTATTGCTTTAAAAATCAGGGCATCTCTAGCATGAACTTCTGAAAGACAATCTATTGTAGTGGAAAGAGAATTGCTTGGGAGCAGAAAAGCTACTTTCAAATCCCAGCTCTGCTACTGACTAAACTGGGCAAGTCATTTAACCTTGGTGGGCCTCCGTTTTCCTCAAATGTCAAGCTGGAGGCTAGACTAGAAGATCCCTGAGATCTCTTTTCTAAATTTTTGTACATGTAAATTTCTATACATCAGGACCAGACACTCCTCTTCCCTTCATTTTAAATACCATTTCAACTTCTTCCCCATAGCCCTCTGAGCACATACTCTGTGATGTCTATAGCTTTTGATGATGCTGATTCCTCCCTCAGCTTCTATGACAGTGCCATCTCCTCATCTTTCTCCTACCTATCCAAACACTACTCACTTTGATTTGCTTGATGTGGGGACCCTAGGACCCCATAGCTAAGCCCGGAGGGACCCAAAGGCTCTTTCCTAATTCCTCTTTTCTTTTCTCTCTGTAGTCTCTCTGTTGGTGACCTCACCAACTTCCATAAGTTCAGTTACCTAGATACTAATAATCCCCAAATCCAATTCCAATCCATCTCCTGAACTCCAGTTCTCCACGGTCTTCTGGACACCTCTGTCTGGATGTTTCACTGGCATTGCAAACTCAACATATAAAACAGAACTGAATGATCATCTTTCCCACTTTGCCTGCTCCTCCTCCTAAATTTCCTGTGTCTGTTGACGAGGTCACCAACAAGCTCTATAACCTTGGATTCAATCTCTTTTCTTACCTTCCCCCGTCCAATCAGTTGCCAAATTTTGTCAATTTCCCCTAAATACACAGAGTGCCTTGCCTGATAAATCCTCATTGAATTGGAAGATAATGTTTCTCATGGCCGTCCCATTATCTTTATACACATGGTCACCATTTTAGTTCAAGCCCTCATCATTTCATTCCTTGACTATTTTAAGTGCTTCTTAATTGGTTTCTCTGATTCCAATCTCTTTCCCTCTTCAATCCTTTCTCCACATAGATGCTAAAATAATCGTCCTAAGGCACAGAACCAGCCCAACTGGACTACTGGCTGGTCTCTGAATTTGGCATATTTCCTTTCTCCATGTGCAAGCCATCTCCTATGCCTAGAATTCACCTCCAAGTCTCAGAATCCTTCTTGTCCTCCTTTAAGGCAGCTGCCACACCCTTTGTGAAACCTTCCTGGACTCCCCCAATTATTGTTCTTTCTACCATTAAACTGCACTGTTTACAGTAATATATGTATATTGTGTATATATATATATAACAATTATATTCTATATAATTATATGTAAATATTATATATCTCAAATAGAATACTGTCTTCTTGAGGGCAAGAACAGTTTCATTTCTTTTCTCTATCTCTCAGAACCTAGCAAAGTGCCTCGTCCATAATGTTGTTGTTCAGTTATTTTTTCAGTCATGTCTGACTCTTCTTGACCCCATTTAGGATTATCTTGGTAAAGAAATTGTAGTGGTTTGCCATTTCCTTCTCCAGCTCCTTTCTACAGGTGAGGAAACTGAGGCAAACAGGGTAGAATGATTTGCCCAGGGTCACATAGTTAGTAAATGTTTGAGGCCAGATTTGATATCTGAGGCCAGACAAGTCCTCCTGACTCCAGGTTTGGCACTCTATCCACTGTGCCACCTAGCTGCCCTTTGGCCATAATAGGTGCATAATAAATGTTGTGTTTGCTTTGAAATGAATGGCAAGGAAATTAAGGCCATGAGATTTCTTTGGGCCACCTCAGTGTAGAGTTGTAGTGAATCACTCTTAAGAAAATGAGTGTTTCAATAAAAATTGTGAATATTAGGGGTTGCTACGCAGTTAGATTTCAATTGATCCTAATAGGACCTCAGTAAAAATTGAGGAGACCAGCAACAATATTTCTAAGAATTCAATGGGCTCAGTGAGAAGCATTCACAAGACAATGCTAAGTGGGCACAGTACTGAATTATTATATGCATGTACATGCAAATTCCAAAGCATTTTTACAAATAATCACACTTATTTAGCAAGCTGATCCTAAAAGCTAAATAGCACTTCAGATGATCTCTAAATTCAATGGAGATTCCATGTGAGAGGAGTAGTGAGTTCCATCAGAAATCAAGTAAAAAATTGGTGGGACCCTAGAAATATCTTTCTGTATGTGGAATATGTTTTATAGATTTTTAAAGGAGATAGCTCTATCGTTTTAATTTCTTAATTTTCACCTCCTCCCATACTTAAGTACCCATGGCATCTTTGACTCATATTTCTCATAGATATCTCTCCTAAAATGTTCTCTTCATTGAGAATCATCACCAGATTACAATTTGGCCTCCTGTAATCTGACACTAAAAATGAACATCACATCTCAGAGACATCATTCATATTATTTAAAGAGGCTGGAATTAGGTATTAATATAATGCTACACTAGTGGATTAATACTGCTGTTTCAGTTATTTTCAGTTATACTGTAGATGTGATGGTGATCTTGAACATATTATGCCTTTATGTACCATGGGAAAAGGAAGCTAAGTCAACTTTTTGTTGATTTTTGGAAAAATGCATTATGAAAATGAAAGAGCTGTTTTAAAAAACATAATCACTGTGAATAACTGAACAACTCAGGGAAAGCTGAATGTTTGAAAAGGTTTTAAACAATGTTACACATCAATTCAACTTTTTAAAAATTCCCAACAAATAAATGTTATATACATGACAAATAGACATGGTTATGGTCTTTCCTGATTAAAGATGGATTGGCTTTCAAATTCAACCACTCCAATATTCCTGGAGCCCAGAAATAATGACAAGTCCTTAGGAAACATTCATTGTGCTAACCCACCATGATTCTGTCTTTAAAGCCCCTGAATTTCAGTCATATATTTCTAATCCATAGACTAGGTAATACTCAATTCCACATATCTGTGGAATTCAATGAAACAAGCCCCAGAGGCCTAAAATCAACAGCAAGTTAAATAATTTAACTTGACTGCTTGGGATCATGCAAAAATTCACAGGTTATGGTAGACATTGTTTTCTTTGAAGAGGCAAGTAGAACCTTGAGTTAGCACTCATTATTTGAGAAATATTCTAATCTCCTCTGGACTATTTTATTTCTGTTAAGTTTGAGTAAATAAGGAAAGGCTAAAAGGTATTAGGTTGCTCCTACCTACATGGTATCTAACATTAAATAAAAGTAAAAATCTAAATTAATTATCTAGATTTTTCTAAATACATTTGATGGCATACAGAGTACTCCAAATTTGCTTATTGATTTTCAAATTCCACATAGCATGCACAGCCTTTACTTTTAAGTTCTTAGCTATCTATTAGATCTACAAAAGCAATCAAAATTTTTAAATAAATTATAGGTTGTATATTTTTCTGTACAAACTTCTACAACCTCAAACAGGGTGGAAAAATTGAAAAAAATAGACTCTCTCCTTTAGTTTAAAAATTGTTTGTAAGTGATAACAGCCTAGAACCACTAAAACTCTCTTAAAAGCCACAATTTGTGCATATTCTATACCTGATCTCTAGAGCAGCTAGGTGGCACAGCAGATAGAGTTCCTGGCCTGGACTCAGGAAGACTCATCTTCATGAGTTCCAATCTGGCCTCAGACAGCTTGTGAGCTGTGTGATCCTGGGCAAGTCACTTAACTTGCCTCAAGTTAACAAGTCACTTAAGTCTGCCTCAGTACCTCATCTGTAATATGAGCTGGAGAAGGAAACGGCAAACCACTCTAGTATCTTTGCCAACAAAACCTCAAAATGGGATTGGGAAGACTTTACAACATACATAACATACAATAAGATTTATAACTTCTTAACAAAGCCCATCCTCTTTGCATTGCTTTGATGCAGTTTCAGCATTTTAATGTAGGCTAATAGACCAATAACACCTCTTTTACGGATAGCCTTAATACAGGCTATTCTAGGCAGAGATATACTGAAACTAACAAACCTTTGTTTGGCAGAGTGAAGACAAACTTTCCTTGTACTCCTTTGTTTTCATATCTGCCAACTTAGAAATATACTTCCTGCTTAAAAAAATGAAAGAGCCATAAGTGAGTGCCAATCTAGGGCTGGGAGTCAAGAACTGCCTTGAAGGATTCCTTATAGATGTTCCACATTTGCAGGTGCAGCTCATTCTTTGATTAAAAATGGCCTTTTACTCAGCTTCTCGAGTGTCACTCACAAAGTAAGAGTTAAAGTGAGAGAGAGAGAAGGAGAGAGGAGAGAACAATTAGGTCCTGAATAGCCAACACAGCATGGGTAAGTTTCATGCATCAGGAAGGAAAAGTAAAAATAATGAATATTTGAATAGATCAAAGAAAAGCCATAATTCCACTACACAAGGTAAGTCCTAATGAGAAGACAGAAATATCTTTATTCCCAGAAATATCTTTATTATAACTCTTACCTCTCTATCCTTATGTTGCATTAGCCTTTTTTATCTGAAACAAATGATTGACACATTTTAACGATGGAAATAAATTTAAATGAGGGAATAAACTAAGTTGGAATTAATAGGGATATTATTAAAGTTGCTATTCAAATTTTTGTTTTATTTAATGCCAAGAACACTGGCCAAGGAATCAAAATAATTGGATTCTAGTTCCAGCTTTGCCTTGGTTTTACTTTTGACAAGTCAATAACCTCTCTATATCTAATTTTCTAATTAATAAAGTGAAAGGGTAGGACTAGGCGATTTCTGAAGTTTTTCTTCTAGCTCTTAAAATCTACGACTTTTTCATATAAGGATGCAGTCAAAAATTTTTAAGCTATTACATCAGAGAGAAAAATACAAGGAATGTAAGCAAATATGGAGGATCAGTAATCTGATATAATTGAAAATAAGTAAAACTGGATAAAATTCTTAATTTTTATGAAATTTAGACTTTCAACGCTATTTTAAAACCAAAATCAACGTTATATTAACGATTCAGAACTATTCATCTCTGTCATACTATTCTCTTAAGCTTAAAGGTTCTTATTTATACTTTCACCTCTTTTTTTTTTTCTCTTGCTCCATCTGAACAGAGGTAGGTTAGTAGCAGTATGGACACCCCTTGGAGAATTAAACTAAATTCTACCTCAACCTGAGTAAAATAAGATGGTGACTTTCTTATGGAAATATTATAATGACTCAAGTCCTTGTAAATTTTTTCCAGTCTCTGATTCTTAAGAAAAATTCACATAATTATTTTATTAATAAAAAATGTGAGTTCATGAAGTTACACTCACATAGAACTTCACATTCAAGATTCTTAGGAATTCTCGTAAGTGATCATTTAGAATAAGAGTATATTTAACAAGCAGATGGGTTAACAACTATTTCTAATTACAAAGCAGTTTCTTTTTTGCCATTTAGGCATGTCTGCACAGTGGACAAACAATAATAAAATATTTTTTTCTATTTTGTAACAAAATGCACATTATCTCTAAGTATAAAGTTTCTTTTTAAAAAGATTTAAAATATTTCCTTTAGTGTACAGTTTGTATCCTTTCTTATTAGCTTTAAATATTGCTATCTGTTCTATGCCATCCACCTACTAAGATAACATATCCTATTGATGAAACCAATAAACCCTTGTATTTACCAAGGATTATTGCTCTAAGAAATGAAAAACTCTCATAAAATTATTAGAAATAATTTAAATATTTATCTCATGAAGCATAGTATTCCAATTTTATACAAGCAACATTCTGAAGAAATGACATATCCATTTGCAATTTGGAGCTTCTATTTCATTCAACCCTTTAATTTTTTTGTAGAGCTTATGATCTGTGTTATTTGAGGGAATGTCCAACTCCCTCAAATCACAGATCCATCCAAGAAGTGAAGGATTACAGTATCTATGTGTTTGTTAGTTTATTTTCTTATTGCAAATAATGTTGCCATGAAAATTTCTAAACATAGGATTAGTCAACAACTTTCTTGTCATATAAACATAGTAGTGGGATCTCTGGGTCAAAGAGTGTGAACCATTTAGTAACTTTTCTTGCATCATTACAAAATGTTTTTCAGAACAGCTGAACTAGTTCTGAAACTCCAGCAGGGAATGGAGATTTCTTCCCTTCATCCTTCTGACAATGAGTGTTCCTATCCTATAACCTTTTTGCTAGCATTAGGAGGATCTAGGGCTCTTTCCATTGCCATATCTTGTAGGAAGTTGCATTCAGAACCAAAGTAAGACTTTCCCAGCTCTGTGACCCTATTAAGTAGATCTTGGCATCACAATTAGAGCACTGGATTAAGTAAGAAGACTTGGCTTCCAGCTGTGCTTCGGTTACTACCAAGTTATGAGACCTTAGACAAATCCCCTAATTTCTCTAGACTTCTTTCTCAATATGGAAAATGAAGCAGATATAGTAGGAGATCTTTAAAGTCCCTGTAAGTTTTCATTCTTCTACTTAGATGCTATACACTGTATTTTCGTCTTTCAATTTGTGAAAAAATTATTACCTATGTTTACAAAAAAACATTTCCCTAGTAAAATGAACAATCCTAAATGTGTCACCAGAAAGGAGACACTTGTTCTATACTTTAAACCATAAGACATTATACTGTAAAAGCTGAGCTTGGGTTTAGATTATGAATGATGTTATCAAAGCAATTTATTACACTTATAGCAAAAAAACAGACAGTTAAGAAATTTCCCCACTGCTAAAAGATCAGTGATATCAAACTCAAACAGAAGCAGGGGTAGCACTAAATCTACATAAGGATCATTGCAGCCCATGTTGACTCTGTTGTTGTTTAGTGTTTTTCAATCATGTCCAAATCTTTGTTACCCCATCTGGAGTCTTCTTGGCAAAGATACTGGGGTGGTTTGCCATTTCCTTCTCCAGCTCATCTTGCAGATGGGGAAACTGAGGCAAACAGTGTTAATTGACTTGCTCAGGGTCACACAGTTAATCAATGTCAGAGGTTGGATTTGAACTCAGGAAGATGAGTCTTCCTGACTCTGTATATTAACATTATCTATGTTCTATTGTATTTTTCATATATTTGTAAAAACATTTCCTAATTACATTTTAATCTGGTTCCATGATGGTAGCATTCGACATCTCTAGAGTAAAAACTAATTTTTTAAAATTTATTTATTTAACTTTTAACATTCATTTTCACAAAATTTGGGGTTCCAAATTTTCTCCCCATTTCTCCCCTTCCCCCTCCCCAAAACGCCAAGCTTTTTAATTGCCCCTATCACCAATCTGCCCTCTCTTCTAACATCCCTCCCTTCCCTTGTCCCCATCTTCTCTTTTGTCCTGTAGGGCAAGATAACTTTCTATACCCCATTACCTGTATTTCTTATTTCCTAGTAGTAAGAACAATACTCAACAGTTGTTCCTAAAACTTTGACTTCCAACTTGTCTCCATCCCTCTCTCCCCACCCATTCCTTTTGGGAAGCAAGCAATTCAATATACGCCATATTTCTGTAGTTTTGCAAATGACTTCCATAATAGTCATGTTATGTAAAACTAACTATATTTCCCTCCATCCTATCCTGCCCCCCAATTGCTTCTGTTCTCTCTTTGGATCCTGTCCCTCCCCAAGAGTGTTGACCTCAAATTGCTCCCTCCTCCCACTGCCCTCCCCTCCATCATCCCCCCTACCTCTCCTATCCCCTTCTCCCCCACTTTCCTGTGCTGTAAGATAGGTTTTCATACCAAAATGATTGTGCATTTTATTCCTTCCTTTAGTCAAATGTGATGAGAGTAAGCTTCATGTTTTTCTGTCACCTCCCCTCTTTTTCCCTCCACTGAAAACTCTTTTGCTTGCCTCTTTTATGAGAGATAATTTGCCCCATTCCAATACTCCCTTTCTCCTCCCAATATATTTCTCTCTCACTGCTTAATTTTATTTTTTAAAGATATGATCCCATCCTATTCAGCTCACTCTGTGCTTTGTCTGTGCATGTGTGTGTGTGTGCATGTGTGTGCGTGTGTGTGTGTGTGTGTAATCCCACCAACTACCCAGATACTGAAAAGTTTCAAGAGTTACAAATATTGTCTTTCCATGTAGGAATGTAAACAGTTCAACTTTAGTAAGTCCCTTATGACTTCTCTTTGCTGTTTACCTTTTCATGCTTCTCTTTATTCTTGTGTTTGAAGGTCAAATTTTCTTTTCAGCTCTGGTCTTTTCATCAAGAATGCTTGAAAGTCCTCTATTTCATTGAAAGCCAATGTTTTTCCCTGAAGTATTATACTCAGTTTTGTTGGTTAGGTGATTCTTGGTTTTAGTCCTAGTTCCTTTGACTTCTGGAATATTGTATTCCATGCCCTTCTATCCCTTAATGTAGAAGCTCCTAGATCTTGTGTTACCCTGATTGTATTTCCACAATACTTGAATTGTTTCTTTCTAGCTGCTTGCAATATTTTCTCCTTGACCTGGGAACTCTGGAATTTGGCCACAATGTTCCTAGGAGTTTCTCTTTTTAGATCTCTTTCTGGTGGTGATTGGTGGATTCTTTCAATATTTATTTTGCCCTCTGGTTCTAGAATATCAGGGCAGTTTTCCTTGATAATTTCATGAAAGATGATGTCTAGGCTCTTTTTTTGATCATGACTTTCAGGTAGGCCCATAATTTTTAAATTGTCTCTCCTAGATCTATTTTCCAGGACAGTTGTTTTTCCAATGAGATATTTCACATTATCTTCCATTTTTTCATTCTTTTGGTTTTGTTTTGTGATTTCTTGGTTTCACATAAAGTCATTAGCCTCCATCTGTTCCATTCTAATTCTGAAAGAACTATTTTCTTCAGTGAGCTTTTGAACCTCCTTTTCCATTTGGCTAATTCTGCTTTTGAAAGCATTCTTCTTCTCATTGGCTTTTTGAACCTCTTTTGCCAATTGAGTTAGCCTATTTTTCAAGGTGTTATTTTCTTCAGCATTTTTTTGGGTCTCTTTTAGCAAAGTGTTGACCTGCTTGTCATGCTTTTCTTTCATCTCTCTCATTTCTCTTTCCAGTTTTTCCTCCACCTCTCTAACTTGACTTTCAAAATCCTTTTTGAGCTCTTCCATGGCCTGATCCCACTGAATATTTATTTTGGGTGTTTGGGATACAGAAGCCTTGACTTTTATGTCTTTCCCTGATGGTAAGCATTGTTCTTCCTCATCTGAAAGGATGGGAGGAGATATCTGTTCACCAAGAAAGCAGCCTTCTATGGTCTTACTTTTTTTCCCTTTTTTGGGCATTTTCCCAATCCGTTACTTGACTTTTAGATCCTTTGTCAAGAGTAGGGTATAATCTGGGAATCTGTGAAATCTCAGTTCCTCCAAGATGGCACAATCAAGCGTGTACTGGTCTGCATGCAGAGAGGGATTTCTGTGCCCAGAATCTTAGCAGATACCTCTCCACAGCCACTTGGGCTCCAGTTCCGATAAAGTCTGCACTGGGGGCTGATTTTCAGATAAGCTGGATGGGCAGGGCCACCATTCAGTGTGAAACAAAGACCAGCTCTCCCAGGGCCTCCACCAAGGGCTGAGGTAAGACTCAGCTTTTCAATGCCCCCAGCGGTTTTTAATGCTCCAACAATGGAGTTTCCCTTACGGGCTGCTGTGCACCCTCTGTGGCTGCTGGCTGCTGCCTGCTGCTGGAGCTATGGGAAAGCCCTTCTCCCTTCCTGGCTTGCTGATTAAACCCCATCTCTGGCCTTTGGTGCCTGTGGGCCAAGGGATCTGAGGACCTGCTACTGCGACTGGAGATTTGCCCCCGAGGTGTCCTCCTCCCAGAGTCTTGCCACGCCTGTGCCACCGCTCAGCCAAGGCTGGGCTGGGCTCCGTGCTTGGCAACTGATGTTTCCGTGGGCCTTTCAGGTCACCGTGGGCTGGAAATCTCCTGCACTCCAATGTTCTCTACTTCTGCTGCTCCAAAATTTGTTGAGAGTCCCTCTCTACAGGTATTTTATGGCTGTGGGGAGGACCCTGCGTAAGCGTGTCTTTCTAGTCTGCCATCTTGGCTCCGCCCCTAAAACAAATTTTAAGAAGCCATACAATGATTCAAAATCTATCTTTCTATTGTTAGTCATTCACATGATAACTTTAGTGTTTCATCCTAGGCTAAAGACTAGACACCTGTGATTTCATTGGTAAAAAGAACTTCCAAGAGAGGAAACTTCTTCCACCAATGCAAGTCAGGCACTTTCTCTGAGCTGTCCTAGAGAGTTGCCTTGAGCACTGAAAGGTTAAGTGACTTCCATGCCAAGAGTCGCACAGTCAATAATATATCAGAAGCAGGACTTAAATTCAGGACTTCCAGGCCAGTTCTCTACCCTCTGTGCTATGCTGCTGCCTCTTTTTCATGCCAGGTAAAACTAAAATCTTGGGAGATTTTTAAAAGACTTATTAAGTAAACCAAATTGAAAATCAAGTCTAATTGACTAACTGTAGATTCTTGGGTTAATCACTTATTTTCTTTGTGTTTTCTCATCTGGAAGATGATGGAATTGAATCATATCTCCATGATTCCTTCCAGTTCTAAAATTCTATTGTCAGTATCTTTTTTACCACACAAGGCTTCTTCTTTATGAACATTGCTTCCTTGGGTAACACAGAAGTGCATATGAGTAGGAAAGGGATGTAAGGAGGAAAAATTTCCTAATCTTTGCATTTCTACCTCCTCTATTAGAAGCACGGGGTCATAAAGTTAGACCTGAAAGGTGTCTTAGATGCCACTGAGTCCAACACACTTGTTTTACAGATGAGTAAAATGAGGTTGAGAGATAGTGATTTGTCCAGGGTATACAGCTAGTAAATTATCTGAGGCTGGATTTGAATTCAGGTCCTCCAGACTCCAGGCCCAGTGCCCTCTCTACTGTACCACCACACAGATTCAAAATGCTCTATATACATGACCTCATCTGATCCTTCCACAGATACCCTATGAGGAAACTACAATCCTTTGTGGCTTAGGCAATTAAATGACTTGCCCATGGTCATACAACTCATATGTGTCAGAGGCAGGACTCAAATTCAGGTCTTTCTGATTTGAAGTTTAGTACTCTACCAAGCATGAGGTCATATTCCTATGTCTAAATAGATATTCAATAGGTCAACTATTTCAACCCTTACAAAAGTAAGGAATAAATATGACTAATTTCATTTGATTTGACCTGATATGCACTGAAGTGGGTGAATTTTTAAAACTACAGCATAGTTTTACTAGTAAGTACTTTAAGACCTCAAGGGCGAAAAATATAACAAAGAAATATACTAACTTTAACAATTAAAAAAACTGTTCAGTTTAACTTGTTCAAGTTAAAAAAAAAGATCACAAAACTTTTGGACTAGAATTGAATCATAAAACCCTTACAATATTTGGTGGAACATCTGGAGCAACTCCTTGAGGCTACTGCATTTAAGGATATAGAACTGGTCAGTATTATCTTTGGCTAGAGAAACCAAGATCTTGAAAGCATAAAATCTTGCCTAAACTTGAATAGGAAGATAGTGGTTGAGACTTAAGATTTCTTGGACCTGTGTGGAGATCAGTAGGGCACAGTCTTCTGGGCACAAAGTTCAAAGTGGTGAGAACTATGATTTGCATATTTTCTGGAGTAAAGATTAGAAACCAGCAAAATAAAAGAAAGGCCAAAACAAAACAAAAAAAGTAACTCTCTGACCCTAAGTTTAAGAAACCCAGACACCATGCAAACATGCGGTGCTGCTATAGAAGCACTGCCAAGATGTTGCCTTATACTAACATTAAAAGTTGTTGTGCTTGCTCCTGACTTAGATATTTAGTAGCTTTTCTCACAATTACATGTTAAAGTAATGAACAATCAAATGAAAATACAGAGGGGATGCTATACTCATAATTCACTAAAGTAAAAAAGGCACTTGACCTGTTCCTTTCCCCTCTAAGAAGAGGACAAACTTGGCAGTCGTTTAAACAAAAAAAATGTGTCTGATTTAGCAATCTCTTTTAATTTTCTCTGTATTTAATCTTCCCCCTCCTTAATACTTATGTGTGGCCTACAGTCAGAAGAATTAATAAAAATCATTATACCCAGGGCAGTAGTAAGATACAGAAAAAATAAATAAAAATCTAGTACATTTGTGGGTTGGGGAGGAAGGACAGTTACAGAAGCAACCACATACATGGAAAAGCTAGTCTTACATTTAATCCCAACAACTCTGTAGCCACTCACAGAATGCTATACTAAAGGCAGAATTCCACCACTACATTAGGTAAAATAAATCAATACCCTCTAAAGTCCCATATTTGCAGATTATGTGAAATTCAACATCCCAAAGCCACAGCAGCAGGATTTCTATGAGATGAGCCAGAAAAAAGAATTTAAACTTTTTTATCATTCATCTTTTCATAGTCCAGTCGTCTCAGAGGCAGACTCCTAGACTGAGAAACATGAAAAATAAAAGAGCATCTATTTCAATTTGCATGTGGTTGTTCTCATTCTCTTTCCTTCCTTCCTTTGTTACCCAATACCTTCTCCATTCTGGAGAATTCCACCAAGTTCTGGATAACTGAGGTAATGAATCTCAAACAGATTTTTTACAACTACCTAAGTTAAAATATGAATAGAAGTCTCATATGTTACTGGCACTTGCTGACTTATATTTGACTCATCCAATATGAAGTCACTTCAAATGCATTAACACTGAGTCATTTAGAAAAAGTATTCAACTGAAGTCCACATTCTAGCAACATATGAACACACTTCAGAACCTTTAAGGATATTTTGTTTTTCACAGCCTTTTATCACTAGTCAAAGTTAAAAACACCACATTAAAAACAGAAGTCTAATTATGAAAAATGAAAAACTACAGCACAGTGTTTTTTTCCCATATATCTTGATCCGGTGTACAAAGTACCTGAACAAATAATAAGTATTCATGCCAATTCAAAGTTTCTTTGTGTCCTTTTTTTTTTTTTTTTTTTTGGCGGGGAAGAGGGGAAGGAGGGGGTAATTAAAGAGTGAGTAGGTAGACAAAGGGCAAAGACCGCCATTCACTCTATTCTGTACTAGGTGAAAGTTTCCAGTAATCATTTTGCATAGAGGATGTAAAATAAAAACGAAACTCATATTTATACAATGCTTTCAAGTTTACAAATCACTTTTTTTCATACTACCTTCCTAGAAGGTAGGTAATATGAAAGTATTAATATCCCTATTTTACAGAGGAGGAAACAGACTGTCTAAGGTTAAATAATTTGTCCCTGATTACTCAGCTAGTAAATATCTGAAAGGAGATCTGAACCCAGGTGTTCCAACTCTAGGTTCAGCATTCTATCACACTATTAAATGACAGAATTATTTTGTATTTACTTATCTTCATGTATGTTCTTTTCTCCCAACGGAACAGAAGTTTTTTGAAGGCAGGAACTACTTCCGTTTTTGTGTTTGCATCTCCAAGGCTTTCCACTTAGTAGGGACTTAATAAAATGCATGTACAGTTGAATGGGGATTGAGAGTCAAGAGATCCTGCTAGCACTATCTTGCTATATGATTTACTTGAGTCAATTTCTCTGTGCCTCAGTTTGTTAACTGGTGAAGTGATGATCACCATATCTACCACATAGATTTATTGAAAATAAATTAAATGAAAGCTTTGAAATTAATTTGAAAAAATTAAAAGTACTATTCTTAAAGACATAATAATGATAATAATTGTCTAGCTGTGAAATAATCATTTTGAAATAGCACTTTCCTTTTGGTGTATGGCACTGAAAATTATTTCATCTCATATGTGGTGATAATATCTTGACTTTGTACAGATGTTTTCTTTGTCCCAAGTCTGAATGAGGTAAAAGAATGTCTTCCTTCACCTACTTGCTACGTATTGTAAATGAGACGCAGTAAAGTTCCATGCCATTACCTGATGAGACAACGGAACAGCCATTCCATAATAACAATTCTGAAAGTGAGGGGAACACATGATTTACATTTTAGAAGTTTTCCAGTTAAAAATCCTTGGCTGACAGGTTACTTATTTGCATTTCTAGTATTCCTTTAAAACTCTCAAGCTTCTTTTGTGCTAGAAATGCAACTAAGTTAAATTAAAAATTGACCACACATGTGATCAGCCTTTTTCGCATAAGAAAAGAGGAGTGACATTAAAAGGTATCAGTGAGGGAAGGGCCCTCCACAATGCTCCATTATAATGCTTAAAAAGAAAACAAGAACCAATTAAGTAAACCGTGATTGGGGAAGGTAGGTGCTTTTTCTTCCTAAAGTGGACTGATAAAAAGAAAAAAGAAAACAACAGATAATGATATTAAAGAATACTTTAATTAAGACATATGACCACGGAACTATGCAATTAATTTTGAAACTAAACAAAGTGAAAACTGTCAATCGATCACCTGAGCAAGTGGTGGAAGAACCTCCTTGCGTATTTGCTGATTGGGTCTCTATATTCCAATATAGTTGTATCGGAGAGGGGTCTCGTTGGAGCATAGAAGGATCCAAGGCTTGCCTCAAGCTGTGCTGTGGAGTTCAAACAGAGACAGCACTGAGACAAGGGAAGCTGCTTCAATTACAAGCGAGCACTCATGTTTGCAGTCAGTCAGGTTTTGCCGACTTAGATGAAATATGAGCTTGCTGCAGGAAAGATGAAATTAAAATATGACAGCTGGTACAAAAACAAACCTGTGTATAAACTTTCACTTAAGGCTAAGCTGACAATGACTCTGATCAACAAAAAGCTGTCAAAAGTGAAGAAATCCATAATGAACCAACCTCTCACCGCAAATGGGTAATTAAAAGAGTGACTCATCAAAGTAACACAGTTTGAACAAGTTTTTCCAGTAAAATCAACTCACAAACTTGACATTTGCTCTCTTTAACCAAAGGGAGGAAAAATTCCCTTTCCTGACAGGGGAGTGGAATCAGTACATTGTGCACCAATGCTGAAGTGAACAAATGAACACAAGGGTTAGAACCAGCACCACAATTATGTTTAGGCAGAGTAGGTGTAGGCATACGGCTTGCACAATGGGATTTCAAGGGCATCAAGTCCTACCCGTATGATCTGTTGATAAGACCTGAAATACAACTAGAATGTTCTATTCTTTTAGTCTATGATTCCAGACTCTATTAAAATGCTAACATCCTCCCTGCTCATTTAGTCATTTATACTTTAGTGTGGATGAAACTTCTGTGGACAGGTTTTTATGGGTCTTGGAGAAACTCCATGCGATCGTAAGCTCCTGGAAGGCAGGGACTGTCTTTTGCTTCTTTCTGTATGCCCAGGGCTTCGTAGAATGCCTGGCACATAGTAGATGCTTAATAAGTGTTTATTAAATTGAATTGAAGTTGAAGCCAAGGTAGGGATGGACAGTGAAGAAGTGGAAGGTTAGTCACTAGACCTCAGAGAAAGGTCAGAGCCATGATTCTTCCATGAATTAGAATGATTCATTTTAGCATTTAGTGAAAATCTAGGCACAATTATGAAGTTTTTAGTTTATCAGATCTGAAAGCATTGCTATGTACTTGGCCAAACTGTTGGTAAATTAAGTTTCTCGTTATCTCCCTTTCAGAGTACAAGATTAGCTGAATTTGAAGGGTATTTTCTTTCAAAGCAGCAGTCAATTTAGATTAAAATGGAATATTGCAATGTTATTGCAAAAACAAGCTGGATTTTCTTTCCATTGTTTGTTTTTTTGACAGTATGTTTTCTGCATCTGAAATGTTCCAGCCTACGAGGAATACAAGTAACTATCAGCCCAGTTATAGATTCATTAGATAGCCCAGCTTGAAACTGAGGGCAGAAAGGAAGATCTCAAAGATGACTATAACATTATTATAAATAAAAGGGCTCACTGGAGTTCTTTAATAAAAGGAAAACATTACCATAGCAAATTGGTTAGATATGGAATGAATTCTGGCTGAAAAGAAGTCTGAATTTTTCAGAAATCTGTCTGTCAGATCCATGGGGGAAAAAGCCAACATAACCACTTACTTATAATGTGCATATTTTCTATATCCCGGTTTCATGTAAGTTATATATTTTTAAAGATATCCTTATATTGCATATTAGCAAATGCCCCTGAAATTTACATTCAGGGGCTAGTGTCATTCTTTGTTCTCCCTCCTGAAGGCTAATCCTTCCTCCTCAAACTAAGTTTGGGGCCTAGCTACAAGAGGCCCATATAACAGCAGAGATCTTTGGGAGCTTCAGCACTCAGTGGTACACATCTAATCCTAGAGTGTGCCCATCTGGTGATATCAGAAGTATTTTATTCATAACTAGCAGCAAAATGGAAGGGAAAGAGCCCCTGGTTCAAAGCTCAGGCTTGGCACTTAATGGCTGGTTGATAAATCCCTTAATCTCTCAGATCCTCAGTTTCCTTATCCATAAAATTAAGGAGTTGAACAAGAGGAACTCAAAGGTTCCTACCGGCTTTTATTAGGTGCGTGAGCTTGAGTAAGTAATTTCAACTATGCCTCCATTTCCTCCTCTCTCAAACAGGGATAACAGTCCCAAAACTACCTACCTCACAGGGTGGTTTTGAGGAAAGCTTTGTCTAACTATGTGGTACCATGTAAATGAGAACTGTTATTCATTAGCTGCTAACATATTCTTTTTAAGTGGAGAGAAATATTGGAAGTAGTCCGAATTAGTTGGATCACTGCCACAGAACAAGTTGAGCAAATGCCCGTGGTGTAGACTTACCAGGGCAGTAGGTTGTTGCCACTTTCTTTTGGGTCTCAATTACCAACTTCATGATAGCAGACAAATGTCCCTTTGCCCTTCAAGGTGGTCCAACCTTTCTATGAGTGGAAAATGGAAAACACTGAGCCAGTCGTGGGAGTTATCTAGAGACACTCCAAGATTATATGCCAAAGGATTAAAGGAGCACCTTCTGTGATGTGGAGACAAGGCCAGTATAATGGGAAGGGCATCAGATTTGGAAGCAGAAGACATGGTTTTTTACTTTAGCTGTGCCTCTGTATGCCACCTGTATCAACTTGAATAAATTACATCCCCTCTCCTGGTCTCAACTGACTCAATGGACTACTACAAAAGCAGTCCTTTTATCTTTTTTTAATGCAACTGTGTAGTTGACACTGATCAAGTAAATTAACAAAGGAGGAAGCATTGAACATGGTATGGTAGAACGCATATCAGAGCAAGAGAAAACAGATTGAAATCCTGGTTTTGTTGCTTACTATCTGTGTAACTTTGGGCACGGCACTTAATAATTGCTAATAATAATATCTGTATAGTGTTTTTAAGTTTTCAAAATGCTTTATAAATATTATCTCATTTAATCCTTGCAATAACCCTGGAAGGAGGATGCTATTATTATACCAATTTTATATTTGAGGAAACTGAGGCAGGGGGAGGTTAAAGGACTTGTCCAGGGTCAGACAGCTAGAAAGTGACTGAAGCTAACTTTAATCTTAGGTCTTTCTGAAGCCAGGTCCAGAGCTCTTTCGCCTCCTGTGCCACCTGGCTGCCTGGATCTTTTCATCTCTAAAATGAACAAGCTGGATGAAATGACCTCTAAGGACTCACCTAGCTTGAAATCTATAATTCTAGGATCATAGGATGGTGGAAAGAATATTGTACCCAAAATCTCTGCAGCTACGCAACGTTAAGCAAATATCCTACCCTCAATGAGCTTTAAGAATTGTTTGCTTAACTCATTGGCTCAAATGAGGATCAAAGAAAAAATAACTGATTAAAATATACACACACATTCACACATGCATATACAAATATATATATATACATATATATATATTTCATGTAGGGGACACAAACAGGGTTATTATAACTGTTAAATTTAACATACACCTAAAAAAACAAACTGCAACAAGTTGAAAGTTTCATAAACAATGTTCTTGTTTGTTGGTGATTTTTTAAAGTTTTTAATAAACTAGAAGATTCAAAAAGTAAAATAAAAGAAATAGGATGGGGGCAGTTCGGTGGTACAGTGGATAGAGTACTGGCCCTGAGCCAGGAGGACCTAAGTTCAAATCCAGCCTCAGACACTTACTAGCTATGTGACCCTAAGCAAATCATTTAACCCCAACAGACTCCAAAAAAACTAAAAACCAACAACAACAAAAAAGAAAAAGGAAGAAAATTATTTCATATATATGATGCATGAATGAATTACAGTTTAACTCTAACCTTCTCTCTCTGGTGTTAGCCGTTGTCTAAGCAGATGATTGACGATGGCACTCATGCTCATGTAACACTGATGACCCATAGTATTCCAGTTCATGCTGCTTAGGACACTTATTGCTTCATGGATCTCGTCATAGCGAACATATTGATGGATGAGGTCTACAAGACTCATCTGTCCTTTTGTGAAGATTCCTGCAACAGAAAAATTTAAAGTTAGGTGAAGGAAAAAGTAGGAAATAATGATAGTCAATGCATTTTTAAAAAATGGCCAATTTGCTACTAAAAATATTTTATTCTATGGACTAAGAGATGGTCTCTATTTTCCATAAAAGCATTTTATTCTAGCAATTTCCTAATCACTTTCATGTCTTCTAACCTACATAATTAACCAATTAATTGCTAAAAATAAAATATAATCTAATAAAATATCAGAGTATCATAGGGCAGTAATGGTGACCTTGAAGAGAATTAATTATCTTAATTTATTGATAAGTATCTCCAATCAAAGCTTCTTTCTAATTTCTTAGAGATTAAAAACCTTCACAACCCCTAGCTATGACACTTGTTGTTTTTTTTTAAATTAGCATTAGGGATAATATTGTTCCAAAGTCATATGGAATTTTCAGCATAATATCTATTTTGATAGACATCATGGATATTCTTTGCCATAAAAGAGTTTGGGATTTGTACATGCTTTTGCTAATTTTCTCAAATACATGGAAATTGATTCTAATTCCCATGATGAAGGATGGGGGGCCATCTTAAAGAAACCAGTATGGATGCATAGGGAGCTGATAAATCAACTTAGGATCAAAGAGGGAAACATACTGGTACTTGTGTTGGATAGCAAAGTGATCACTGTTGACAGAAAGGGCAGAAAAAATTCAACTTATTTGGTTTCCGTTATTTTGGGGCTGGAAAGAACAAAATGAAAAATATCTGAGGGAGGAACTTGAAACCTAAGATAAGTAAGGAGATAGTAAGAGAGTGTCTACAACAGTGTTCAAATTAACTGGGTCAAAGTAAAATACCTAAATGTATCACCTTATATATAATAATAATAACCTTATTTTTTATGTCTTTAAACCTTTTAATACGCACCATATCCTTTAGTTGTAATTACTTGTTCTATACAGTTCAGCACTGAGTTAACAAAACACTGACACTTTTAATTCATCCTGAAAGTATATTTGCATCACCATCATGGGACAGCATATTTTTGTTAAACAGTTCACTTTTTCCAAATCTTTTCTTGATTACAGCCCATCAGTTTTCAGTGCGATTTTAATCAGGCAAATTTCAAGGGCAATGAAGCATGTTTCTCTCCACCTTGGAAACTTTCTTAACCTTTCACAATTTGTGGCACAGAGTAAGGCCATGTTGCATATGACATACAATCTATTTTGGAATTTGTATAATTCCAAGGCAATCCTACATCTCAGCATATCAATATATTTATTAGATGTCATTAATACCTCCAGGAATACTGGAAATAAAAAAAAAATCACCAAACATTATTTTGGGTGAATGTTTTAAAGTTTAATGGAGATATTCATATATTATATGCTCTTCTGAACTTCTGAAAATGGTTCTGATATACCCTTAAGTGGAAAAAAAGTAAGTTTCTTCAGTATAAATGACCATTTCCCAATCTTTAGTACTCTAATCTTTGTATTGTCTTGAAGATGATAAATTGTTGTTTCTTGAAAGAAGTGGTGAGTAGCCTTTACAGGGAAAAAAAAACTGGTCTTTTCACTGTTCTTCCAACTTCAAACCTTATTGTAAAGGAGTCAATAACAACCACATCACCTGCCTGTTCCCTCTGAAGATCTTTGCTTGTTTGGGGAAGATTAATTAGGCTGTTTTGCAATTAACAGTTTGTCAGTTTTTAAGCTTCATTTTACTTCTTCAACTGCACTTTCCTTTGTACCTGGATGTAACAATTTGGTTTCAAGGTGGATTTGAATAATCCTTGAAACTCCTGACTTCTATACCAACAGCCTTTGCAATATCTCTTACAGTTATTGAAGTAAACTCTTTAAAGAGTTGTAATTTTTTTATAGTTCCTTGGAGTAGTATCCATTCTTAAAAACCCAAGAATTAAAAACACAACATAAGAGAACAATTAAAAATGTAGGTATATCATAATCCCCATTACTCAACTGACAGAGAACTAATTAAATGTGGGCAAAATAGATAAATCCAGTTTCAGCTGGTTAAAGTTAGATACTCTGAGTCAGCCTGGTGTTATCAGAGGCACATAACATGACTATTCACAAAATGGAACCATGTCAAAATTATTGCTTGTCCCAAGTAATTCAGACATGATGCTATCTGTTCTCTCAAGAGTCTTTGAAGATCTCAGAACTAAACTATATGCCAGGTTATAGGGAAAAACCTGGCAATATGATCATTAAGGTGTTACCAGGGTTATGCAAAAGGCCATGAAGAATGAGAGAAATGCCACAGGTGGGTTTTTTAAATGTTAAAGTTGTTTGATGTTCAGTCATTTCAGTTGTGTCTGACTTTGTGACCTCTTTTGGAGTTTTCTTGACAAGGATACTGGAATGGTTTGCCATTTCCTTCTCTAGCTCATTTTACATATGAGGAAACTGAGGCAAACAGGGTCATACAGCTAGTAAGTATCTGAGGCCAGCTTTGGACTCAGGAAAAGGAGTCTTCCAGCACTCTCTCCACTTTGCCACTGAACTGCCCCTAGTTTTAATGGTAGGGACTATTTTCGTTTTTGTCTTTGTATTCTTAGCAACTAGCACAATTTTCTTAACTTTGCACATACTTAATAAATGTTTCTTGAACTGAATTGAACTAATGGGGTCCAAATAAAAGAGGTTTCTTACATTTAGTTTGGATCTTGCATTTTCTACTATAGTAGTCCTTCAATGGCTTTTCCCACAAGGCCTATTTTTCTTCAAATTTCACAAGGCATTTTGCTTACATATCACTTTTTCCATTCAACTGAGATATATTTTATAACATTTGCAAAACATGTCACCAATAAATAACACATCAAACAGCAATGATGCCAACAAGGAAGAAAAAAGGGATCGGCTGAAAAAGGCTAATATAGATGCACAGGAAACTCATTAGCAAACGGTTTTTTTTTTAAAGACATGGAAAGTGCTCAAAAGAAGAACTATAAACTCTTAACTAAATGAAAGACAGCTCCATGTGAGTAATAATTAATAAAATAAATGAGCATTAAAACACATAACACTGAGCTTGCACCTCACACCTATCAAATTGGCAAAGATGAACTTAAGAAGTCTGACATTATGGACAAATTAGAGAAGCTAGGAAAAACTCACTTGCTAGATTAATGGATGGGGAAAAAAGTTCATGACCAAACAAAGGATAGAGAAGATCATAAGAGGTAAAACAGACACTTTTGATTATGTAAAATTAGAAAGTTTTTGCACAAACAAAACCAATGAAGCTAAAGTTAGAAGAGAAGAAAGTAAATGGGAAAAAAAATCTTCGTAGCAAGTTACTCTGCCTGTCCCAATCTTGGAGGCAATACAGAATCATTGGAGTTTTCTGACTAAAGAGGATGGCATAGTCAGACCTGTGGTTTAGGAATATCATTTTGACATCCAAACGTAGGATAAACAGGAATAAAGAGAGACTTGTGGCAGGAAGATTAACTCATAGACTATTGTAATAGTTCAAGTGAGAGATGATGAGGAATGATCTATATCAGGGTAGCGGCTACGTAAGAAGAGAGGAGGCAATGCAAGAGATCTTATGAAGGTAAAATTAACAAGCCCTGACAACAGATTGGATATGGAGACTGAGAGTGAAGAGTCAAGGATAACACCTAGATTACAAATGTGAGTAACAGAAAAATTTGTGGTGCCCTCAATAGTGATAAGGAAGTTAGGAAGACAGGAGAGTTTGAAGGGGAAAATTATGTATTCAGTTTTTGATATGCTGAGTTTAAGACGTCTACAGGATATCCAGTTGGAGATGTCCAACAGGCATTTGGAGATGTGAGACTGGAGGTCATAAGAAAGGTTAGGAGTAGATAAGAAGATTTGAGAGCCATCAGCATAGAGTTGATAATTGAATCCAAAAGAATTGATAAGCTCACCAAGTAAAACAGTATATGGGGTGAAGAGGAGAGAGCCCAGGACAGAGCCTCATGAGACTCACAGTGGATATAACCTGGATAAATTATACAACAAGAAGACTAAGAAGTAATAGATAGGTAGCAGGAAAACAAAAACAAAGTATTTCATTCAAACCTAGAGAGAAGAGATTATCAAGAAGAAAGGTGATTAACATTATAAAGGTGGTATAGAGATCAAGAAGGATGAAAATTGAGAAAATTCCATTAGATTTGGCAATGAAGAGATCATTGGTAACTGTGGAGAAAACATCAGTTGAATGCTGAGGTGGAAAGTCCAATTGTAGAGAGTTAAGAAGACAGCAAAAGGAAAGGAAGTGAAGGCACCTATTGTAGTTAGCCTTTTCAAAGAGTTTGACCACAACTAGGAGGAGAGATATGGGATAATAGCTGGTAGGGATATATGGATCAAGTGAGGGTTTTTTAGTGATGGAGGAAAGATGGGCATGTTTGTAGGCAATAGGGAAGTGGCCAGTAGACAGAGAGAGACTGAAGATAAGTAAGGGAGTGGAGATGATAGGGCAATCTATTGGAGAAGATGGGATGGAATGGGATAACTTGCACACACAGAGGAGTTTGCCCTGGCAAGGAGAAGGGCATCATGTGAGATACGGGGAAAGGAGGAGTTAGTGGCAAAAGTCATGCAGGTGAAGTGAGATAAAGAAGAAGGGTGAAGAGGCAGCTCTCAGCAAACAGCTTTAATTTTTTTTTCTTTTTTCTTTTTTTTCTTTTAAGCAAAATATGAGGTGAACTTCTCAGCTAAGAAGGTGATGAGAGGGGAAACCATGAGAAGTTGGGTGGGGGGAAGAAAAGGTTTGGAAGAACCATTGCATTGAGTAGGATAATGAATAAATTTCGTTGTTATTCAGTTGTTCAGTCATGTTTCAATCTTCATGACCCCATAAACCATAGCATGCCACATCCCTCTGTCCTCTACTACCTTCTGAAATCTGTCCAAGCTTCATTGTTTCAATGACACTATTTATTTCATCCTCTGTTATCACCTTCTCCCCTGCATTCAATCTTTCCCTGCATTAGAGTCTTTCCCAGTCAATTCTGTTTTCTCATGTGGCCAAAGTATTTAAGCTTCGGCTTCATTATTTGTCCTTCCAATGAACAGTCAGTTAATTTCTTTAAGTATTGATTGATCTGATCTCCTTACTTTCCAAGGAACTCTCAAAAATCTTCTCCAGCACCATAATTCAAAAGTGTCAGTTCTGTGGTATTCAATTTTCCTGACAGTGCAGGGGTGGGGAACCTGTGGCCTCAAGATCACATAGCCCTCAAGTTCCTCAAGTGTGGCCCTTTGACTGAATCCAAATTTCACAGGACAAATCCCCTTAATGCAAGGATTTGTTCTGTAAAACTTAGACTCAGTCAAAAGGTCACACCCAAGGACCTAGAAGGTCCTATGTGGCCTCAAGGCCACAGGTTCCCCACCTCTGTTAGAGTGTAACTCTTACAGCTATATATTACTACTAGAATAATCACAGCTTGGACTATATGGACCTGTCAGCAAGGTGATGTCTCTGCTTTTTAGTATGCTATCCAGATTTGCCATAGCTTTCCTTCCAAGGAGCAAGCGTCTTTTAATTTCATGGGTGCAGTCACCATCTGCAATGATCTTTGAGCCCAAGAATAAAAATCTGACACTGCTTCCATTTCTTCTCCCTCTATTTGCCAGGAAGTAATAGGAACAGATGCCATAATCTTCTTTTTGTTAATATTAAGCTCCAAGCCAGCTTTTACACTCTCCTCTTTCACCCTCATCAAGAGGCTTCTTAATTCTTCTTCACCTTCTGCCATCAGATTGGTATCATCTGCATATCTGAGAATGTTGATATTTCTCCTGGCACCCTTAATTCTGGCTTTGATTCATCCAGCCTGGCATTTCATATGAATAAATTATTGTTGTTGTTGAGTTCTTTCAGTCAAGTCCGACTCTTTGTGACCCCATTTGGGGTTTTCTTGGCAGAGATACTGGAGTCGTTTGTCATTTCCTTTTCCAGCTCTTTTTACTGATGAGGAAACTGAGGCAAACAAGGTTAAGTGACTTGACGAGGGTCACACAGCTAGTAAGCGTCAGAGGCTGTATTTGAACTCATAAAGGGAGACATAAAAGGATTGACTTGCAGTACTGCAGTTGAAGATATGTAACATAAATCTGCAACATCTTCAGTTCACATGGTTTCATTATTTTCTCCAGATTCATTCAGCAACACATTGTAGGCGCAAAGACAGAACGTGATAGCGGTGATAAAAGGCTGAAGCTTGGTATGGCAAGATTGGCTAGTCAGTAAGTATAAAGGACTCAAGGGGAAAGGGGGAAAGAATAAGCTTTTACGTAGGCCTACTATGTGTCAGGCACTGTGCTATAGGATTTTCTGAAATATTATCTCATTTGATCCTCACAATAACCCTGGGAGGTAGGTGCTATTATTATCCCCATTTTACAGCAGAGGAAACTGAAGCAATCAGAGGTGAAGTGACTTGCCCAAGGTCACACAGCTAGTGTTTTAGACCAAATCTGTACTCAGGTCTTCCTGACTGCAGGCCCAGTATTCCATTCACTGTACCACCCAGGGCAGCCAAGTATAGAGTTGAACTTGGATAAAGATGGAGAAAGGAGGAGAGTATAGCTATAGGAGAGGCTAGCCTAGTAGTATCCTAGAAAAGGGTCTGAAGGTCACAGCATGTATAAAGAGCAGCATTTGATTTGAGATTAGGGAACTTCAGGGTTCATGACCATGGAAGTGGTGCATTACTGAATGATGGCAAGATCAAGGGCATCATCATAGTCAAGTGGGACTAAGGTGGGGTAGAGGTGGAGGTCATGAGGAATGAATAAGTGGAGGAACTGTGAGGCTAGCATGTTTAAGGGAGTATCAACATGCATGTTTAAGTCCCCTTGTATGTGGAGCTGAGGAGGAGGGAAAGATTGTGAGGCAGGCAATGCACTAACTGAAAAAAAAAAATGTTGTGTCCTGGAGGATGGTAGATAATAGTTACATAACTTTTGATGTGGTGGCAGATATGGATGAAGTGAATTCCAAAGGAGGAGAGTTAACTGGGTTATGGTGGTGGAGAGAGAACTTGCAAGTGGCATTGGGAAGAAAGGAGTATTCCAACCCCTCTCCTGACCACTGAGTCAGAGAGAATGAGTGAAAGTGCAGCCAGTGCTAGAAGGGGAGGCCTGGGAGCCTGTGTCACTGGAGCGATCCAGGTCTCTGTGAGAGTCAGAAGATGGAAGGAGTAGGAAAGGGAAAGATTTAAGATGAAAGCAAATTTGTTGTCCATGGAGCAGGTATTCCAGAGAGCACAGTGGAGAGAGCGGGGCATAGCTTTAGCATGAAATATTGTGGTAGGGGGTTGAAAGGGATAGGAATAAGGAATCAGGCACTGGTATACAGGAAGCAGGACTAGAATGGTGACCACCAGGGGTTTAGAATCATGGGACTGAGGAGAGTTTGACTAGGGGCAGTTTGCTAATCATTAAGTAATGAGTTTAAGTAGATTGTCCTTAGGGGTTGACTTCATGGTGGAATCTTATACTCTTACAGGATGGAGGTTTATATTCTGTGGTTGTCTCATATGTCTATGATTTATTTAGCAGAAATATAAATCTTATCAGCATATCTCTCTTTTAATTGCAAACTTGTTGGAATCCACGTGACTCAGGGTGACCCTAATTTTGTTAAAATATCTCATATAGCTTCTCCAGTAAGGATACTATCAGTTAACACTCTGGTAGAGAAAAATCAATGAACTCGCTGTTTCCTGATCTTGTCTTGTACTCTTCCTCTTCCAGGCATTTACAAAGACTTCCAATGCCTGAAATGCCCTCTCCTCAAAATCTGCCTCTATAGCTATTATGTCCTTCCAGGTCCAGATCACGTGCTACCATCTATGTGAAGTTTCTCCCTGCCCCCACTGAGTGGTTCTGTCCTCAAATCCAGAGCATTTTGTCTAAATCGTTCATTTTGTCCCCATCACATTCTCTCTCATTATATTTACTTGTATACAGTTCCTTTCTCTCCATATGATTCTACATTTCTCAAAGGAAGGGATATACTACATTTTATCTTTGAACTCCTAGAACCGAGTACAGTGTCTTCAGAAGGACCAGAGTTTAAGAATACTTTGAAGGACCAGGTTTCATCACTGTTGACAGAGTGCATATTTATTTTTATTCACAAGGCAAAGAAAATAAGAGTTGGAAGGATGGAAATGTTTTACTTCAAAGTAAAACTATAATATTTGCTTGCATTTAAAGTGTATTGATACAGATAGAAATTATATTAAAATTGTTATAAAATTATATCAATTTATGTGCCTAGTTGTTCCAGTGTCAATTAATATTTACCCAATATGCTGTCCAGCCAAACTGGACCATTTGCCAGTCTCTGTACATGATATCCCATCATCGCCCTTCTTGACTTTGGATTAACTTTACACCATTCATGGAATGTTCTCCCTGCTCACCTCTCTATCATATACATCATAGCTCCCTTCAAGGGTCACCTCGAGACCAACCTCTTAGCAGAAGACCCCTTTGAGTTCCTCAGGTTTGTTGTTTAATTTGTTCACCTGGACTCACAGCCCTTTTCTAACCCAGCTATTCTTAAGGAGAACACAGTTCTCATAGCTGGGCTGCTGTTGTTATTGCATCATCTTCTGCAAGTGATAAACTCTACTTGGGTAGCTCTAATCACTGGGGGTGTTCCCTCTGATGGTACACAATATGGCCCATTCATGCTTATCCTGCGTGGTTCTCTAATTCCTTTTATAAACTCTCCTTAGATGTCTACCCAAGATTCTGGGGTCTTCTAGGGAAGTTAACCATATGTAGGTACCAATGCTATATTCCTTTTAAGCTTTTTTTTTTTTTTGCTCTAAGATAAATCATCATCATAACCAATGGACATATTAAAAACAAACAAACCTCAAAGGAAATTGTTACAGAATAATGGACAACCAAAAATAAATTAAGTACTTGACTAAATTTCTATGTGTTCCTACTTATAAATCAGGGCTAATAAAATTTCATAGATAATTTAAAGCTTTACAAAGCTCATTTCAGTCTTTTCAATATAACTACTATTGTTTCTTTTTTTTTCTTTCTTTTTGGGCAACTGGGGTTAAGTGACTTGGCCACGGTCACACAGCTAGTATGTATTTGACACCAGATTTGAATGCAGGTCCTCTTGATTCCAGGGCCAGTACTCTATCCGCTGCACCACCTGGCTGCCCCCTACTATTGATTCTTAATCTTTCTCTGCTTGGTGTATTTGTCCATAATTCAAAACTGGAAGGGACAGCTTATATACTGAATGAAAGAACTGAGGTTCAAAAGGATTTTGGCGTACTACAACTACAGGTCTCATCTAATGAAATAAAATTTAGGACAGGGGAACATCTGGTGGGTGGACCCATGATTTTATTAGAACAGGGAGCTCCTGGTGAAGAAACTTTCTCTACTAATTCAGCTAAAGACCTCCTCTGCCTCTTCTGGTCTTAAAGAACTGCCTTACAGACTGAGAGGTATAGCCCAGGGTCATATAGCTGGTATATGTCAGAGGAGGGGTTTGAACCCAGGTTTTCCTGGCTTTGAAGCCAACTCTCTGTTTACTCTGCCATGCTGTCTTTCAATAGGATGATATTTGAAAGGGATAAATGAGAAGTCTTACATTTGGGTTGGGAGAAAGGGGAAAGGGAATGAGTATTTCTACAGTGCCTACCATGTGGCAGGCACTGTACCAAGAACTTTGCAAACATTCTCTCTTTTGGTCCTCACAACAAACCTGGGAGGGAGCTGGCATTATTATTATTATCATTTTAAAGTTGAGGAAATGGAGGCAAATAGAGGATAAGTGACTTGCCCAGGATTACACAGCTAATTGTCTGAGACTAGATTTGAACTCAGGTCTTTCTGACTCCAGGTCCACCACTTTGTCCTCTGTGCCACATAGCTGCCTCTAATTGGGTATTAAAAACTCAGTTATACATGTACAGGAGGAGAGGCACATGATTAGATGATAAAGCATACGGAAAGGAATTATAGGTTTTAGTGAACTCTGTAGATGAGCTAAATTATGATAAGGCAGCAAGAAAATCTAATGAGAGCTCACAATGAATCACTGATGTACAGTGTGAGAGAATGTGACAGTCCCCCTATATACTGCATTTTGATCAGACGTTATATTCTCACCCAAGTGCCACATTTTAAAAAGTGAATTGATACTGCAAGGACAAAAAAGGGAAGGAGTTGATCCCAAAGGGCAACACTGCCACCCATGGGTAGCATTCATAGGAAAGGATCTTATACCAACAGGGAACCCCATTGTCCCTACCTCCCCAGCTAGCATATAGTAGGTAGCTTGGATGCAGACTGGGAGATACATGATTCCAGCTCAGATCATGGGTCCCAAGCCACTCAGTGACTCACTTACATAAGCTTTAGACCAATAGCTGACATAGTGCTAATTTAGGACACCTCAAACACCAGTGAGAAAAGGCAGTGGGATACCATGGTGTGGATCATTGAAATGATGGTATTCTCTGAACTGCCTAAAAAGAAGAAATGAGGAATGCTGCACTTAGCATAGTGGCTTACACATAATAGGTGCTTAATAAATGTTTAATGAATGATTGCTTGAATGAGGGGCAGAGAGCCAAGAAACTATACTAGCTGTGCCAAAATGTAAAGGCAGCTGGGAAGATGGAGCTGCTAGGTCTTCAGGTCAATTACGGCACAACATGCATACATTCTGGGGACTCGGACTGAACCAGGGAAACCAAGTTTCACCAGGTCATAGGTACTCTAGACTACATAAAGAGAAGGCTGATCTGAGGGTGATGAAATTCAAATCTAAGCCATAAGAGGATCTATTAAAGGAATGTAGAATGTTTAACATGAAGATTAAGAGAGGATAGGATAGCTATCTCCAAGTGTGTGACATTGTTATGTGGAAGAGAAATCAAATTTGCTTGGTCTCAAAAGGTAAGATGAGGTTCAGAAACATATACTGAAAAATTTTTAACAATTCATGCTGTACAAAGTAGGACGGGTCATCATTCTTGGGGCTGGTGAGTTACCCATCTTTGGAAGTTCTCAAGTAAGGGAAGAATGTGGCCAAAGTTTTGCTAGAAAGTAGTTTCCTAATTCAGCTTTGTGTTGGACAAGATGACTTCTGAAGGTCCTTCTGATTCTGAGACACTATGATTCCATGATGAAGACTGACTCGTGAATAACACGTACTCTTTGGTTATTTTTTCTCTTCCAATAACAATGATAGATTTTTAGTGAGGGTGTCATCCACACTTGTGCCTCGGCAAATGTGTGATGTTTGGTCAGCTTTAAGAGAAGTGGTCTGTAGCAATAAACCTGAATTTTCCTCTGTCGTGAAAGCAACTGACCTATGAGATTCAAAATCAAAGTCTTGGTTTAATTACAACCTGGCTCTACTATATTAATAACTGAAAAAATTTCCCTTTTAAATTCTGGTCAATCACAGCTAAATTGTAGGCCACACCTTTAATGTCAAATTTTCCAAAGGTTTGCACAATGAACACCTGAAAAAAAAACAACCCAACCTCATAAATATGCCCTGAGTAAAGTGTACATGCAACTACCTGTTTATGTTTGCAATGACTTAATTTATACATGAAAAATCCATATGAATACCTAGGTTTAGAAATAGGTTCGTACAAGAAAAACACACATGATTTTAGCTACAACTACAGCAGATGCTAATAAATGTGAGGCGTTTAGTTTTATTTCAGTGCAACTTTTTTGTGGAGAAAAAAAAAGATGTTAAGTGTTAGATTTGATATATTCACTATTCCAAGGAAGAAAAAAATGACTAATCACAGCACAGTAATTATTAACCTTATTAATGCATGAAAACTGGCAAAAGAGGAAGATAACTATCAGTGCAGAACGGCATGATTTGACCTTTAAAAGATGCTGCAAGATAGGAGCATTTCCCGAGCCTCCAAAAATCATAACGATAGGAAAACAAATTTAAAATGATATATTTCAATTGGAGAGGTCACCATCTTCCCATCTGGGAGGCCTGGTTTTTCTTGGATGTTAGGCTTTCAAGAGACCTTCTTGGGAAAAAGAGGTGACAGCCAACTCATTGCCTAATTGATTTAGGAATAGTGCCCAGGGAGATAGTCCAATTAAGTCTACAAGCTGGCAATTAGCAGGAAGGCCTCTAAATCCCTGCACTGAGAGCTTGTTTGCTTTAGTAAGAACATAAATGTGCTAGAGATAGGCAGGGAGAGCTGGGCTTTCTGGAAAGCTGCTGTGAATAGTCCCACAAGGGAGGACTGAAGAAAAGCTAGGTATACTGGGCAGTGAGCCTTCTGCTTAATAGTTAACTGGGTCATTTAGATGATGTATTTTTTTTTTTTTTATAACAGACAACATGTGAAACATCAAACATCCACTATAGTGTCGAATGTGGAGATATAAAACTGTAAAACCTGTTGTTTAGCAAAGTAGGGCTGGATTATTTTTCTTCAGTGACAGTCTATACATTTATTTTAACCTTTCAGCATTCTTCTTGGACAACAAAGACATTTTAGATATATTCAGGTACATTCACATCATTTGGAAAGACAGTCCTCTAAATACAATATAGTAAATCTGTTGACTAATAGATAATTATCTTTCAACTCAAATGAGATGCTATAGGGAACTCTCAAAGTGCTACATAAAGGTTAGCTATTATTATTATTTTAGAATAATACAGTCAGATGAATTAAATCAATTTCAGAAGCTAAAAATAACTGTTACATTGCCTAAGTCACCGTCTTCCAGGAAACTGTATGTTTTTATGTGAATTGTCAACGATTTAATCGATGAGATAGATTCATAAAACTATTCGCACAAAGAGGAGCTAAGTTTGTCAGAATTTTAAAATATGCTTCCTTTCTATTTGCAACTGACCATAACATGTGTGATCATCCTACCATTTGTGCATTTAAAAGAGAAATTAGGAAAGATTTTTCTCAATACAGGAACTAGGTGGTACAGTGGACAGAATGCTGGGCCTTGGATCAGAACACCTAAGTTCAAACCTAGACTGAGACACTTACTAGCCATGGGACCCTGGGCAATTCACTTTACCGTTGTTTGCCTCAGTTTCCTCTACTATAAGATAGGAATAATAATTATATCACAAATGAGATAGTATTTTTAAAAGTGCCTAGCATATAGCACATAGTGCTATATAATTATTCTTTTTTCTTACTTTTATCATGTGTTCTTCAGCATTGATAATTGACAGCACCACAGTACTAAACTGGAAGCCAAAAGACCTGGCTCTAAATATTGACTTGATAAACTATCATAGGGTAAATCATCTAATCTTTCTGAGCCTATATCTTCATCTATTTAATGAGAAAAGACAAGATGGTCTCCAAGGTCCCCTCAAGGTCTATAGAAAAGAGTCCTGACTTAGAGTCAGAGGAGACCTAAATTCAGATCCTTACTAGAACACTAGCAGTCTGACATAAGTAAGTTAGTTTTCTCTGAGCCTCAATTTTCTCATCTGCAAAATGGGAATAATTTACCTATCATATTTTACTTCATGAGTTTTCATGAGGATCAAATGAGATAATATATGGAAAATGTTTTGTAAACATTAAATCACTATGTAACTATCCGTCATTGTTATTGTTGTTTCAATATTAAATAATCTAGCAGAGGTTTCCAGTAAACTGGACATTTCTGAGAGGATATGAGAAGAATTACACAAAATGAGAAAATATGCATGACTTACAATCTGTATAAATGGGTGGAAAACTCATATTTATAAGGTCATAGATCTATCAAAATAAGAAAGTATTCCAAGTTAGGAAGTTTTTTTTGAAGTTGATACATTTCATAATTATTTTAAAAATCCAAGGCATTTTTGGTTGGGATGCTTTGTTGAGAACTGTATTAAATTTCATTTTTGAACATTCAGGAATTCTGATTATGGCAACAGACAAATCAATGTAATTATTGTGATAAATGTCTGAAGTCCCTGTTGGGATATTAATGAAAGAATCTTGATAATGAAATCACATGTAGAAAGGATAAAGCCTAAACTGATTTGATCAAAAAGTGAATGTATTATGGGAATAGTTTTATGCCCTTAATTCTAACGCCAGTAATAGAAACACTTCAATTCACCACTATCCTTTTCTTTTACTCACCTAGTTTAAACAGAAGTACACCTACTGGCCCTCTGTCAAACCTAAGGAACAGGAGATCATGAACATCAATACTGTTTGGAGTCTGAGGAACAAAGTGAGGAGCTGTCCACTGCATTTGAATTAGGCTACTGGAGACATCAAAATGTTTACTAAGTTGTAGGGTCTTCCTTGGTGAGCAGTCTTCTGCCAAAAGTTGTACTTTAACAGGTGACAGTGCTATGTCAAAAATCTGCAAATCCCCTTGGGAACTTCCAATCAGTAGGATGGCCCCACCTGGGTGGCAACTAATGAATGCAGGCAAAATTTCAGCCTGAGCCAGCAAAGTCACTCTTCGATGGGCTTCATAGAGAATGACTGAAGAATCTTCACAGCCTAGAATTAGTTTGTCTTCAGCAACATTCCTGCAGCAGCTGATGGCTTTTGATCGTAGTGGTATTCTGGTGACTGTTACACAGTGGATTTTGTTCCGAACACACTCATAAATGCAGCTGTCAGCCATGGGCTCTTTGTCTACACTGATGGAGTGCTCTACTGTGTGCACCTGATAAGGCTGATTAGTGCTAAAGCTAGCATCAAGTGGATTCCATTCTGTACGGATGAAACTCAGAACCTGTATGAAAAAAAGTATATTCAGATAAATATTTACTTTCTTCTTTCATTGCATAATGTACTTTATATTAACTAGTGTGCTAGCATCTTATTAGAAGTCATTCACTTTTCAATTTATTTAAACATAAAAATAAAATAGCAGCAGAAATAGATCTTTATCATTAAAAATATGGATTTAAACTTTTTGGAAGATTTATGAAAAATATAAAACAAAAAGACCTCAACAAATATCTGTGTACTAAATGTAAGACATAACTGAATAGTCTAAATAGTACAATTATTTTAGGCAAAAGAAAGAGAAATGGCACCAAAATTTCTAATGCTATTTGTCTGGAGGAAAAAGATAGACCCAGAGAGGTTAAACAGTTTGATTGAAGGCAGATAGGTAGTAAGCTTCAAAGGTGGGATCTTAACCCAGCTACTCTGAGTCAAGTGTTCTTTCCTCTCTACCATACCACCTCCCATTATCACACTTGTTATCAAACAAGTGAATGTAAATATTAATGATTATTTGGGACAAGTAGGGAAGAGATTGTTCAGAATATCATTCTCTGGGCAATGTAAATATGCTATAAGCTTCAGTGGAATTATTTTCTTCTGAGGACTGGTGATGATGGTGGTAGTAGCAATGGTACAGAGAAGCATTCAAGAAAAGATAACATGGAAGACAATTAAATGAGGGTAGAAGAGGGTGATAATGGCTTTAGAATGCTAGAAGATGAGTGGCCCATCAATCAATCCACCAATCATCAGTCAATAAGTTATTAGGTATCTACTATGTGCTAGGTACTAGGGATACAGAGTCCAAAACATATAGTCCCTGCTTTCAAAAGGCTTACATTTTGTTGCCCACCCCTCCCCACTCCACCTGGCCACACCCCTTTGGGATTTGGAGAGGGAAGGTGTTTCCCTAGAAAGAGTTCCATGGTGATAAGGCCTTAGAGAAGACTCACAAGGGAACTGGGTAAAGTCACATAATACAAGTAGGTAGATGACCACAAAGCATGAAGCTCTCAAGAAGATGATCTGCCTTTATTCCCCAGACTCCCTATGGCTCACGAAGGAAGCTTGCCAACCTGAATGCCACCCTGGGGCAAAGACTCTACCCTAGTTAATCATTAATGATAATCATCCAGTTGTTTTTAAAGTAAGAAAAAAATTACAGGCTAAGACCTACTCACTATTGTAGGCTGATGACATTGGTGACACAGGAAATTAAAAAAAAAATACTTTAGTAACAAAAGGAAGAAACCAGTTAGACAGCTAGATGGAGAGAAAAGAGCGCTGGACTCCAAGGTACATGACCGAGGTTGTAGGCTTGGAGTGAATCAGCCATGTAACTCGGGAAATTAAGTCTTTTTAGTGTCTGTTTCCTTGTCTGAGGGGAAAAAATTTTTTTTCTGCCTATTTCATAGTTTGGTATGGATCAAAGAAAATAATGTAAAAACACTCTGTAAATAATACCAATGTATTAGTATCATCAATACTAATCATCCTCAAAACAAGAACAAAAAATGTAACAGGAAGAATGTAATGGAAACTCACATTTACATAGCATTTTGAAATTGATGAAGAACTTTTTCTACAATAGGTCAGGTAGGTAATAAATAATAATTTATATAAGCCCAGTACTTAAGGGTTATAACATACCTTCCTCCCAATAAACCTGTGAAGTAGACAGTGCAAATCTGACTATTCCAATGTTTCAGAGAAGGAAGCTGAGGTGCAGGGAACTAGTAAAGTCACATGGCTAGCTAAATTTGGGATGGATTTGAACTCAGGTTTCCTAAAATGAGATCCAATGTTCTTTCCTCTATACAATGTTGTCTCCCAGTAAAAAAAATTAACACTGGATATTCATTTTAATCACACATATACATATATGTAAGTATATATATATTATATATACACACGTGTATTTATATATATACATATATAAACATTATTGAACAAAACTCAAAACTAAAAAGTAAAAGCAGGCACAAAAATATCTCTGTTCTTGAAATAGATGTGTCCCAATGACAGACATCTTGGTCAGAAACTTCATAATTAGAGGCCAAAATAATATGAAAGGCATGTAGTCATGTGGAAGATGAATTAGACTTTTTCTGCACAGCCTAGGAATAATGGAGGGGAAGTTACAGAGAGATTCAATATAAGAAAACCATCCTAATAATAAGCATTACTCAAAAGTGGAACGGCTGTGTCACGTTCCTTGTCATTTGAGGTTTTCTTTCATATTTTTAAAATGGTGTTGCTTTTCTAAGCTGTAATATATGATTGTGACGGAATATTATTGCACTGTTAGCAATGACAAGCAGAACTGTTTCAGAAAAATCTGGAAAGACTTAGATGAACTGCTGCAAAGTGAAGTGAGCTAAATCAGAACACTGTACACAGTAAAAGCAATACTGTATAATGAAGAACTGTGAATGACTTAGCTATTCTCAGCAATACAACGAACCAAGACAATCTCAAAGGACTCACAATGCAACATGCAATTTGCCTCCAGAGAAAAAACTAATACTATCTCAGTACAGATTGAAGCATGCTCCTTCTCTCTCTCTTGTCTTCTTGTACGAAATGTCTAATATGGAAATGTTTTACATGACTGCACATGTGTAATCTATATCTGATTGTTTACCCTCTTGGGATGGAATGAAAGGGAGGGAAGGATAGAATTTGGAACTCAAAACTTAAAAAAATGTAAAAAAATTGTTTTAACATGTAATTAGGGGAAAATAAAATATTCAAAAAAATTGCTGAACTTAATATCAAATAAGGATTTCTGTATACAAAGAAGAATCGAAAAAAAAGACCATACAAGAAACCATGAACGTTTTAGGAAGTTAACTTTTCTAATACATTCAACATGTTATCTCCAAAGTCGTCCTACTTGACTGTATTTTCTATTGACCTTTGTTCTGTTTCTTCTATGCATTTTTTTATTTTTGGAGCCCCATTACCACTTCTACCCTCTACAAATTTAAAGAAAAAAATAAAACCCTTAGATCTGATCCGTAGAGTTAAGCAAAACATATTCTCACATTGGGCATACATTCTTAGATATATATATTCTAGAAATGTATGTGCCGTTCATCACCTCTGTGTCAGGAGGTAGGTAACATGTTTTATCTTTTCCTTTGGAGTCACAATGGGTCATTATATTGATCAGCATTCTTTGGTCTCTCAAAGTTGTTTTTCTTTTAAAAAAAAAGTCATTGTTACTAAGTAAATTGTTCTACTAAGTAAATTGTTCTCCTTCTGCTCCTTTCATTCTGCATCAGTTCATATAAAACTCAGGTTTCTCTGAAACCATCCCTTTTGTCACTTTTATGATACAATAAAATTCTATTACATTTATACAGGATCTGTCCCACCATTTCCTTACTAATGGGTATTACCCCTTAGTTTCCCAATCTTTGCCACCACAGGAAGAGACTCTATAAATATTTTTTCAGATATGGGTCATTTTAATTTTTTTAAATTTTTGGGGGGTATGGTAAAGGCCTAGTAGTAGTATGATTAAGTCAAAGGGCATGTAATAATTTGGTGACCATTTTGGTTATATTTCTAAATTACTTCCTAGAAATGTACTGTTCCACCAATGTATTAATTTGTCTACTTTCCTTTAGTGTATACAATTGTCATTGTCTTTGTAATTTTTGCCCAGGCATATGAGGTAGGAATGTCATTGTTTTAATTTGCATCTATCTTGCCATTTGTGATTTGAATCATTTTTTCATGATAACTGATTGCTTTATTGGAAAATTGTTCCTTCATCTCCTTTGTCCATCTCACTGGAGGTTTAAGAGGAGGTTGATAGGTACTTTTGGTGAACTTTATAGAGGGAATTCTTTCATGGCTGAGTTGGACTAGATGACCTCTGAGGTCTCTTCCAACTCTAAGATCTAAGACTCTGATTCTAAAATAAATTTTTGTATCTGATATATTAAAGATGAATTACAGGGCTTCTCACACACACTTTCTCTCTGCACACTAGTGTCTGATAAATCTGTTATCACATGTTCCTGTTCAAATATCTTCAATGATTCCCCACTGCCTACTAAATAAGGTCTAAACTCTTTTGCCTTCCATTCTAGGCCTTTCACAATTTAAGACCAATTTATCTTTCCAATCTTATCTCCTTTGTCTTCCCTAAACATATACTCCAACCAAATGAGATCACTTATTGCCCAAATACACCACTGACTTCCCACCTCCATATATTTGTTCATAATGTTGCCTCTGATGAAATGCCCTTTCACTCCCTCCCTTGTGAAATCACATGGAGCCATTAAAAGGAAGTACAAATACTACTTCTCTGAAGCCTTACTTGATCCTTAAGCCAAAAGTGATCTCTCATTTCGCTGAATTTCTACAATGTTTTCTACCTTTCTTATAAAATTCAGACTCTTCCTGCAGAATAACTATTTGTGTACTACTCTTATCATCCTTAATAGACTACAAATGCCTTCAAGGTACTATCTTGGTAAACCTCACAGGAACTAGCATATTGCCTGTGATATAACAGGCATTCAGTAAAAATGTGTTGAATGAAAAGATAAATTAAATGCTAATGAAAATAATATCTGACTTCCTAAAAAGGAGTTCTATTTCTAGGCTATCCATCAATCAACAAGCACTTATTAAGTGCCTAATATGTGCCAGGAAGAAATGGATGAAACAATGCCTGCTCCCTGAGTCGACATTCTAATGGGAGCAAGGGAAGATGAGAAGTACAAATTAAAACATCCAGTATAAATACAGGCTGAATAAATACAAGTAATGTACAAAATAGTTAAAAGCAAGATAACTGGGAGGAACGGGCAATAGTGGTTGAGAGGATCATGGAAGGCTTTATAATATATGAGCCGAGTAAAAGGAAGAGAGGCTCTCTGTGAGGCAGAGGTAAGGAGGGAATGCATTTTAGTCATATGAGATGGCCAGTGCAAAGGCACAAAAAAAGAAGGAATGTGGCGAACGGTAAGAAGACCAGTTTGTCTGGATAGTAATGTTCAGCGACGCTGGAAGAATAGGTTGGAGACAGGCTGGGAATGGCTTTCAGAGCTAAACAGAGGAGGCTATTTTTATCCTGGAGGATAAAGCTCCTGCTGGAGTTTAGCAAGGAGGGGAGAGGCATGGTCAGATCAGAATTTAAGGGAAATTAATTTGGCAGCCGTGTGTCTCATGGACTAGAGGAAGGGAAGACTTCAGCAGTCAGACCAATTAGGAGGCTGTTGCAGTAAAGGAGTTCTTAATCAAGGAATTGCTGTGCTATACACTAAGACTATGCCTCATATTCACACCTCTAGAAAGAACCAAAGGAAAAATAATGGCAAGACTATTTCCCAAACTCAAAAACTAATGAAAGCGACCAATTTAATCAATGTGTTTATGTTTAACAATAAGAGAAAAAAGAAACCTTTAATATCAAATTACTCTCTAGCATATCTTTCAAAGAGATAATGGCAAATCACGAATAAACAGTCAGATGGAGCTGTGGGATTCAAAAACAAGAGGAATCAGAATATTAACTCATTATTATATAAATGGGAAAATCTAAGAAGAAATATCACAAACAAAAATACCAGCCAACTGAGGTGAGAATTAGTAACTATTAATCTTTGGGATGTTAGATTAATAATCTAATACTCAAATGTGTCTGTCATCAATTTGGGAGCTCCCTTTGATGATGCAGAGAGCAACCCATCCATTCCTGCCCATCCTTGTTCATGTTCTCCCACAAGTTTGCCAGATGAGGTCTTTGCCAAATACTGCAGGCCTATCTTGATTTCTCCCAGTATCATGAGGACGCCAGTAGAACACTGTGGCCGTCCCTCACTTGTGCCAGCCCATCTTTTCTTTCAGGCACATAAATCCTTTAAGACTGTTCTTCTTTAGAGTAGCTCATTGATCATGGTTTGCAGCCTTCTCACAACCACCATGCATCTCTCCACTGCTGTTGGTGTGATACTCATGTTTAGGTCTTCAGAATCAGTGGCATTCCAGGCATTGTTGCCATGCAGTAATCAATCAATCAACTGCTATGTACTAGGAACTATGCAAAGCTCTGGGGATATAGCAATTCTGCTATAAATGTCAGCAAAATAAGAGTCTTTGTTTGGAGAAGTTGGAGTCAGTAAACAGGCTTTGTATTTCCCCCATGCAATCCAACCCACTCTCTTCCTCCTTTTTAAGGTTGAACCAAGATCACTGTCCATGTGTACTATCTGTCCCAAATAAAGACACTGTTGAACAAACTCTATAGTATGTTAAAACGCATGCAGGAATCTGGACAATAGACATTTTCTATCCATTTGGTCTTCTTATGTATATTTATGAATGGGCCAAAAAATCTTGGAATGATTCCATCTATTCTGTACACATCTTATATTTACCTAGTTATTTACAGCTCCCTGGTTCAGGGACTGTTTTTTGCCTTGCACAGTGGCAGGTACACAGAGCCTTAGAAAAGGTTGTTAACTGATTCCATGTTTCTTCCCGGCAGCTCTGCAATGTGCTCCAATGTCTTCCACCAATGGGAGTATCTTGAGGAATTCACCATCCACAGGAACTCTCAACTGGACCTAGACTCCTTCAATCACAATGGAGGTATGCACCTCCCGGCTTTGTGCTTCACCTGATTTTTCACAATAAGTGCGGTGGGATCATACATTTTGTATTCTTTTTAGCTAACTGAGAGATGATGAAGGGGTAGACCATTGTTGAAAACTGCTTGCAAAAGTCTGCTTGTTCCTTATGAGTGCTCTTATCTCGGAGGTCTTCAGTCTGTGCACTGATGACTCCTGTAAAGACTACATAGAGGGTAGAGTAACTCTGTAGGTCAGTAGATATTGGTGTTCTTTCTGTCACCTTTTGCAGTATTAATAAGATCTGAGATTTTCTTCTTACTTTTGTTATCTTTCCTTTCATCTGATACCTTGGATAGCAGTCTTTTTTTGATGCTCTCACAATTGCTCTCCTATAAGCATAAATCTCTGTCTGTTTCTTGTTCTTTCCTTGTCTCTAGTAGGCAGTGAAAAGAGAAATGAACTGAGTAGCTCCACCCTGTCTCGGCTCAGTTATCATTATATCATATGTCCCAAACAAAAGTCCTATCCATTTGCTGATGAACCACTGAGAAAGTATTTATTAAGCACTTATCAGGTGCCAAATACAGTGTGAAGCATAATGCTAAGCACTAGGGACTCAAAAATAAAAGCAAGACAATTCTTCCTCTCAAAGAACTCATACACTAAGAAACACAAAACATTTTATAAAAGAGCTCAGCTTCAGGAAGGGAGGGAATAAACATTTATTAAGCACCTGTCATGTGCCAGGAACTGTGTAAGAGCTTTACAAATATTACCTTGTTTGATCCATGGGAGGTAAGTATCGTGGTTATCCCCACTTTAGAGTTGAGAAAACTGAGGAAAACAGCAGTTAAGTGACTTGCCCAGTGTCACAGCTGGTAAGCGTCTCAGGCTGGATTTAAATTCAGGTCCTCCTGATCCCAGGCCCAGTGCTTTATCCTCTGGGCCCCCTTTTCAGGGTTAATAGTAAAGCCCAGAAGGTTTTAGGACATAGTAGCAAGGCAGATTTTAATATCCCTCACTAAAACATAAGTTCCTTAAAAGCAGGGATTACTTTATTGTTATGTCCCTAGTACCTAGCACAGTATCTAGTACATGGTAAGTGCTTAAAAAATATTGGATGATTGATGGATCCAAGTGGCATGAGCAGCAATGCAGGACATGGGGCTTCTAGGGCCCTCATCCATCCCCAATGGAAGTGAGGCTGAGAGAAGAAGTAGTTCTAGGCTCCTGTACAGGTGGAGATTGATGGGGGAAGTCAGTGGCTAGTTGGGAGGGGGAAAAGGAGATTGGGGGATCTGAACTCTTGCTCTAACAAGCTCTTTAGTGCCCAGATGAACTGTGGATCTTCTTCCTTCAATGTAGTTTTTAAAAAATTTTTTTATGTCCTTAGTCCTTGCCAGCCTCAGTTCATTTTAAGTTCTAGCATTTGACATTCGTTCCTTTTTGCTTCCCTTTGCTTTAATCTTCATAACAGTTTTTTAAAAAAATCTAAATTGCTTTAGTGAGTTCTCTGTGTATTCACCCATCTCTTCAGACAACTCCAGTTCTCCCTCCTCATTAGAATGCTTTATTTCCCTTTGGGTCTTCAGAATGTAATCCTTGAGAGCTTAACCCTCCTGGGGTGACTTCTTATATAGCACTGTAGTCCATGGCATCCTACCTACCTTTCCACTGAACCCTTTCAAATCTGCTCTCTTGAAATCTAGCATGCAAATCAGATTATGCTCAGCATGTCCTTTCCTATCACAAACTCTAGGGAGAAATTATTTCCCCTCAAGTTCCCATCATTTTCACTCTCCTCCCCCCCCCCCCCACTAAAAACAATCCCAGTTCTTTCCTCTTAGCAAAAATCAGATCCAGAATAAAAGTTTCTCTTATGATTTTCTCTATCTTGTGAAGGATGAAATGGTAATTAGGACAAACTGAGATGTCATTAGCTGAAATGTCTGATATTGGTAGAAAAATATCAGAGAATGCTAGCCTATGTCTGGATAGTTGAAGTCTTCTATCATGCCTCTGGGTCATGCTAGTGACCCTTTTGTCAAATTGAGAACTGAGGCTGAGGAACAAGGACTGACCTAGAAAACAGTGGATTCATGTCTCCCATTTCACACTGATCCGGAGTATATGCTCACTGAGTGGAATGGTAGGTAGATTAAAGCCATGTAAGTTAAATGTACAAATAATGTAGTATATCTTGTATTTATGCATTTCTGAACTTGTTTTATTTCCCCAGTGAAATGTAAGCTCCTTGAGGGCAGGGACTCTACTGTATCTCTACTACATCTTATTCCTAACATATAATAGGTGCTTAATAAATAACTTTGGTTTTTTTTCTCCAAAAAAAATCTTATTGAGAGTGAAAGAACCTGGATTTGAATTTGAACAATCTAACGCTTATTAACTGTGGGAACTTAGGCAAGTCACTTAATCTCCACGAGCCTCAGTTTCCTCTCTACCTCATAAGTTTGTTAGAAAAGCACTCTGTACATTTTAAAGCAGTGTAGGTAAAAAGCACTTTATTAATCATTATTATTGAACGTCAAGCAAAAGAAGTGTGGTCTCTATTTGGTTAAGTCAAAAGGGACTACACAAAATTTTTGAAGAAAGCAGTAATATAACCAGATCTATATTAGGAGGAAGAGGTTGGCAGTGTTGGGAGGGATGGCTCTATAGGGGGAGAAAAGGGGAAAATCTGTTTGTTAGGAGGCAACTGCAAGATTTGCGGAGTAATGGGGGTGAGTGAATCGGGGTGGGGGGATGGATGAGAGAAATAAGAGATAATATGTAGTTAGAAGTAATAGGACTTGGTATCTAATTAAATATGAAAGGTAAAAGAGAGGCAAGAATCAAAGACAACATTGAAATTTTAAGCACAGGAGACTGGACAAATGGTGATGTCACTAAGAGACATGATCACATGAAGATAAGCTTAACTGGAAAAATAATACGGTATGTTTGGGACACATTGAGTTAAAGTATAGGTAGTAGATCTATGTGGTAATGCCTTATTGGCAATTGGAGATTCAGATCCGGAGCTCAGAAGAGGGCTCAGGTCTGGAGATATATATTTTTGGGAACCTTCTGCATAAGGGTGATAGTTGAAGTCAAGGCAGTGGATGGATGACTGATAGTCAATATGAAGAGATTAAAAGAAGGTCAAGGATAGAATATTGCATGCTTTCCTTCTGTGTTTGTCCTTTGTTGTCAAAGAAGACCATGCCATCAGAGAAATGATGATATGACTTGCACTTGACTTTGTTTTGAGTGAGGGAGGGCTGTGCAGGTCACCAGCCTCACTTCTCCTCCAGAGCCATCTGAATCTAGTGACCAGATATTCATCAGGATGACTGGAGATGACCCAGGATGCACTGGGAGACCTTGAACCCTGTAGGCTAAGGTCTTTGCAGATACTCACTTAGGGTGAGGCAACACCCATTCATTGAATAGGCCTGTTTAAGAAGTAGCCAGGGCATGGTCCTTTTAATGAGGCCAAGAAAAAGAAAGACATCAGGCTGGGTGGGAAACAGCAACAGTTACTATTGATAATCATCATAAAGCTGGGAGGGTGAAGGCAATTGGGGTTAAGTGACTTGCCCAAGCTAGTGTGTATCAAGTATCTGGGTCACCTCCAGTCATCCTGATGAATATCTGGTCACTGGATTCAGATGGCTCCAGGGGAGAAGTGAGGCTCATGACCTTGCACAGCCCTCCCTCACTCAAAACAAAGTCAAGTGCAAGTCATGTCATCATTTCTCTGATGGCATGGTCTTCTTTGGCAACGAAGGATGAATACACAGGAGGGTCAAGAGGAGCCCTTAGAAAGGGGCCCATGGGTGTCCTAGTTTCAGAGTGCAGTAGGTTTAAGGTTTGGGGAAGATGAAGAACTGGGGAAGGAGACAGAAAAGAAGACAGAAATGTAGGAGAAAATCCACAAGAACAGTGTCTTAGAAGCCAAAGGAAAGGAGATTGTACAAAAAAGTAAAAGGTGGTTGGTAGTGGCACATGTGGAAAGTTCAAGAATAAATAGCTAAAAAAATGCCAATAGCCTAAAGGGGAAAAACAAAGTTTTCAAAATTATGTGAATCTCAAGATATTAAAGGTGAAAATTTGTGAAAGTTTTTCCTAAGAAAGGGAACCAGTTACATTTTGGGGGAAAGCAATTCCTTTAATTGGACAGACTGTGCCATCTATAAGGCAAATATCTTTTTGATTTGGATTATGTGCTGGAGATCCTAGATGTGGTTGGGAAATGCCTTTGGCAAACATACTGTTCCATGTTTTGTGCCTTACTTAGAATTAATATTCAGAGTGTATTGAATAAAGATACTTCTGCTGTTATATCTGTGAAGGGAATGCTACAGTTCACTACCTAGATTTTGGCAAAGCACTTGATAAAGCCTTCGATGTTATACTTGTGGAAAAAATAAAAAGATGTGGTCAGAGCTACATTTTTGTGTGTGTACCTGGAGCAAACTGCAAAAAACCCTTTTAGGGGAAGAAACACAAAAAATGCCTCCAAATACAGTTTTTAAGACAAAACCCAGTTGAGAGGATCTGGGGCAGAAACTGGGATCTTCAAACCACAAGGGAGGGAGGGGGAGGGAGGGAAAGAGGGAGGGAGGAAAATAGAGACAGAGAGAGAGGGAGGGAAGGAGAGAGAGAGAGAGAGGGGGAGAGAGAGAGAGAGAGAGAGAGAGAGAGAGAGAGAGAGAGAGAGAGAGAGAATGTGTGTGTGTGTGTGTGTAGGAAAGAAATTCACTTGAGGATAGGAAGTATAAGGCCATGTTGTAGGTAGGTTACTATTTTAACTAATTATTCAGGCTAACTACTTGTTATGCTTAGTTATTACTATAAGAAGGAAGGAGGGGAGGAGCCAAGATGGCGGAGCAGAAAGAAGCACATACACTTAGCTCTTACCCCAAAGCCCATAAAATACCTGTAAAGAAGAACTCTCAATAAATTCTAGAGCAGCAGAAGCCACAGAACAACGGAGTTTAGGAGATTTCTGTCCCAGAGAGACCTGAAAGACGAATGGGAAAGGTCTATCGCACACCGGACATGGAGCAGAGCTTTGGCCACGTGACACTGAAAGGAGCATATCCAAGCAGGTTTCAGGGACAGAATCTCCAGCAGCAGCAGCGCAGATCCCTCAATCCACAGGCACCAAAGGTCAGTGAGAGGGTCTTTTTGGCTGGCCGAGAGGGGAGCGGGGTGTCTCCATAACTTGGGCCTCCTCAGGTAGCAGCAATAGAGGCAGCAGTAGAAGGGGCTCCCAAAGCAGGCAGTGGCCTGCATGCATTGTTGAAGGTCTCATCATAAACCCTTTAAGGGAACTGAGCCCTGTGTGGTGGCCCTACCCGCTCCTGAGCAGCTGATCTTAATCTCACACTGAATAGCAGCCCTGCCCCCACTGAAAGCCCCTAAGGCTTGGGAGCAGCTCTTTTGAATCTCAGCCCCCAAGTGGTGGCTGGGCAGCACTGGAGGTGAGGTGGTTGTGGAGAGGAAATTCAGAAGTCAAGTAACTGGTTGGGAAAATGCCCAAAAAAATAAGACCATAGAAGGTTACTTTCTTGGGGAACAGGTGTCTCTCCGTATCCTTTCAGATGAGGAAGAACAAGGCATACTGTCAGAGGAAGTCAAGGCCTCTGCCTCCAAAGGGAACTTAAGCTGGGCTCAGGCAATAGAAGACCTTAAAAAAGAAGTTAGCAGCTGACTAAAAGAGAACCAAAAAAATAGCTTTAAACAGCTTTAAAAAGAGGCTAACTGAATTGTAAAAAGAGGTCCAAAAAGCCAAAGAGGACAAGGAAGTTTTAAAAGGCAGAATTAGCCAAATGGAGGAGAAGGTTCAAAAGCTCACTGAACAAAATAATTCATTGAAAGAGAGAATTGAGTTCAGGGAAATGAATGACTTTGAGTTAAACCAAGCAGTTAGTAAACAAAACCAAAAATTTGAAAAAATAGAATATAATGTGAAAACTCATTGGAAAAACAACTGACCTGGAAAATAGATCCAGGAGAAATAATTTAAAAATTATAGGACTACCTGAAAGCCATGATGAAAAAAAGAGCCTAGACATTATCTTCCATGAAATTATCAAGAACTTCCCTGATGTTCTAGAATCAGAGGGCAAAATAAATATTGAAAGAATTCACCAATCACCTCCTGAAAAAGACCCGAACAGAGAAACTCCTAGGAATATTGTGGCCAAATTTCAGAGTTCCCAGATCAAGGAGAAAATACTGCAAGCAGCTAGAAAGAAACAATTTGAGTACTGTGGAAATACAGTCAGGATAACACAGGATCTGGCAGCTTCAACATTAAGGGATCACAGGGCTTGGAATGAGATATTTCAGAAGTCAAAGGAACTGGGATTGAAACCAAGAATCACCTACCCAGAAAATCTGAGTATAATACCTCAAGGGAATAAATGGTCATTCAATAATATATACGACTTTTAATCATTCTTGCTGAGGAAAAGACCAGATCTGTATAGAAAAATTTGACTTCCCAAGACAAGAATCAAAAGAAGCATGTAAAGGTAAACAGGAAAGAAAAATCATAAAAGACTCTCTAAAGCTGAACTGTCTATATTATTACATGGAAAGAAAATATTTTTAACTCTTGAACCTTTTCTCAGTATTTGGGTAGATGAAGAGATTGTACATACACACACACACACACACATACACATACATAGATAGAGAGTACAGGGTGTGTTATATCAGAAGAGATGATATCCACACAAAAAAATAAAATAAAATAAAAAATTCAGGGTTAAAGGAGGAAAATTCCAAGAAGAGAAAGGGAGAAATGGAATGGGGCAGGCTATAACTCATAAAAGAGATAAGAAAAATCTTATTCAACAGAGGAGATAAGGGAGAAGGGGAGAGGGGGGGAAAATAAAGCTACTCTCTCCACATGTGGCTGAAGGAGGGAATAACATGCTCACTAAATCTGATATGAAAATTTATACCATACCACAGGAAAGAAGGAGAAGAGGTGACAAGTGGGGTGAGGGGATTGTTAGAAGGGAGGGCAAATGGGAAAAGGGAGTCACTAGGAATAAACACTTTCAAGAAGGGACAAGTTCAATTGTAGGGGAAAAAGTAAGGGGGAATAGAATAGGACAGAGGGCAATATAATTAGTACTACACAACATGATTATTATGGAAGTCTATTGCAAAACAACACATATTTAGTATATATTGAATTGCTTCCCTTCTCAGTGAGGCTGGGGAGGGGGGGAGGGAGAGAAGTTGGAATTCAAAGTATTAGAAACGAATGTTGAGGATTTTCATTACATAATCGGGAAATAAGAACTACAGGGAATGGGATATAGAAATTTGTCTTGCCCTACAAGAAAAGAGAGAAGATGGGGACAAGGGAAGGGTGGGGTGTGATAGAAGGGAGGGTACATTGAGGGAAGGAGTAACCAGAATGCAAGGTATTAGGAAGCAGGGGGAGGGGAGAGATAGGAGAAAAATTGGACATGTTACAAAGTGAGGTAAAGGCAATTAGTATCAAAACAATTGACTGAATTAATTACTGAGAACAAATCAATGACATCTTTAGTTTGGGGAAGAAGAATTTCAGTCTAAATTTCCTAGAGGAAGGTAGCCTCGGGTAAAATTGGGCATTGATGAAAAAGTTAAGGTTTTAATGGTAAATTTGATTTTAGGATTGCTATTTAATCAGGAACTAGACCATGTATAGAAAGGCATGTAAGCCACTTATGACTTGCCTCAAAAGATGTTCCTTAGCCAAAGTGAAAATTATAATCATATTTGAAACCTGGTTATTGAAACTTGCCATTTTTTAGATGCTATGTGACTATTAAGTGACTGTTCTTCTGAGCCTAACTCCAGGTATGGGTAGCAAGAAAGGAGATCTGAGCCTATAACCCATGATGTCAGTAAGCTGGTAAGATCCTGGTATGAACTGCAAAAAGTGATCTCATGGGGCGGGAGAGCAGCTATTCAGCCTGGGCTGAGGTAGGATTTTCCTGACTCAATTTCCCCACTGACACTTGGCAGACCTTAAGCCTGACTGAATGCAAGTGGATAATCTAATCCTTCCTGGAACTGACATGAAGTCAGGGAGATACTGTATCCCTGCAATGTCCCTACTCTTGGTGGCAATTTCCTATAGTCAAAAGGTCTGCAAGATTAATACCAGATCTATTCAATTATAGATTATTGGTAGGGGAACATCTGAGGTTAAGTCTAAAATTAAGCTATCAGGCATAGGACTTTAGACCAACAACAAGTTAGGGTCCTTTAATTCTCAGCAAAACTGTGGAGACAATTAGATCAAGAGTGCCTCAGTTGGTTAATGTTTAAAAAAAAATTCTTTTGTGGTTCATATTGTAAATACTTTAAAAAGAAGTATCACCTGACCAAAAGTTTGAATTGTTTTATCTGTGTTCAAAAATGAAAAATTAAAAATTAAAAAAAAAAGGAAAGAAGGACTTATTATGTGCCAGGAACTTTGCTAAGCACTTTAGAAATATGGATCCTCACAACAACCCTGGGAGGGGTTAGAAGTTGAAGAAACTGAGGCAGATGGAGGTTAAATGACTTGCCCAGGGTCACACAGCTAGTAAGTACAAGGATAGATTTGAACTCAAAAGTCTTCCTCACTGTAGGCCCTGTGCTCTATCCATTATGCTACTTAGCTGCCTATGAAGAACAAGTATTGTTGGTATCCTAGAGCAAAGGCCCATTTATCACCCTGTAGTCTAAAAGATTGTGCAATTAAGTGGATTCTGATCTGGTAAATGGTCCAAAAAATAGTCTTTGGAGGTTCAATATCAATTTGGAAGGAAGTCTCCAGAGCAATGCCTTGAGGAATCTGTGTTTGGCTGTGTGATGTTTAACACTCGTATTAATGATGGATAAAGCAACAGATGGCATGCTCAATAAATCTTCAGGTGACACCAAGCTGGGAGGGATGGCTCACACATTGAATAATAGAACTGGGATTTAAAAAGGCCTTGGCAGGGTATAGCTTTCGGTTAAATCTATCAAGGTGAGATTTAATAGGGATGCATATAAAAACTTACACCAGCTTTCAAAAGTTCAGCTTCGTAAGTACAAGCTAAGAGAGGTGTGGCTGGAAAACAATTAGTCTGGAAAACATCTGGAGGATTTTGTGGACAAGTGAGCCCAGTATGAGTCAATGATATGATATGGCAATCAATAAAACTAATGGAATTTTAGACTGCATTAAGAGAAATGCAGTGTCCAGGAATAAGGTGATTTTCTCTGGATCTGAATGAATATTGTATTATTTTAACAAAAGAATAGGATGTATCTTGTTTGAAGAATATTTAATGCATCATTCTGCTCCAATAAATCAAAAGTTTGGGGTTTTTTTGCATAGTCAGTAAACAAGAACTACTATGTGATCTTGAACATTCCAAACCTTTCAGTCCAAAGAACTGAACAGCAGAAACACATAAAGTTATATCATCATAGTAACTGAAAATGTAGTTGGGAAGGTCATGTATCAAAAGTAAGAAATAACCAATATACTCCATTGGCATTTTTATAATGCCAAGAAATCTGTAGAAAGGTCCAGCATGGAAAGTGAATCCCCTATTATATATGTAGAAGAGTATCTGGATAAGACCTACATAGGATAAGAAGACTTGGTGATGTTGTGATCTGTACTGATGGAGACAGTACCCACATGACTGAGATCACAGTACCATTATCAAAATATCAAAGTATCATCATACTTTATCATTATACTTTGCATATAGATACTTTATCATTATACTTTATCTATAGATACTTTATCATTAAAATATCAAAATATCAAATCTTCTGTTAACTGAGAGTAAAGAAGCAATGGCTATTGCTATAAGAGCATTGGACTTGGAAATAGAGTAACTGCATTAGAATCCCTGCTTTGTTACAACCTATCCTTGTGAACATGTATGAGTCACTTCAACTGCCTATACCTTAGTTTCTTTTTGTTTATTCTTATCCTGAACTTAAACACCAATTCACCAAAACTCCAATTCATGAAAAATTATGTAATAAATTCCACCTTCAAATTGTCACTTTCAAAACTGTCCTGTTTATCTGTGTTTCTTTCTAACTTTCTTTTTCCCTCTTCTCAGTATTTAAAACTTTGTTTTCAGTGGCACTCTTTTGACCTCACCAATACTAGCCTACCTTCTCTGCCTCATCCTCACTTCCAATTAAAAGCCCAGAGAAAGAAAAAAAAAAAAACCTTATGCCAAATTAGAATAATCAATAACAATGAATCCTCACAGTGGTCAAGTCCAAAAATGTACGGCACTTTCTCCACCTTGAGTCCATCACTTTTCTGTCATAAAACAGGTAACATGCATCTAGTTAGTCTAGAGGCATGGTTGGTCATTGCACTGAGCAGAGTTCTTAAGTCTTTCAAGGTTATTTTTCTTCACAATGCTGTTTTTCTGGGTTTTTTTTTTTCATTTCATGCTACCTAGGATTCTCTCAAGTATTTTTTTGTAGTTTCTTGTGGGGAAATAATATTTCATTAATTCAAACACCACAATTTGTTCAGCCATTCTCAAGTTGATAAGCACCCCTCTTATATTCTAGGTCTTTGCTTTTCTTCCCACCCCACCCCCTTCAGGATTAGGAAGTTTGCCTTGCTCATAATTATTCTCTCTACCCTAATCCTCCACTGCTAATTCCTTGTTTTCTTATTGAGTTGTTCAACCTTGTTTTGTTCAATTCAGATAAGAGCAAGGTTCATCTGATGCCTACCCCTCCTCCTTCCTCCATGTTTGATTATTCTTCTCTAGATCATCATATAACTCTTTCTAACTGCTCAAATAAATTTGTCTTCCAAGCTTTCTATTGCCTTGTGCTTGAATTTCAAAATCCCTACTTAGTTATGGGCCCTTTGTTAGAAATGCTTGAAAATGATCCAATCCATCAAAGATCTTCCCCTTCAGGATTATATTCAGGTCTGCAAGGTGAACACACTCTTATTTATACGTCTATATTCTCTATCATTTGGAACATTGTATTCCATTCTTGTTTATAATGGAAATTTCCAGATCTTTTGTGATCCTTGGTTTTTGTATTAGCATTTGAATGGCATCTTTGTGAATATCAACAGTATTTGTGCTTGACATGGGAACTCTGAATTTTGGTCATGATATTCCCGGTACTTTTCCTTTTGGGGTTTCCTCAGTTGGCGATTGATGGAATCTTTATACCTTTACTTTGTGCTCTGATTCTAATGGGCCTAGATTTCACTTGAGATTTTTAAAAAATGTAACATCCAGGATTTTATTGTGGTTTTTAGAGAATCCAGTCATTCCTAAGTTGTCTTTTCTTCACATGTTTTCTCATATGTATATACATACGTGTATGCACATATACATATCTATCTTAGATATCTTCTTTTTCCTCTTTTATTTTTCAATCTTTTGATTTCGTTCTCATTTTTCTTGCTATCTCACTACTGACTCATTGATCTGGGTATAGGTTATTTTAGTTTTTAGGGAATCCATGTGTAAGGTTCACTTCTTTTTTCTTCGAAGTCATTCATCCTCCTTTCAATTCTTTCCTCCAGAGCCTCCATTCCATTTCATTTTTTCTAGATACTCATAAAATCCTTGTGGAAAATCTTTTATTCCTTTGAATTACTGCTTGGAATGGGTACAACTATTCTCTTCTTATGAAAGGATCTTTACATCTACAACCATTTTTAAAATTCAGATTATTATTTTCTTTTATTTACTTATCTTTCTAGTTTTAGTTCCTGAATTGGTGCATTGTGCTAGGGTCAGGCCACAGCCTCTTGGAAGGTAGGCCCTGCTTAGCTTTGCTCTTGGTCCCTGTGTTTCTCTACTGACCTCCATTCCTTTGGTTTAAGTCCCCCCACGATCTTTGAGATTCCAAGGGCTGCATCCTTATGTCATCTCAGAATAGAAGTTGAGGAACTTGGAGCTACCTGGATATGCAAGCTGCCACATTATCTTACTCAATAGCTTCCACTCTTAGGTTTTTGCATCACCCCTCCCTAGGCTTCCTGACCTCCACGGGACCTTTTCAGGAGGTCCTTCACTCTTGTTGTCTCTCTAGAAACAGAGCCTTGCAGGCCTCAGGTGCCTCTGGCCATCTGCTGGTCTTACTGGAAAGCTACTGGCTTATTTGCCTGAGCTGGTGCTGGCTGTGCTGGTGGCCCCCTTTCCAGTTGCTCACAGGCTTCTGGCTGAATTCAATGCGGTTCTTAGGTGGAAGAATTCACTGTAGTTTTTCGTTCGATTTCATCATCATTATTCATCCTGATGTGAATTTTAGATTTTTCTTAGAGATGGATTACCTAGGTAATCTGTTTCCCATTCAGGTAGTCATCTTGGTCAGAAGTCACTCCTTAACTTTCATATCTGTAAAGCAGGACTCTAATACAATCTACCACATTCTCATGGCTGCTGTGAAGAATACTTTGTAAACTACAAATCACTACATGGATATAAGGTACCAATATTAACCAAAATTTTAGAAATATTTAAAAATATCATCTAAAAATGGCAGAATTTGGGCATACTTTTATTTTATTCTTATTTGTTGTTAATGGACTTCTCAGAGGAAAGTCCATTAAGAATAAAAGTCCAATAAGAATAAAAGTCAAAAGGCACTCAAACATTAAAAAGAAAACTCAAAAATCAGAATACTTAAAGAGAATGAATTTAATCTTTTAATATATGATATTAAAACTCTTGCTATAGAACTCTAAGGAGAATTTTCTCCCTTTCCTCTATGTAAACAGATATAAAATAATACTGACTTGTTCATATAGTAAACTTTTAAATGCAAAGGCAAAAATAATTGCAGTCCTTTTTTTTGGCATAGTGAATAATGGATAAAGCTTACATAGTGAATCAAATAAGATTTTTAACAGTGGATTCTAAGCAGAAAATTGGCTTAACGAAGAGATGAAAGAGAAAACAAAAAAAACACAGAAATAAGCTCTCTGTGACTGAATTATCTTTTTCAGAATGAAAAAATGTTTGATTTATTTTTTAGATTTAAGAAAACTGCTACTTTAATTTCATACCATAAACTTCTATAACACATACCTTAATTAGTGGAACCTGTAATGTACTCAAGGAAAAAAATGGTTTTATGTACAAAAGTCACAATGAAGCGAAATAAAAATATATTTTACATTAATTCATTTAAAAGAAATTGAGTTCTCAAAAGCAAATTTCTTATTTATTGTGTATTTATAGTTCAACCTGCAGAAGTCTTCAGTTTCATTTCTATTTCTCCTAATTTTCTTTGTGATATATTATTATCATCTTAGTTGTCTTTTATCCATCAGGCTTAGAAGATAATATGACAACTAGAATAAATTGTCCTCAGTTTGTACTTAGGGTAGGTCTTTTGATAATTCAATTCCAGATATTTTATAATTTATTCTAAATATTGTAATGATTCTAGGATATCTCACCTATAAAAGGTCAACTGCATTTTTTCACAAGTTTGATATATAACAGCCCATAAGTATTGTAATAGTTTAAGCCTAAGAACTATCTTCAAGGATAAGGAAATATGGTAATAACCTCACACAGAAATAAAACCTGATTATGATTCATAAAAGCAATAAATACAGTAAAAATAAAAATATAACCAAATTAGCAAAGCAAAAGATCTGGAACTGAACTGGTTATTTGTTACGAGGATCTGTGATTTCACTGCTGTGCCTTCACTAATATAGATCCTGATCTTCACCTTCTTCAACTGTCTTCATGAGTTGTTACGGCTGAAACAATTTATCAGCCTGTGACTAAGTGATGTATCTCTCCAAGCTGAGCTAGGCTAGCTAATTTATAAACCAACAAACATTTTTAAAGTGCCTACTTGATGCCATGGAAGATACAAAAACAAAAATGAAAATTTTTTGACCTTCAAGGACTTTATGTTTGTAGGGAAGGGGGACTGGAAAATGACTTTATGTAAATGAGTGCATGCAAAATGAACTGTCAGGTACTTTTTTGAGAGGAACATTAGCAACTAGCAGGGGAATGGAAATCAGGAAAGATGTCACATAGAAGGTGGTTCATGAGCTGAGTTTTGTAGGACATAAGTGATTCTAAGTAGCAGAGATGAGGAGTGAGTGCATTCTGGGAACTGGGGAGAGCCTGTACCAAGCCCAGAGATGAGAGATGGAATATTTTATGGTCCTAAGACAATGGACATGGCATTCTATTTCCTCAATTATGCAAATCATGACCCATCTATGCCTTTGTAACCTGTGTATCTCCTTTCCATATTTTCCCAAAAGTTTCTCACAGGGATTAACTCAATATGCTAGAGGACTTCACTGCTTTCTTTTAATGTTATGAGGATACCAATAAAGCATGAGGACTGTTGATGGGTTATCTCTCACTCTCACCAAGTGACCTGCCCATCATTTTTGTTTACACATTTTTTAAATCCTTTATACCTCCTGAATGAATGAAAAAGCATTTATCAAGCACTTACTATGTACAAAGCACTGTGCTGAGCACTGAGAATATAAACAGAAAAGCAAGAACAGTATCTGCTTTCAAGAAGTTCATATTCTAATGAAGGAGATAACAAAAATGAAAAGTTTCAGCTACAAGTCAGATGGAAAGGTCCCATGGTCCTTAGGGTGCAGCAGTAAAGTAGACGGCAGTACTTCTTTAATGTTTTTTCCACTGAAAAATCAGATCAGTTTATAATTTTGAACCATTTCAAAGCATCAAGGACTTTGGTGGGAAGAACTTTGTTTTCTGGGTCTTTAATAGCTGTGGCTGCAGCACTTGCAGGAGCAGTCGATGGGCTGCATCCTACATAGGGGTTGCATCCCAAGACAATGGTTGTGAGGGCTAGCCTGGAAGGATTGTAAATCCCAAGGCTCTTCAGGTCAGGGTCTTGCGCTATCTCTATCAGGATCTGAAAGGAGATGGTGGTCAAGACAGTGGGTGTTTGTGGGACTCGCCTGGCACATATTACTCCCTATCTCTCCCTCAAGGTGCCTGGCATTTCAGCTAGATGGGTTTTCATTTCCTATGTACTGAAGTTAGTTGGCAGTTCATAGGGCTGGCTGGCCCCTTCTCTAGAAGAGCTGTCTTCCACAGATGATGGTGGTGAGGACTAGGTTGGAAACAAGACTGGTAGTCTGGGAAGTGCTGCCACTCCCAGGGATCTTGTGCCCATCTGCCTGTTGGCAATTGGTCAATAATGGCTGTCAATGGTGGTGAGCAAGTTGGGCCCTTCTTCTTTTCTCCCCGATTCTCCGTAATTCCTTGGTGTAGCATGTTCTGTACTCACATAGTGTACCTTTCTATGCTCTCTGTATAAGCTTCAACTTGAATACTTTAGAGACTAGTCAGTGACTCAAAGCCGTGTAACCACCCAGAAGAAGGAATACTACTCTTGGATTCTGTAAACCAACTCTACCAGTTCCATGGAGCGTCTGTGAGCCATCTCTTCATTAATTTGCCATTTTTTCCTGTTTTCTGGTTTCATTTACAATGGAAATGTCAAGATTAATACAATTCAGTTTATCCAGTAATAGGTCCCTTTGTTAGATACTGGATAAAGGTCTCACATTCAGAGTATTAGTAGCTAAGTTAATGATTGCAGATGGTCTAAAACCTGCTAT